>NC_063347.1:5080067-5094762 GCF_021869965.1 Rhincodon typus
TTGAGTGCCATCATCTCCACTTGTTGTCAAATTATAAAGATTTCATCAGTTGGATGACCAAAATCTGTTATTCTTCATTTATTCACAAGGTATGTGTGTATTATTGGCAATGCCAGCTCAATTATCATCATTCTGTGCTGCATCTGAGTGGTGTAGCCATGTTGCTGTGAAGCAGGAAGTTGCAGATTTTTGGTTGAACAGTATTGGATAAACAGACAATATTTTTCCAGATTGGATGATGGGTGACTTGCGGGGCTTCTTGAAAGCAGTGGTGTTCATATGTGTCTGATACCCATATCCTTCTGGATATTAGAGGTGCTGACCAAAAAGCTTTGTTGGCGAGTTGCTTCAACACATCTTGTAGATCATACATTCTTAACCCACACAATAAACTGGTTGTGGAGGAAGTAAATGTTTACATAAGCACAAAATACTGACTTCAGATCGGAAATAAAAATGTAACATTTTAGAGAAACTCAGCAGGCCTTGCAACCTCCGTGCAGAGAGAAACTGAGTTAACATTTAGAGTCCATTGAGGCTCTTTTTTGGAACATTTTTAAGGTGGTCAGTGATTCTGATCAGGCCATTTGCTTTCTGCTGACGGTGTTGAGCTTCCTGAGTGTCATTGGAGCTGCACCCACCGGGGAGATTGGGAGTATTCCATTGTACTCCAGCATTTTGACTCTTTGAAGGTGGAATCAGGATATAATTGCAGAATACCCAACCTTCTACTTGCTATTGTAACAAAAGTACTTATGTAGCCAGTTCAATTAAATAGAATATTTTCATTAATTGTGGAAGGAATTGAATACAAAAGTAGGGAGGTTATGCTTCATTTATGCAAAACACTGACAAGACAACGTCTGGAGCATGGTGTACAATATTGATCTCCTTATTTGAGGAAGGATGTAAATGCATTGGAAGTCATTCAGAGAAGGTTTCCCAGACTAATATCTGGAATGAGTAGGTTGATTTATGAGGAAAGGTTGCACCTGTTTCCTTGCATCTGCAGGACTCTAGGAGAATTAGAGGTAACTTGAATGAAACTTATTGGTTCCTGGGGAGTCTTGACAGGGTATGTGTAGATAGAATGTTTCCTCTTATAGCAGAATCAAGAACTAGGGGTCACTGTTTAAAAATCAGGTGTCATCCATTTAAAACAGGCCGTGAGGCCTAAAATCTCTGATCATGAGAAGGAAGTGGAGTCTTTGAATATTTTTAAAGCAGAGGTAGATGTATTCTTGTTTAGGAAGGGGGCAAAAGGCAGGCGAGAATGTGGATTTGAGGTTACAATCAGATCATCTTTTGAATGGTGGAGCAGGCTCAAGGGGCCAAATGGCCTACTCCTACTTCTTGGTCCTATATAGAGTGCAAGTTAATTTGATTTGTGTGTTGTGCAGAGTTCTGTTAGTATATCATCCCTGTGTCTGTTGACCTGCATTGATTCCCAGTCTGGTCCTTTCTCACAATTTCTTGCATAGCTTTCTTTTCTAATAATTTACTCCAATGTCACAACCCTCCAAGGTCTCTGCACTCCTCCAATTCTGGCTTCTTGGAAAACTGCAATTTTTATCATTCTACCAGTGACAGCTGTGTCTTCAGTTATCTAGACTTCAAGATCTGGCATTCCCTCCCTAAATGTCCCTGCCTTGCTATCTTTCTCCACATCTTTAAGACATTCCTTGAGATCTACCTCTTTGACCAACCTTTGGTCAAATTCACCACCTGAGATTTGAACACATGTCCATCAGGATCTAGGTTACTAGCCTAAGGCATTTTGACTATGCTGCTGCCTTCTCTGATCTCAAACTACTACATGCCATCAAAATCTGAAAACGTGATATAGCATGTCTGAGTGGGCTAATTAAGACATTATATACCTCATGCCACAAAAATCCAAAGTCCAGGTTCAAGTTTCAGTTACTTCAGAGGTATGTCATAGCAAGTTTAATTTCTTTTACCTCATGCCATCCAATTCTGAGCTGATCTCGCGTAGTACTGAGTGAAAGTACATTATGGCTTGATTGGCATCTTGTGATCTCTCATATCAAAAAGAACCAAGCACATTCACTCAAACTTCATCTTTGCAATTGATCAAGGCATACAGTCATTAGGACTGCAAACAATGAAATCGCAGTTGCCATATTCTCATGCATTGTCCCTGCTAGGACAGGGTTGCTGTGGTAGGTTTGGTGATAGGTAGTCCTGGCAACTACTTCATGTCAAGGCCACATTCACACTTTCTTGAGCTACTTTACCGATGTTAGGTTGACTGTTGTGCATGGGAAGGGTTACTATCAGGCTAAAGGGTAATCCACCAATAGTAGATACATGTTATGATATAGGTAACAAGGAGCTGAAGCCACACAACAAATCAGAATCACATGGAGCTCATGCTGCCTGGGGCTTTGGCCAGGTGCAAAACTAATCACTTTGATGGCAAAACCTGGAACTTCGTGGGGAAGGATGCCAAGGGTAAAGCATCCCTTTACTAAGGTTGTGTTACTTCAATCATTGTTTCCTCGTGAAAATGAGAAGACAAAGGCAGAGATCATCCCAGTACTGCAGGAGACTGCAGAGACACCAAATTCAGCTGCCAGGCAGCCTGCAGTGGGGGAAGCAGCAAGGACAAGAACCACCATGTTAACAGAGAGCTCTAGCACATCACACCTGAGTGCAGGCTCAGATACTGCTATCTGCAAGTGAGTGAGAGCCAGTGTCAACGGCAACTTAGGATGCCCCAAGCCAGCATGTCACGCCTGTATCAGCTACTGGGCAAGCACCTGCAATCACATGGTGCCACGAATGCATGCAGAAGAGAAAAGAAAGAATTAGTTGATGAGCTTGCAGAATGGCTGATGTAGACTAATGTTTTTGCCTTCATGCACATTCAAGAAGAGTAGACCGTGATGTTGCTTACTGGGTTTCTGACCCATTCCTGTCTCTCCATCTCCACAGGAATGGTCTCAGCCTTCCATTACTCTTTCCTCAAAGAGGCTGAGGATCCTGATGTCTTACACCCTTCAGCGGGTCTTGGTTGTCTCTGCACATTTATCCTGAAATGGATGTAGGAGCATTTAGGGAGCATTCCTAACCATGTAAGGTGGTGAAGTGTCCCCAGTAGAAGCGAGTAGAAAATGCTGTGCCAAGGAAAGGTTCATACTAGGAGATAATTTTTTTAAACTTCCGACACACAGAGTCACCATTTAGGCTTGCATTTATTGCCCATTGCTAAAAGCTCAGAGATAGGTTAAGAGTCAATCACATGCATTGGAGGGGGTGCAGAGGAGATTCACCAGGATATTGCCTGGTTTAGAGCATTTCAACGATGAAGAGAGGCTAATAAGGTTGTGATGTTTCCTTTACAGCAGAGAATGCTGAGGGGGACCTGACTGAGCTGTTTCAGATTATGAAGGGCATGGACAGGGTGGATAGGAAGCAGCTGTTCCCCTTAGTTGAAGGGTCAGTAATTAGGGTGCATAATGATAAGATGAAGGGCAGGAGGTTTAAGGGGGATTTGAAAAAAAAAGTTTCATCCAGAGAGTAGTGGGAATCTGGAATGCACTGCTTGGGAGATTAGTTGAGGCAAAAAACCTCACAACCTTTAAAAAATACATGGATGAGCATTTTGAAATGTCATAACATTCAAGGCTATGGGCCAAGTGCTTGAAAGTTGGATTATTGTAGATAAAGTATCACAGTCGTAGTAGGCTGAAGAGCCTGTTCTGTGCTGTATGACTTGATGATACATTGCTGTAGTCAGGACTTACATGTAGGCCAGATCAGGTGAGGACAGCAAATTTCCTACCTTAAAGGACATTAGTGAACTACATGAATTTTTACAACAATCAACAATGGTCACCATTGAGGTAGCATTCCAGATTTTATTAGTATTATGATTTGTATTGAATTGCAAGCTCATCACAATTTGAAATTGTATTTCCAGAACATTGGATTGGGTTCTGTGGCCCTAGAACATTGGGTTCTGGATTACTGGCCCAACGGTATTACCACTGTGTCACTGCCCCCCCTTGAGTGAAGTAGATGTGAACCTTTGAGTGCATATCATGTGTGTTAATGCTGAGGCTTACAGACTATGAGACTTTGTGGGATGCCTATAAAGTGACAAAGAGTGGATAATAACCCTGTGTGTGTGAGATGGCAGAGAACAGGTGTGTCGTAAATCCTTGCAGAGCAGAAGATCATTTATTTTCTTCCTACACTGCCTGTGGTCTGTTTGTGCGGATCATGGCGCTGACCTGTGCTATTTACTATCTGATCCCAGGCTGAAAGGGTTTGATGGGATGGCCTTCTAGTGCCATCCCCAGGAAAGAGAATGTCCTTTCTGTCAGTGATTCCACTCCAAGAACTGTAGAAATCATCGCTGATTTGAGGGACCTGCTTCTGCTTCATAAGAACATTTCTTCACTGTTAGAGGCTACCACCACAGACTGCTGGATAGCGTGAGTGAAGTGGTGTCCAGCTGGCCTTTAAATATGGCACCAGAACCTTTGATCTGGGAAGGTTCAGCCAGGAGTGACAATTTCCTCTCACTCACTACATGTGATTCACCAAATCATTCAGGAGCCGCCTTACTTTCTTAGATAAAGAAGTGAAAAAGCACATATTAACACGAGGTAACTCACCCCAAGCATTGGAGGATGTGATGCCAAATTAGATGCTCGCTGCCATGCTTTAACTTCAAAATGGAAAATCTCAGACATTTTGAGCAGGAAGTAACTTTCATTTCGCTTCCCAGACCCATCGAGGAAATTTGTGGTACTCTAAGCATCACCTTGGCTGAGACGAACATCTCTAGTATGACCAGGAGTCAACTTGAAGTCTTCCTGGTTCCCTACAATTTACAATGTCTTCCACTGTAAAGACAGATCCAAAATACTTTGCTCACCTTGATTATATGCTCAAGTTCTTTTATTCTTTTTATTCATTAATAGGGGGTCACTGGCTAGGCAGCATTTATTGTCCATCCCTAATTGCCCAGAGGGCAGTTCGGAGTCAACCACATTGCTGTGGGTCTGGAGTCACATGTAGGCCAGACCAGGTAAGGATGGCAATTTCTTTCCCTAAAGAACATTAATGAACCAGATGGGTTTTTCAACAATTGACAATGGATTCATGGTCATCATTAGATTCTTAATTCCAGATATTTTATTGAATTCAAATTCTACCATCTGCTATGGTGGGATTTGAACCTGGGTCCCTAAAATGTTACCTGGGTCTCTGGATTAACAGTCCAGCGATAATACCACAAGACCATTGCCTCCCCAGTGTGTGGGATGAGACCTGAGCCCACAACCTACTAACTCAGAGGCAAGGATGCCACCCACTGACCTACAGTTGACCCCAATGGGAGAGCTGGATAGACAGTCTTTGTGTACACTTGTACAAGATTCTGGCTGAAAGCTTACGGCTGTTCATAGAATCATAGAATGGTTACAGCTCAGAAGGAGTCTGTTGGACATGTTGGGTCCATATCAGCTGTCTGCAAGAGCAGTTGACCTAGTCCCACTCCCTTGCCAATTCCCCATAACCCAGCTAATATTTTCTCTTAAGATAATTATCCAGCTCCCTTTTGAAGGCTGAGCTGAATTTGCTTCCGCCATGCTCTGGGGCAATGCACTCCAGACCCTAGCCACTTTTCTTGTTGTCTTTGTTTCTTTTGCTAATCACCTTGAATTGGTATCTTCTTGTTCTCAAAACCTCTGCCAATAGGAACAGGTTACCCCAATCTGCCCTCACCTGACTACTCATGATTTTGAACACTAACCACAAGAAAAGGTGGTTTACATTATCTAAGAGTAATGTTTGCTGTATTAACTGTGAATCCGCTGGGAAGAAAGATGCACCAACAGCAGAGTCCTTGACCAGGTCAACATCCCCAGCATCAACGCACTGACCAACCTTGATTGGCTGCGATGGGCTGGACATGTCGTCTGCATGACCAACACGAGAGTCCCCAAGCAGGTGCTCTGCTCCCAGCTCCGAAACAGCAAGTGAGCCCCAGGTGGGCAGAAGAAAAGCTTCAGAGATATCCTGAAGTCCTCACTAGTGAAGTGCAGCATTCCCTCAGGCACCTGGGAATCACTGGCCCAAGACCATCCAAAGTGGAGCAGGAGCATCTGGCAAGGCATTGAGCACCTTGACAACTGCTGTCAGGAAAAAGCAGAAGCCGGGCAAAAATACCATAAGGACCGCACTGCCATACTAACGCCCCACTCACCCCTTCCTGTGACCACCACCTGCCCCAAGTGTAACAGAGGCTGCAGAAGCCACATCGATCTGTATAGCTCACTCTGAGATTGGAAGAGAGTCATCCTTCTCTACGAGAGACCGCCGATGATGATATGATTACTGTATTAATTGTTTATAGATTACAGTTTGTGCATGCATGCTTCTTATAAAAAGGTAAATGCAGCAAATTGTCTCTGCACAGAATATGACCTTGTGCTCAGGTCATAGCCGCAGACAAGAAGTCCACAGTTACTGAACCCGCAGACCTACACATTCTAGCTAGAAACATTCAATTATTTTAAATTGTAAATATTCTTTTAATGTTTTATAACCAAAATAGTTCTTTTCTTAACAGTATTTGAAGAATTTTAATAATTTGGCTTAGATGTGATGGCACATCATTTATCACAGTGACCCAAGTGACTAATTAAATAAAATGTATACAAATTATTAGGAGAAACTGGAGTAGGACTGTAGCGGAATCTTTGAGACAGATATATTAACATAAATTCCCCATCACTTTATACAAGCGAGTTATTGTTATGAAGCAGCAGTGTCAGCAGGCAATTTCTTCACAAGGCTAGGAGTGTTTGTGCTGTTTGTCTTCATACTAAGAAGTCTACTGTGATCCTCCTGGGCCATGTAGAAAACACCACACTCCCAGTAATTTTTTGCTCATGACATTTACTAGACCTAAATGTTTAGTATCAGAGTTATCCGCCAATAAGGTTACAGCCTTTCCAAATCTCCAGGCCTGTGAAATTCTAACAAGACAGAGCTGTAATGAGCAAAGAGGCATTAATGTGGCAGAAATTAAAACAGGAAATGCTAGAGAAAATCAGCAGGTCTGGGCAGCATCTGTGGAGTGAGGAAAAGAGATATTGTTTTGAGCCCAGTTGCTCTTTTTTGGTCTCAAAGGTGGAGAAGAGCCTGCAGGTTGGGGGGAGTAAAGGGGAACTGCCAGTCGAAGAGGGGTGGGATGGGAGAGATTGGGTCGTGTGCAGTTGTGGAGTGGCTGCAGGAGGTAGTGATGGGAAAGTTGTAAGAATTCTGCCAAGTCTAGCTCAAGAGTTTGCACAATCAGAGGTGAATGTAGGGATAAGAACCGAAAGAACTGCGGGTGCTGTAAATCAGGAACAAAAACAAAGTTGTTGGAAAAAGCTCAGCAGGCCCTGCAGCATCTGTGAGTGAAAAGACAGAGCTAACGTTTTGGGTCCGGTGACCCTTCCTCAGAAGAGAGGACTCAGAACTGTTCTGAGGAAGGGTCACCGGACCCAAAACGTTAACTCTGTTTTTTCTTCACAGATGCTGCCAGACCTGCAGAACTTCTCCAGCAACTTGGTTGTTTGTGAACATAGGGATAGTGTTAATTGAGCGCGTTAGTTTGATCCTGGACTCCGTCCCTTCTCTGTGCAGAAATTGAAACCTATTCTGCTTATCTTTCTGTTTCTTAAGTGAAAAGAGAAAAGCGGTTTCATTAGATAGCTCTGCTGTTTGGCACTTTATAATATTTTGTTAATTGCTCATTTTTAAAAAGGATCAATCTTTTACTTTGACATTTAGATTGCTCGGCAAGTTGTTTATTTTCTTCATACCTCAACATTTTTTTTAGAAATTCTTGTTTAATGTTGTATTAAATCATATCTTTCCAGACTTTGTTATTAGCTCCTTGCTTGAGAAAAAAAATTGAAATGTAGCATCTCACATGAAAAGGTTGGACACCCTGTCATATACCAAATGCCATAATGTTATTTTCTGCTTTTTTGTTGTTGAAAGAAATCTGTTCAGCACACATGTAACATTACAAATTAAATCACTGGGTTACTGACAGTGCCATGATCAGAACACTTAAGCTGTATTATCAGTAATAGCTATATTTTCCTGGTATCAAACTACCTAGGGTTGATTGCAAGAAAAAGGTCGTTTCTTTAACCTTATAATCTGCAAGCTTTTCTTTTATAATGCATTTGTTATTGCATTTGTGTAAAATTTATTTGTGTACTATGTGGCATTAAGGCATTTATAGAAGAACCCAGGGAATAGGTTCAGGAGTAGGCCATTCATCTCCTCAAACCTGCCCCACCATTCAACTATATCATGGCTGATCTCCTACCTCAATGCCATTTTCCTGCACTATCTCAAATCTCTTGATGTCATTAGTACCTATTTGCAGTATTTTATTTGATTTACTGATGTTTTTATGTGTTGATGTGTCAAAGGGAAGAGGTGATAATGAGAATCTTTTCATCTTCTCGTGGGGTGTCTTGGTTACAAAGTTGGTAGAACTCAGCCTGGAAACAAGGAGCCACGAGTCTCCAAAGAGCTGCCTTTTCTTCACATGGTGCTCACTTGCTTAAACCTATTCACATTTTTCAAGTCTTGATGATGGCTAACCAAAACCAACAAGTGCCGTGAAATATATAACAAATGATTTTGAACAGAGGCAAAGATGCCAGGGTCAAGTTGTGGAAGAAATTCCAAACAGTGCAATGATTAAGTGAAATATACAGAGACACCATTACTAAAAATATTCCAAAATCTCCACCAATTGTACTAAATTATGCTTGCATGAAAAATTTTTACAGAAGGCGTCTGATGCTATAGTACCTGCCTTATCAATACTTGTCTGAACTGACTGTGCAGCAGTAATATCGATAACTAGAAGCTCAGCTCCGTTTTCTGGTCTCACAAAGCAGTCCATTGAAATGCATGACAAAGGAAATACACCCAGGACCAAAAATGATCTTACATCGCTTTCCTCAGTTTAATTCAGTTTGTAAAGTGAATTAAAGCCTTTCTTTTTAGCTTTCCCTCATTCTGTTTGCCCAAAAGTGCTAACCCATTTTGGGATACTCCTCACTGGGCACTATTAGCTGTCCAGCATCATTCATGACATGAACTAAGCAATTCAGGTTTTGGCAGGCTGTTTCACTCTGGTGGGCATCACAGTTTGCTGAACTATCGTCTCCACCCAACACCCAAATTCTGAAGCTGAATAACTCAGTACAGCCTTTCAACCAGACTTTCCTTAGACTTCTCGTCCCTTCTCTCTTCATTGAAGAACATACATAAAACTCTTTTCAACCACTCCTTCTAATATCTCCTTCTTTGACTCGATTTTGGTTTTGGTTCCTTCTATTTCTGTGAAGCATTTTGAAATATTTTCAATCACTAAAATTGCTGCCTAAGTACACTTCTTGTTCTAAGCTGCAAGACTCTGTGCTAAATCTGCCCTTCCATTGATGCAGAAGGCCATTATTTGGCCATCTTGCCAAATTTGAATTATTTCAATTATTGATGCCTTATACCTCTATTCTTTAGGTCTTATCATGTATAAAGCACTGATCAAGTCCCACTCCAGAGTCATGAACACATAATCCATGCTGACACGTCAGCACATCTTTGATGGATTGAAGAAGTGCAGGGCAGTCGGCGAAGCCATCTTTGCAAGAGCCATTAAACTGAGGGCCCTTCTGCCCTCTTAGACTAGTCTCAAAGATCCCACTACCCCGTTGGAGGACCACAGTTTTGGAATCATAACAACATAGAGTACAGAAGAGGCCCTTCAGTCCATCAAGTCTGCACCAACAAAAACTCTTAATTTACATTAGTCCCACTTTCCAGAACATGGCCCATCGTCGTGAATGTTATGACATTTTAAGTGCTCATCCAAGTGCTTTTAAAGATTATAAGCTTTCCTGCCTCAACTACCCTCCCAGTCAGTGCGTTCCAGATTCCCACCACCCACTGGATGCAAGTTTTTTTTTCCTCAAATCTCCTCTGAACCTCCTGTCTTTCACCTTAAAATTATGTTTCCTTTGTGTTGACCCTTCTCTCCACCATGTCCATGCCACTGATAATCTTATACACTTCTATCAGGTTCCCTCTCTGCCTTCTCTGCTCTAAAGAAAACAACATCATCTTATCCAGTCTCCCTTCATAACTGCTCCACCCCAGGCAGCATCCTGGTGAATCTCCTCTGCACCACTTCCAGTGCAATGGCATCCTTCCTATAATGTGGTGACCAGAACCCCACACAGTACTCCAGCTGTGGCCTGACCAAAGTTCTGTACAACTCCAACATAAATTCCCTACTCTTATAATTTAAGCCACAACTAATAAAGACAAATATCCTGTATGTGTTTTAAATAGCCTATTACCCTGTTCTGTTGCCTTCAGTGATAGTAAGAGCTGCCGACCAGAAATCTGAAGAAGGGTCCCGACCCGAAATGTCAACTTTCCTGCTCCTTTGATGCTGCCTGGCCTGCTGTGCTCCTCCAGCTCCACACTGTGTTATCTCTGTTGCCTTCAGTGATATGTTGACAAGTACTCCAAGAGCCCTCTGTTCCTCTGAGCTTCCCAGTGACCTACTATTCACTGAGTACACCCTTATCTTGTTACTTATTCCAAAGCGCATCACCTCACACATATCAGGGTTAAATTTCATCCAGCACCGATCTGCCCATCTGACTAATCTGTCTATATCCTCCTGTAACCTAAGTTCTTCCTCACCATCAACCACCCGGCCAATCTTCATGACATCTGCAAACTTACTTATCGTGCCCTCCACATTTTCTCCTATATTGTTTATATACATCACAAACCATAAGGGACCCAGCAGTGATCCCTGTGGTATGCCACTGTACACCAGGCTCCAGTCACACAAACAGCCTTCTACCACCAATCTCTGTCCCTTAGAACTTAGCCAATTTTGGATCCAACCTGCCAGTGAACCAATTTCTCCCAATTCTCTGGTCAGTATTTCACCTTCAACTAACATCCCTAAAATAGGTTAGCAGGAAAGTTGATGTTTCGGGTCAGGACCCTTCTTCAGAAATGAAGAAGGGTCCCGATCCGAAACGTCAACTTTTCTGTTCCTCTGGTGCTGCCTGGCCTGCTGTGTTCCTCCAGCTGCACACTGTGTTGTCTCTGACTCCAGCATTTGCAGCTCTGACTATCCTAAAATATATTATCTGTTCATTCAGCTGCATGTTGTTTATGGCACTTTCTTACATTATGGCAGTGACTACACTTCAAGCTACTTAACTGCTTAAGGTGCTTCAGGAATCCTGAGCTCATGATGGGTGCTCCAGAAATAGACTTGATGTCAGCAGTGCCCCACAACTAATATCACACCTTGGTCTATCAGAATGGTGTGGTGGTAGTGTCCCTACGCCTGAGCCAGGAAGACCAGGTTCAAGTCCCACATGCTCTAGAGGCATGTTGTAACATACATGAGCTGGCTGATTGCAAATATGTACTCTCTTTTCTGCAGGTGGTTCTTTCACCTTGTGCACCATCTTTGCAGTAATGATCCTAATACTTGAGGGAGGCATTGACAACCTGCAAATTATAAGTGGAGATGAATTAAAGTGCAGCAGTGCTCACAGTTATTGGAAGGGCTGTCACTTTGCAGTATACGATTATCTCCTGGCCAGGGTCCCTGTTCCAGATAATCTAATTTACTGTAGCATCAGCTGATGCCTTTAAATACACTCTGACATGGAATTTCAAATACAGTCAAAGCAGGATGCAGAGGGAATGATCACAATGCCTGAATGGACAGACCTGAATCACACATACTATTCAACTTTGACATTCAATGCCATCAAACTAAAGAGCCGTCAACACCTAATGAGCGTCCCTTGGTGATTTACCAGAGAGGAAGACTCAAGGATAGAGCCGCAGCTGCCCTTTACCTTTACCCTGTTAGGGGAAGAGGAACAGCAGGGGATCCTGGAAATCTGAAGTAGAAACAGTTGCTGCTGTCTGATCAAATTGTGAAAGGAAAAATTGGTCAATGCGCCGAGTTAAAATTTCTTACCCACACCTGACATTTTTAGTTACAGTAGGTAAATTGTGGCACTGGAATGCACAATGAGGTGATCAGAGTAGCAAATTACTTAGGACAAAGCTATAAAACCATGAAAAAGTTCATGTAATTTTCTGAACCACAAGAGTGAGGCATAGGCAGCTCATTAACATCAGAGATGTAGTCCACTAATACTTGTGTAGCTCTTAGCTGCTTTCAAATTGATTGATTTCCCAGTGTCACTTTAAAAAAATCTTGTCTACTGCTTTCTTCTGTTGAATGTGAAATCCCTGGCAGTGATGTTTACAGCACATCAGAAGAAAGCATTACAATGGAAGTACCTGGGAGTGATGGAGTGTCTCATGCCAAGAAGGTCAATGTGACAAAGATGTCATTTGTAATAGTGTGATAGTCTTGATCTTACACATACATCAAAATGTAATGCCTTCTCAATGAAACACCTCCATTAGAATTCATACAGAACTGTGATACGGCAAAGATGGCAACTCCAAGCTGAGCTCCTCAGGCAAGGGTGCTACCAGCCCCACTACCTGTCACTAGTGCCTCTGTCTCCCAGACAATATTGTGTTGAACCGCAGCCTCTTTACATGGAAATTCAATTGAGGTGTCTGACATTCTGAAACTCAGGTGCGCGGCTTGCCCTGCAGTTTAGGAAGACTGTGGCTGGTATTGCATTTTCTTTTCTCATTCTCTGGATGAAGGCTTTGTCGGCAGGGCTAGCATTTGTTACTGAACCACAATTGCTCTGGGAACGTGGTGAAGAGCCACAAAGTCACTTTTGAGCCAGACCAGATAACGATGATAAGTTTTCTTACCTGAGAAACAGTAATGAGCCAGTGGGAGTTCTACAACAATCGAACAGTTTCATTTCCAGGTTTTTGAAAATCAATTTCATATTGCCATGGTGTAATTAGAACACTGTCTGTCATCGCTGCTGATGACCAACCACTTAGGTGAGTGAGAGAGGACAGCAGATAATAGCAGATAGTATCCTGTTTGTTTGGCCATACCCATCCATGAGTTGGCACTTCCTAGAAAGGAAGGGGGGTAAAATTTGCAAAATCTAGGCCATTAATTCAATGCTGCCCAAGTTTTGGGTCAGCTATTAAAAGTTGAAGACAACCTTGGACCAAATCCAATCCTCAAATATAATTGTTAGAAACATACATAGTTTATGGGTCACTGGGACTGCAAATAATAGACCCATTTCAAATGCTTCTCTTTAGTTAATATCTGTCGCATGGAAAAGTCAGTTTTTACACAGCTGAGAGCTTTGCCCTTCACCTTAAATTGAACCAGAAATTACCACCTAGAATCTGCTTCCCTTGGCATGTTTTCTCTGGTAGTTGCACACCGATTTGACTTGCCATTAATGTGATTTTTAAATTAAAAAAATATTCCTTACGATAAACAAAAACAAACTGCCCACAATTCCACAATAGCTTGAACAGCTGCCAAGTAATTGCCTTGTCGCCTGTGCCAGCATTTCATTTTCCTGGAATGAATGACATTTGCAGGATATAATAACAGAAGATTAAATAAAATTAAAGCAGGCTTTATCTCCTGTATGGATTCTGTAGCTTTTCATTTTGTCTTTTATTGAAGCTTTACTAACCAAGCAGGTAAGAAACATAAAAGCACTGCAAGTGCAAAATCATATAAACTATCGACATTATCTAAGCGAAGCTTTTTAACTAGATTTCTTTTCCTTGTTTTGAAGCCTCTGTTCCTTCCAAATGCACATTGCTGTACACCAATGGAAGAATGTAGGGGACACGTAGCTTGTTTAGTATCTACACTAGTTAAGTTTGCGTTATGACTGTGGAGACTTTCCCCCCTGGAACTGCTTTCTGTCTTTACTCAAGGCACCAGTTTGAATCTGGATATAATTTCAGACTGTTTGTAAATTGAGCTGATGATAGAGTAGCTCAACTGCAACATCTTGTATTTATATGGCACTTTTAACAGAAACTGCTACATATTTATATAGCACCTTTAATATAATAGAAGGTCTCAAGGTGCTTCAGAAGAACATTATGAAACACAGGATGAGACTGTGTCATATAAGGAGATGTTAAGGCAGATGATCAAAAGCTTGGAAAAGAGGTAGGTTGTGAGAAGTGTCTTAAAGTAGGAGAATGAAGTAGAGAGGCAGAGAGATTTAGGGAGGGAATTCCAGAGCTCAGGGCATAGGCAACTGAAGGCACAGTCACCAGTGGTGGAGCAATTAAAATGGGAATAGCCAAACAATATGAGTTAGGAGAGTAATAAAGTGTCCCAAGGTGCTTCAATAAACTGTCATTTGACAAAGTAAGTTTGTCACTGAAACAAGGAGATATTAGGACAGATGACCAAAAGCTTGTTCAAAGGAGTAGATCTCATCGAATGTCTTAAAGGAGGGAAGAGAGACAGAGTGAGGCAGAAACATTTAGGAAGGGAATTCCAGAGCCTTGAAACATAGCCAAGAGAAGAGTGGGGGTGGACGGCAGCCTGGAGTGGAGCAGGGACGGTGACCAGTGACCCGGAGCGGAGCAGGGACGGTGACCAGTGACCCAGAGAGGAGCAGGGACGGTGACCAGCAGCCTGGAGCGGAGCAGGGACGGTGACCAG
>NC_063347.1:5095162-5129214 GCF_021869965.1 Rhincodon typus
GTGACCAGTGACCCTGAGTGGAGCAGGGACGGTGACCAGTGACCCTGAGTGGAGCAGGGACAGTGACCAGTGACCCAGAGTGGAGCAGGGACGGTGACCAGTGACCCAGAGTGGAGCAGGGACTGTGACCAGTGACCCGGAGTGGAGCAGGGACAGTCAGCATCCAGGAGTGGATCGGGGTAGCAGCCAGCGACCAGGAGTGAAGCAGGGGTGGCCAGGAGCCTGGAGCTGGGGTGGCTTGCAGCCTAGAGCGGGGACAGTGGCCAGCAGCCTGGAGCAAAGATGTCCACTGGTTGGAAACCAATGGAGCCCGGTCAGACCACGCGGAAGCCCGTATAGAAAGACTGTAATGTTTATCTTTTTAGCTTTATTTCTTATCTTCCTAACTTATACTATACATATCTGGAACGTAGTGTAACTTTTTTCTTTATTTTCTCTATTTCTTTGTACCTAAGATTTGTACCTAGGCACTTTGTACCTAAGATGGCGCCATTTGTTGGCAACATTGTACACTTTTCACTGTACTCCTGTTCTTTTGTAACTTGAGTACACGTGACAATAAACCTAATTCTAATTCTAGATGAAGGCAGAGTGGTAGACGTTGTCTACATGGACTTTAGCAAGGCCTTTGACAAGGTAGACTGGTTTGTAAAGTTAGTTCACATAGGATCCAGGGATAATATCTAATCAGATACAAAATTGGCTTGATGGTGGGAGACAGAGGGTGGTGCTAGAGGGTTATCATTCTGACTGGAGACATATGTGCCAGCAGTGAGCTGCATATATCGGTGCTGGGTCCACCATTGTTTGTCATTTATATGAACGATTTAGATGAGAATGTAGGAGGCGTGGTTGGTATATTTGCAAATGACACCAAAATTGGTGATATAGTGGACAATGAAGAAGGTTATCTAAGAATATTCTGAGATCTTGATCAACTGGGCCAATGAGCCAAGGAATGGCAGATGGAGTTTAATTTAGGTAAATGTGAGGTGTTGCTGTTTGTTAAGACAAACCAGGGCAGGACTTTCACAGTGCTGTTGAACAGAGAGACCTAGGGGTGCAGGTACATATTTCCTTGAAAGTGGCATCACAGGTAGACAGGCTGGTGAAGAAGGTGTTTTGCACACTTGCCTTCATCAGTCAGAGCATTGAGAACAAGAATTGGGACGTCATGTTACAGCTGTACAAAGCATTAATAAGGCTACATTTAGAGTACTGCATACAATTCTGGTTGACTTGCTATGTGAAGGATGTTTTTAAACTGGAAAGAATGCAGAAAAGATTTAGAAGGATGTTACTGAGACTGGAAGGTTTGAGTTATAAGGAGAGGCTGGATAGGCTGGGACTTTTTTTTACCTGGAGCGTCGGAGGCTGAGGGGTGACCTTGTTGTGGTTTATGAAATTATGAGGGGCATTGATAAGGTAAATGGCCAAGGTCTTTTCCCCAGGGTAGGGGAGTCCAAAACTAAATTTAAGGTGAAGAGGGAAAAGATTTAAAAGGGACCTGAGAGGCAACTTTTTCACACAGAGGGTGGTGCGTATATGGAACAAGCTACCAGTGGAAGTGGGAGAGGTGAGTACAATTAAAACATTTAAAAGACATTTGGACAGAAACATGGACAGGAAGAGTTCAGATGGATATGGGCCAAACACAAGCAAATGGGACTATTTCAGTTTAGGAAACATGGTTAGCATGGACGAGTTGGGCTGAAGGGTCTGTTTCCATGCTATATGACTCTGTGATTCTATAACTCAAGCCAGAATTGAAGGAGTGCAGAGATATTGGAGGGTTGTAAGGTTGTTGGAAATAGAGAAAGGCAAAGCCATGAAGGGATTTATCAGAAAAGACTGGGAACCCACATAAGTCAGCAAGCAGAGGGACAATGCCCTAGAAGAACTCTGTGAAACACACAAATTGTATTGTGTACAAACAGGATGCAGGAGTGGACATTTAGCACCTTGCGTCTGCTCCACCATTCAGTAAGAGGATATGATTGTTACCTCAAATCCACATTCTCACCTACCATTCACCCCCTGCCTTAACTAGAATATGTCTACCTCTGCAATAAAATATCCAACGACCCTGTTTCCACCGCCTTTCCAAATAGAGTGTTCCAAAGACTCATGACCCTCTGACAGAAAAATATTTGCGGCATCTTTGTTTTAAATCAGCAGCCACAAATATTTAAACAGTGACCCCTAGCTTTTGACCTAGTAAACTTTCACTGAACTGCTTCCAAGACATTTACATCCTTCGTTAAATAAGGAGATCAATTCTGTGCATGGTACTCCAGATGTTGTCTTGTCAGTGCTCTTTATAACTGAAGCATTATCTCCCTATTCAGTTCCCCTCACAGTAAAGCATAGCATTCTATTAGCTCTTGTACTGTTACTTTTTTTTTGCAAAATAGTTTTTCCAAAGGCACCTCTTCCTTTTTAAAAACTTTTCCTCCCCTCCACATCTGAAAATGTCATCTATTGGATATGACCATGGATACTTGTAGAGTCTGGGCAGTGAGTGTCTGATTGTACTTCCTCACATGCCCCACCACTGGAAGGTTTGATACAGCAGCGATTGGGACATTTTAAAAAATTTTCTCATGAGATATGGGTATCGCTTGCTGGCCAGCATTTATTGCCTGCTCCTAGTTGCCCTTGAGAACATGGTGATGAGCTGCCCTCTTGAACCACTGCATGTGCTGTAGGTAGACCTACAATGCTGTTAAGGAGGGAATTCCAGGATTTTGACCCAGTGACACTGAAGGAACGGCGATATATTTCCAAGCCAGGATGGCGAGTAGCATGAAGGGAACTTGTGGTTGGTTGTGTTCCCAAGTATCTGCTGCCCTTTTCCTTTTAGATGGAAATGGTTTGGTGTTTGGAAGGTGCTATGTAAGGATCTTTGGTGAATTTCTGTGGCGTATCTTGTAGATAGTACACACTGGTGGTACTGAGCATCGGTGGTGGCAGGAGTGAGTGTTTGTGGATGTGGTGCTAATCAAGCGGGCTGCTTTGTCCTGGATGGTATCAAGCTTCTTGAGTGTTGTTGGAGCTGCACTGATCCAGGCAAGTGGGGAGTATTCCATCACACTCCTGACTTGTGCCTTGTAGGCGGTGGATAGGCTTTAGGGAGTCTTTTGCTGGTGAAGGGAGCTATCTCTGATAACACCTGTTACTCTGGAGGTCACTGGTGTTGCAAAGTTTGTGTCAGTACCCAATGGATATGGGTTATAAATCAGGCAGCCAATAGATGAGGACCTCAAGTATGAATTCTAAAATCCATTCATTGAGTAGTGACATTTTAAAAGCTTGGGGCTTCCCATTCAAGAAAGAAGAGGAGAGTTTTTGTTTCTCCAAGAGTGCAGGGGAGGCTGGGTCATTGCATACTTTATAAGGCAAAGTTGATATATTTTTCACTGGCAAGAGAGACAAAGGTTATTTGTGGGGTAAGCAGGAAAATGCAATAGAGACCACAATCAGATCAACCATGATCTTTATAAATGGCCGAGTGGACCATAGGGGCTGAATGGCCTCCTACTGCTCCTAATTTGTAATGTAATCTTATATTTAGCCTGTCGTGCCCTGTGATGGCTTTGAGACCATTGCAGCTGCTCCTCTACTGCAGGGTTTGAAAGGGAGCATCACTTCAACATTAGCACAGCCTTTTACAAATTAACATCTCCCACTGAATGGATTTGCAAGCCACATGACTCCAAAAGCCCTCCTGGGCCTGGTGGAGAATCTCAGTTCTGTCCCCTTTGACCATTAGCTAACTAATAGAAGACAGAAAGTTGGGATATGGAGCATGCTTACAGGATGGCAACCCGTGACAAGTGGGATAGTACAGGGGACAGTGCTGAGGCCACAATTATCTACAACATTTATTAATGACTTGGATGAGAAAAGTGAACGAACTATTGCGGATGGCACAAAAATAGGTGAAGAGACAGATGGTGAGAGCGACACAAAGAGTTGACACAGAGATAGAGACAGATTAAGTGAGTGGGCAAAACTTGTCAGATGAAACATAATGTGGGGAAATGTGAGGTTATGCACTCTGACAGAAGGAATGGAGCTGAATATTATTTAAATGGAGAATGATTGCAGAAAGCTGGGAATCCTTGCCTATGAATCACAAAATGACAGCATCCAAGTTCAGCAGGTAATAGGAAAGAGAAGTGGAATGTCAGCCTTTATTTCAAAGGGAATGGAGAATAAAAATAGTGAAGTCTTACTAAAACTCTACAAGACACTAGTTAGACCATATGTGGAAAACTTGTGAATAGTCTTGGACAAGATATATTGTCAATGGCAGTTGTATTTGTTTCACTGAAACCAGCAGGTTTCACCCAGCAGCAGATCGTACACCAAATAAAATGTTGCCGTCTCCCTGAAGGTTGGATAATTTATATTTCACAGAATCCTTACGGTGTAGGAGCAGGGCATTGGGCCCATCAAATCCACATCGACCCTCCGAAGAGCAGCCGACCCAGACCCACCCCATCCCTGCATTTCCCATGGCTAATCCGGATAGCCTACACATCCCTGGACACTATGGCCAATCCACCTAACCTGCACACCTTTGGACTGTGGGAGGAAACTGAGGAAACCCACACAGACACAGGGAGAATGTGCAAACTCCACATAGACAGTCGTACAAGGGTGGAATCGAACCCGGGTCCCTGGTGCTGTGAGGCAGCAGCGCTGACCACTGTGCTGCCCCATTTGAGACAATACTTATAAGATGTAGGAGAAGAAGTAGGCTATTCAGCCCATTGATTCTGCTCCACAGTCTGGAGAAATACACTAGGTTGATCCCAGGGTTGGGGGTTATGAAGAGAGGTTGAGTAGATTGGGCCTGCACTCATTGGAGTTTAGGACAATGAGAGACGAGCTTACTGAAACACGCAAGATTCTTTGGAGACATGAAGCAGAGACGTTGCTTCCCCTTGTGTGAGAGTCTATTCACCTGTGAAATGTGGGTTGCTGGCTTGGCTAATATTTATCGTTTGTTCCTAGTTGCCCTTGAGAGGGTGGTGTTGAGTTACCTTCTTCATTCACTGCTGTAGGTTGACACACAACACCCTTAGGGAGGAAATTTAAGTCAGAGAGGTGGGGGAATTTCTTCTCTCAGTGGGTGGTGAAATTGTGGAATTATTTACTGCAGACGCGTGTCCAGGTGGGGTCACTAAGTATATTCAGGGCTGAGATGGGCAGAGTTTTACTCAAGGGAATCAAGAGTTAAGGGGAACAGGTATTAAAGTGGAGTTTAGGATTATCAGATCAACCATGATCTTGTTGAATAGCAGAGCAGAATCGATGGGCTGAAGGGTCTAGTTCTTCTCCCAAATCTTATGGCCACTGTTCCAAATATAAATCATCCAACGTCTGCAGAGCCAGCAACATTTTATTGGGTGTATGGATCTGCCACTAGGTGAAAGCTACCAGTTTTAGTGAAGCAAATGCAAACAGCCTGTCTGTGCTCCACTCTGCACCAGAATGTCTCGGACAGCCTGCAGAGATAGCAGGGTAATAACTTGAGAGTGGGGCGTTGAGTTTGCACTCACGAAACAAGACCCCTGAATACAATACTGAATCATAAAAGTAAAAACTGCCTCAAACTGGCCGTAAATGTCACAACGAGCACATCCCCATTAGTGAGATGTCTAGCCTTTTAGATCATCTAGGATTCCCTACCACTTCAGAGGCCCAGTTCAAACAAACCTCCTGACATCCTGAGAAACAGGGCGTTTCATTTGGAACCTGGCCTGAATTACATCCCCTTTTGTAATCTCAAGTGGTAAGGATATCTTTTTCCGGCCTCTTTGAACTGGCATTCCCACCGTATTGTTTCTTCATAGTTCAGCTAGCAGGAGACACAAGCCCGCACTGAGGCAGATTGAGTATCCTGTATTGACATATTATCTGTCCACCTGCCTGACAGCTGACAAAGCCCATCACATTTAGTAACTAACGGAGTGAAGAACCAGCCACCTCCTCTGCACATCCCCACCCCCCACCTCCTAGGATTTCATCTCCTTAACCGGGAGTGTTTGACTTATGTTTTTAAAAATAAAGTCAGAAATCTGGAGGACACAAAATGATGAAATAGACACCTCAGTTAGCCATTTCAAATTGTGATTCAAGACGTTCCAAATTAAAACAGGCCCATACAGGATTGCAACCACCCTTCCTATGGCAAATCCTAACAGTGTTGTCACTTTGAAACAGTGCAGCCAACACAAAAAAAAAATGTCCTCCTGCCAATGTGTGTATATGTCCTGGCCTACATTATCACAGCAGCCGTCATGATCCACTTTCTTTGTGAATTTCCTGAGCTGACATCAAAACAGTGATTTTCTCCATTTGAATGAGGTGGGCAGTTGTCCTGCTTTCCCACCAAAATGAAGATAAATGAATCGAAGAATGGTCTCCCTGCTATAGGAAAGATGTTGTGAAACTTGAAAGGGTCCAGAAAAGATTTTCTGGAATGTTGCCAGGGTGGGAGGGTTTGAACTATAGGGAGAGGCTGAATAGGCTCAGGCTATTTTCCCTGGGGCATCAGAGTGTGACTTGTAGAGGTTTATAAAATCTTGAGGGACATGGCTAATGTCTTTTTCCAAAGGTAGGGAAGTCCAAAACTAGAGGGCATCATAGGTTTAAGGTGAGAAGGGAAAGATACAAAAAGGATCTAAGGGGCAACTTTTTCACGCAGAGGGTGATGTGTATATGGAATGAGCTGCCAGGCAAAGTGGTGGAGGCTGGTACAATTACAACATTTTAAAGGCACCTGGAGGGTGTATGAATTGGAAGGGTTTAGAACGATCCCGGCCAAAAACTGACAAATAGGACGAGATGAATTTAAGATATCTGGTCAGCATGGATGAGTTAGACCAAAGGGTCTGTTTCCATGCTATACATCTCTGTGACTCTATAACACATGAGTCGGGTCAGAGGATGCAAATTTGGAACATACAAACAGCAGAACTGACCCATAGAGCCGAACAGTTGTTGGATTTCCCCACTCTTGCTTTTTGCCCACAGATTCTTTTTTAAGTTTGTCTTTTTGAAGTGCTTACCCAGTACCCTACTTGCATGGCTAGTACATTTAACACATTGGTCCCTCTGAGCTGCGCATTTGGACACGAGGATTAATAGGTCATGCAGAGGCAACGGTCCCTTTAAGATGCACACATGCACTCTTAAAGGGACCATGGCGGGGAAATGTAAAGTTAGAAGGCATAGGTTTAAGGTGAGAGGAGAGAGATACAAAAGCATCCAGAGGGGCAGTTCTTTCACACAAGAAGTGGTGAGTGTTTGGAACCTGTTGCCAGAGGTAATGATGAAGGTGAGTATAATTTTATCATTCAAGAAACATTTAGACATGGGATGGGATAGGTATGGAGGGATTTGGACCAAACGCTGGCAGATGGGACTAGGTTAATTATGAAAACTGGGTGGCATGGACAAGTTGGGCCAAAGGGCTTTTTTCCTTCTCTATTCATTCACAGGATGAGGGTGTCCCTGGCCAGGCAGCATTTATTTCCCATCCCTAATTGCCCAGAGGGCAGTTTGGAGTCAACCACATTGCTGTGGATCTGGAGTCACATGTAGGCCCGACCAGGTAAGGATGGCAATTTCCTTCCCTAAAGGACAATAGTGAACCAGATGGGTTTTTCCTGACAATCGACAATGGATTCACAGAATCATTAGACTCTTAATTCCAAATATTTATTGAATTCAAATTCCACCATCTGCCTTGGTGGGATTTGAACCCAGGTGCCTGGAACATTATCTGGGTCCCTGGATTAACAGTCCAGCAGTAATACCACTAGGCCATTGTCTCCCTTGCTTGCTGTAGACCTCTATGACTCTATGCAATGCAAGAAGCAGGCCACAGCAAAAGGGATTTTAGAAGGAACATTGTATGGAACTGATATGACATGGAATCCATATATATTTTTAAAAATTGTCTAAATTCTGATGGTTTGTGCTCCAGCTCACGAGCGAATTGAAATAGTTTTACTTTAGTAAAAATTTGATTTGAGCACAGATGAGAATTTTAAATTGAGGAGCTTGATTCTGGCATGCTCTTTGTCTTAAGTGGTTCCATTCCACATAAAGAATTATGTTGGCTCATTAAGGCATCAGGGAACCAGAATTTCTAAGTTAGCAGCAATTTGCTGCACTACCAAACGTCAGTAAGCATTAGATAGTTTTCACTGTGTTCAGATTACCTTTCGCTGAAGATGACAGCAAATCTTGGCTCATACTATCCGTCATGCACAAAATTAGATTTCTTTAACAAATGCATTTTGAAAGCCTTGATTATATTTGCAAATACGCACATCAAAACAAGTAGTTGCAGGATCTGCTCACAATTACTATGTTGGTAACATGTGGTGCAGAACTACAGCCAATATCCTCTATGTCCCTGGATTTTATCTTTGTTGTCTGTTTTTTAAACATTTCCACAGGTTGCTGTGTCATTAGTGAGAGATTAGTTTGACCTGAGGATCATCACAGCATTTGTAGCCTATCCCTGATTGCCCTTGAGACGGGGGGTGATGAGCTGCATCCTTGAACCGCTGCAGTCCATGTGGTGTACAACCATAGTGTTATTAGGAAGGAGTTCCAGGAATTTTACCCAGTGACAGTGAAGGAAAAGCAACATTTTTCCAAGTCAGGATTGTGAGTGACTTGGAAGGGAACATGCAGGCAGTAGTGTTCCCATGTATCTGCTGCCCTTGTCTTTCCAGATTGTAGAGGTCATGGGTTTGGAGAGTCAGGGGAGGAAAATCCAGACAGGGTCCTTGTCCCAGTCATTCCAATTGACTGTCACATCATGATACCTCCATACACACTGACCTGGAGATTCAAACACAGCCAAAAAGGGCGCAGGCAGGGTGCGGAGGGAATGATCACAGTGCCTAAACAGATATGTGTGAAAAAAAACGTAAGTGTTGAGCTTTGAGCTTCAGTACTATCAAATCATAGAACATTAGACACCTTATGAGCATCCTTGGATAACTCATCAGAGGAAAGGACTCAAACATAGGGCCACTCAGCTTCATGTTTAGCTAAGTATTCTTTTAATCTTTGGTGGCTCCAGTGATGCGTTGGTGTCTTTAAGGACCTCCTGTTGGGCCGCACACACGTCTGATCGCACCTGCTTCAGTCCTCAGCGTTCAGGACAACCCAATATTGCATAGGAGACCTAAAACAAGTGTTGTGCCTCTATTTTGAAGATGCATCAAAACGGCATTTCTTTCTGTAATTAGCCTTTGCTTTCTTCTACCATTTTGGAAGTTGCCATTTGTCACCCCAGAAATAGGTAATTTCACAGTGGAATTTCTAGACAAAAAATATTCTTTAGTTGTTGGACATGATTCAGTGTTTAGCCTGTGAGCCCACTCTCCATTCCAGAGGTGTGAGGACATACAATATAGGTTGACACTGTAGTGCAGTACTGATGAAGTGCTGCACTGTTAGAGGTGCCTTCTGTTGTTTGAACTTTGCCCCTGTCTGCCATGTCAGGTGTATGTAAAAGATCCTGTGGCACTATTTTGAAGGACAACAATTAGGGAATTCTTCTCAATGCTGTTGTCAGTGTTTATCCCTCAAACAACTTCACTAAAAGCAAATAGACCATCTGGTCATTAACATGTTGCTGTTTGTGGGAGCTTGCTGTGCTCAAATTGACTACCTGTGTTTCTTACATTACAACAGTGACCACACCTCCAAAGTATGTTATTAGCTGTCAGATGCTTTGAGATGCCCAGAGGTTGTGAAAGGTACTTTATAGTTAAAAAATCTTTTATTTTCTGATGATCTGTTCTTCAATTATTGTAAATTGTTCTCTTATAAATGTAAACCATGCTTTTTAGATAAATAGGATTGTACATAGCAAATTATAACTTATATGCCCTCCACTCAACAGGGCTGCATGACTATGATCAAAATTGTAGGTCATACACTTGACTTAACACAGTATTTTGACACTTTATGCAGTGGAAGGATGAATTTTATCAAAAGACTAAATGGGAGGATTTAAACTAGTGTTGCAGAGAGGTGGGCACTGGAACAACAGGCCAATAAGTGCAGGGACTGGAGACAGAAGTGAGATTGAGACAATGTGTAGTGCAGAGTAATAGCAGGCAGAGGGAAGTCACAGAGCTCAGAGGGACTGGAGGCATTTACTTCCATGCAAGAAGTATAACAGATAGGACAGATGAACTAAGAGCATGGATTACTGCATGGAATATTATGATGTTCTTGCCATTATGGAGACATGGTTAAAGGAGGGACAGGAGCAGCAGCTTTACATTCCAGGATATCGCTGTTTTAGATGGGACAGAAAGGGAAACAAAAAGGATGGCAGAGTTGCATTGCTGATTAAGGATCACGTCACAGCCGTGTTGAGGGAGGACACATCGGAGGGATTTTGCAGTGTCACATTGTGGATGGAGCTCAGGATTAGGAAGGATGAAATCACAATGTTGGGAGTTTTCTATAGACCTTCCGTATGGCCCACAGGATACAGAGGAGCAGATATGTAGTCAGATACTGGAAAGGTGTGAGAAAAACAGGGTGGTTGTGGTGGGTAACTTCAACTTTCCTCTTATTGACTGGGACTCCCTTAGAGCCAGGGGCTCAGATGGAGAGCAATTTGTTAGATGTGTCCAGGGGGGCTTTTTGAGACAGTAAGTTGACAATCCAACCGGAGAGGGGGCCATACTAGACTTGGTATTAGGGAATGAGCCAGGGCAGGTGATCGAAGTTTCAGTAGGAGAGCATTTTGGGCTCAATGACCATAACTCCATAAGATTTTGAATAGTCATGGACAAGGACAAGAGTGGCCCTCAGGTGACGGTGCTTAATTGGGCAAGGGCCAATTACATCCAAATTAGACTGGCACTGGGGAATGTGGATTGGAAGCAGTAATTTGAGGGCAAATCTATGTTTGGCATGTGGGAGGCTTTTAAAAACCGGTTGATTAAAGTGCAGGACATGCATGTCCCTGCAAAACTGCAGGATAGGAATGGCAGGATTCAGGAACCATGAATGACAAGGGAAGTTGTAAGCTTAGTCAAAAGGATAGAGGAAGCACACAATAGGTCTAGGCAGTTACAAACTGACAAAGCCCTTGACGGGTGTAGAAAAATTAGGAAAGAACTTAAACGCGGAATTAGGAAGGCTAAAAGGGACTATGAAATGATTTTAGCAAACAGGGTCAAGGAGAATTCCAAGGCTTTTTATGCATATATTAGAAGAAAGAGGGTAGCAAGGGAAAGAGTAGGCCCACTCAAGGACAAAGGAGGGAAGTTGTACATGGAGTCACAGGAAGTGGGAGAGATCCTTAATAAGTATTTTGTATCAGTATTCACCGAGGAGAAGGACATGACTGATGTTGAGGTCAGGGATGTGTGTGTGAATACTCTGGAGAATGTCAATATATTGAAGGGGGAAGATTCGAGTATCCTAAAATGCATTAAGGTAGACAGGTCCCCAGCACCAGAAGGAATCTATCTCAGGTACCAAACACCCCAACAAACTGCGGCATATAAATAACAAGCAGGACAGAACACCAACGCTTCACCGGAGGCGCACTGACGTTGTTACCTAGCAGGGTGACAAAACGTTTGCAACCAAACCCACCAGTTCAGTGAGCATGTCTACAACCTCATCCACAACCCGAGCTACAAATCTTCTCGATGACTAGTTAGTGTCAGGCAATATGGTTTTTTATGGGGAAGGTCATGTCTCACCAACCTGATTGAATTTTTTGAAGAGGTGACAAACATAATTGATGAGGGAAGGGCTGTGGATGTAGTTTATATGGACTTTAGTAAGGCATTTAATAAAGTCCCACATGGCAGGTTGGTACAAAAACTAAAATCACATGAGATTCAGGGGGTGTTGGCTGAACGGATATGAAACTGGCTTGGTCATAGAAGACAGAGGGTAGCGGTGGAAAGGTGTTTTTTAGAATGGAGACCAGTGGTGTTCCACGAGGATCAGTCTTAGGTCCTTTGTTGTTTGTCATATGTATAAATGATCTGGAGGAAAATGTGGGTGGTCTGATTAGTCAGTTTGCAGATGACATGAAGATTGGTGGAGTTGCTGATAGTGCCGACGATTGTGAAAGGATGCAACAGGATATAGATAGATTGACGACTTGGGCACAGGAATGGCAGATGGAGTTAAATCCAGACAAATGCGACATGATGCATTTTGGAGGATCAAGTTTAGGTGTAAATTATACTGTAAATGGCAGAACCCTTAGGAACATTAACATTCAGACGGATCTGGGCATGCAGCTGCACAGTTCCCTAAAAGTGACAACACAGGTGCCAAGGTAATCAAGAAGGCATACGGCATGCTTGTCTTCATCGGCCGGGGCATGGAGTACAAGAGTTGGCGAAACATGTTGCAGCTATATAAAACCCTTGTTAGGCTGCATTTGGAGTATTGTGTGCAGTTTTGGTCGCCACATTACCAGAAGGACGTGGAAGCTTTGGAGAGAGCACAGAGAAGGTTCACCAGGATATTGCCCGGTCTCCAGGGCATTGACTATGAGGAAAGATTAAAAAGACTAAGATTGTTTTCACTGGAAAGACGGCGTCTGAGAGGAGACCTGATAGAGGTTTACAGAATTATAAGAGGCATAGATAGGGTGGATAGTCAGAGGCTTTTTCCCAGGATTGAAGTTTCAATTACAAAGGGGCACAGGTTCAAGGTGAGAGGGGGAAAGTTTAAGGGAGATGTGTGAGGGAAATTTGTCATGCAGAGAGTGGTAGGAGCCTGGAACGCACTGCCAGAGGAGGTGGCGGAAGCGGGCACGTTGGCGACATTTAAGAGGCACCTAGATGGTTACATGAATAGGGAGGGAATAGAGGGATATGGACTCAATAAGATCAGAAGGGTTTTTATTTAGTCTAGTTAGGGCATGATGATCGGCACAGGCTTGGAGGGCCAAAGGGCCTGTGCTGTATTTCTTTTTTATTCTTTTGTTTGATTAATTACCTAATTAATGGAACCTGCCAGTGTTTACATTAGTTTATCTCAGTTGGACATAAATCAGGTAGTTGAACACCACGGCATTGTACTGATCTCCTTGGTATGTCAGCTGAGACCTTGTGTATTTTACATGGAGCTAATTCTCGATGTATCATGTATCTGCCTTTATCATTCCAATGGTGCCTTTTCTCATAGTTCCTCAAGGAAATGTCCTCAATGTTCAACTTTGGCCTTTCCTCTGTTTAATTGGTCCTAATTCTCATTTTTTTGTTGGGCCCCTACCTCTGTGTATAATTGGGATCCTTCCTTTGTGCTGCCAATGGGACACTTTCATTATTTGCTATTTGAGTATCTCTGTGTGCAGGCCTCTATGCGTTTGCAGATGTGCAATTTTCAGGAATAATAACAAGCTTATTTCAGTGTTTGGATAATTAATATTCAGATAAGTAGATCCCACTTGTGTAGCCATATTTGGATTTAATATTGAGAATTGAATTATTTGAATTTGAGTTTAATACATACTGAAACCAAATTAAGGCTGATTGTGTAAACCTGTTTTTAATAAACAGCAAAGCCTACTTAACTGCAAACTGAATCCTGGCATAATCTTGACTGCTGCATATACTTCTTGACAAATTAATTCTCCAGTATAGCTCCCCTAGATAGCACTAAAACCACACAAACCACAACGAGCTGAGCTTGATTCTCCAGTCTGTGTTAAATTATTCAGTCTCATTCAGGACTTCACACAGCTCCTACACTTGGCCCCAACTTGGCTGGACAATGGACACAGCCAGAGTTCTCCCTCCTGATCTCTAACCAGCAATTGCTCCCTAATAGCAGTCAGCATTCAGATCAAATTGGGTACAGCCCTGATGTCTAATGCCTGCCAAAATCCCCTGTTAAGTCTTGCATGTGAGTAATTGTACTCTAGCACAAGCAAATGCCTTGAGGGGAGAGATTAGAAAGGGGACACTTCATCTGGAGTTATGTATATTATAAGATGTTACATACATACAACATACAAATTAGCACCAGAAGCAGGCCACTTGTTGGCTGAAGCCTGCTCTCCTACTCAGTAAGATCATGAGCTGATCTGATTACTCTCCATTCTTACCTAGCCCCACTAACCTTTCATACCCTGGCTCATCAAGATGCTGTCTGCCTTCAAAACACTTGAAGACGCTGCTTCTGCTGCCATTTGAGAAAGCGAGTTCAAAAGATTCTCAACCTTCCGAGTGAAAAAAACTCTCCTTTTCTGTGTCTCTAAGTGGGCACCCCCAATTGTGAAACAGTGACTCCTAGTTCTAGATTCTCCCGCAAGAAGAAACATGGCAGCTAGACTTCTCGAAGAGCATTCAGTGTTTGCCAGAGATTTGGAACTTCTGTGGAACAGCAATGTGGTTCACTCTGAACTGCCCTCTGGGCAATAAATGCTGGCCTAGCCAGTGACACCCTCATCCCATGAACGAATAAAGGAACCAGCTGATGGTAACGTTACCATAGTAGCCAAAGATAACACCCAGCCGCGCTCTTGTTAGAGAGAGAGGACAATGGCGGTTTAACCTGAAGGTCACCATGACTCAGGCGAGGGGAGAGGTTGAGAAGGAAAATCCTCCAAAGGAGCCTCAGCTGCTATGGAATTGAACGCACACAGTGGGCATCACTCTGCATTGCAAACCAGCCGCTCAGCCTGAAACACGCAGTCAGTGTTGGATGACACTGAGGGTACTTCTGTTATAACAAGTTCCTGAAACATGAATAAGTAACACCAGTTTTGATCTGTAAACAGCTGTTGAAATCCTAACCGGCTATTATTATCTTCAGCTAAGTTTAAAAGCCTTCAGGCCAGCGAATGGAAAACAGCAAGTGGCCATCAGAGTTTCCACTAATTACTTTAGAAAGTCCAGCCTCTACTGAGAAAATAATTAGCAAATACAATAGAGTGTAGAAAGTCTGGATATTTATCCTAGCTTCTGCTCAATAAGCCAAATGGCCCTCTCCTATGTTATAAATAGGGCATGTACAAAAAGGGCAAAAAGCTTCAGTACTCACACAATACTGTGGATCCCTTTAATTAGTGGGAGAGGCATGGGAGTAATTGCAGCTTCAGTTGGAAAGGCAGAAGCTGAGAGCACTGGAAGATAGGATGGTGAAGTGGTTTAGCACCTCATCTTACCATCTTTAATGTAGAATGATTGGATGGAAATGTATCCTTGTTGGGAAGGCAGTACAATTTGCATGCTCAGTCTCAGCCACTTTGTTGGTGGAGAATGGGCCCTGTATCCAGTCAAGTCCTTAAATTTGGTGTGCATTTATAATGTTATTCAAGAAAGCAAGGAACACTTGCATTTGTAAAGCACTACTTTCACAACCATAGGCCATCACAAAGTGCTTTACAGTCAATAAAATACTTTTGAATTGTGGTCACTATTGTAATGTAAGATAAAGAAACAAGCTAATTTATACTGAAATGCAGCAATGTCTATAGACAGATGTATATTGACCAGGACATCAGGGATATCTCCCCCTGTTCTTTAAAATAGTGTCCTGGAATGACTTTCCATTCACCTGAGCAGGCAGGTAGTGCCTGAGTTGAACATCTCATCCAGAAAAAAAGCACTTCTGACAATTCGTTCGGTTTTCACTTCTGACAATGCAGCACTCCACTTAAGTGTCACCCTAGATTTTTGTGCTCAAGTTCCTGAAGCATGACTCAAACCCACAACCTCTGACTCACAGGCAAGACTGCAACCCACTGAGCCAGCACTGGCCTGGTTGACAAGATTGTCTGATAAGGGAAGCAGAAATAGGGGTAAGGTGACTAGTGGTTATTATGTTTAGAGGTGGATTTCAAATCTATGCAGGGCAAGTTATTAAATAGAATGGAAATAAGAGTGGTCATGAAAGCTGCTGTTTTCAGCTGGTTCACAATTGTCTGTGACAGAAGAGAAGCAGCGATGTTTACTTGGTCTGATCTAGCTGCAACTTTAATTTTTTTAACCAAAGTCAAAAATCACACGACATCAGGTTATAGTCCAACAGGTTTATTTGAAGACACAAGCTTTCAGAGTCTCACTCCTTCTTCAGGCGTCAGTCAGAAAGGTGACATCAGACACAGAATTTATAAGCAAAAGATCAAAGTGTGATAGAACTGATGTAAATGAATTGAGCAAACCTAAGATGGCTGTTAAATCTTTAATCATTTAGAAAGGATTAGTATGCAAATCTCAGAATTTCTTTCAAGTCACTGCCCTGAGATAACTAAATGTTTTATTAGTGTAGCAGAGGTGACATCTCGGGTCAGACAGTGCATTTTAGGTGTGAGGCCTTGTTTAGAATCTGGCTGTGTATTAATTTGGAGTCAGACTGGTTTTATTTCCAAAATAGGAATTTATAAAATGCCACATTGACTGTCTACAATTTGTGCGCTTTTTGAACAAAATAGAATATATCTGCAGCTACAAATCTGTAAGTAGAAATTCATCCCATAGATTTATGTATGTGTATGTGTGTGTGCACGTGTGTGTGTACACATGCGTGTGTGTGTGTGTGTGTGTGTGCACGTGTGTGTGTGTGTGCGCGCGTGTGTGTGTGTGTAGTGTGGTGGGGTCACCTGTAGTGCAACATGAACCCAAGATCCCAGCTGAGGCCATCCTCATGGGTACAGAACTTGGCTATCAGCGTCTGCTTGGCGACTCCACGTTGTTGTGTATCCCGAATCTGCCTTGGAGGACATTTACCCGAAGATCTGAGGCCGAGTGTCCTTGACTGCTGAAGTGTTCCCCACGGGGAGGGAACATCCTTGTCTGGCGATTGTTGGTGGTGTCCATTCATCCCTTGTCGTAGCATCTGCCTGGTTTTGCCAATATACCATGCCCTGGGGCATGCTTGCCTGTATGTGTGAGAGAGACTGTGTGTGTGTGTGTGTGTGTGTGTGTGTGTGTGTGTGTGTGTGTGTGTGTGTGTGTGAGTGCAGAGTGTGTGTGTCAGAGTGTATAGAGATAGACAATGTTGGCTGAGTCACATGAGTATCTGCCATGCATGTAGTGTGCACTCTCTCACTCCATCTACCACGTGGATCCCGGTTGAGGCCATCCTCATGGGTATATGCCTCTGTTCAGCGACTGTATGTTGGCAAAACTATGCAGATGCTACGACAACGGATGAATGGACACCGTCAACAATCGCCAGACAGAGATGTTCTCTCCCTGTGGGAGAGCACTTCAGCAGTCAAGGATATTCAGCCTCTGATCTTCAGGTAAACATCCTTCAAGGCGTCACCAAGCAGAGGCTGATAGGCAAGTTGGGTACCCATGAGGATGGCATCAATCAAGATCTCAGGTTCATGTCACACTGCAGGTGATCCCACCACACTATACACACTCACACACACATTCAAACACATATACAAACACACTCTCTCACACAAACACACTCACAAACACGTACTCACACAGACCCTTTCTCATACACACATTCTGTCTCACACACACACACACACACACACACACACACACATCTATGGGGTGAATTCCCAATTGCAGATTTGTAATTGCAGATACATTCTATTTTGTTGAAAATGCACACAATTTGTCGACAGTCAATGTGGCAGTTTATAAATTCCTACTTTGGAAATAAAACCAGTTTGACTCCAAGTTAATACATAGCCAGATTCTAAACAAGGCCACACACTTAAAATGCATTGTCTGACCTGAAATGTCACCTGTGATATACTGATAAAACCTTTAGTTATTGCAGGGTAGTGACTTGAAAGAGGTTCTGGAATTTGCGAATTTATCCTTTCTAACTGAATAAAGATTTAACAGCCATCTTAGATTTTTTCAATACATTCGCATCAGTTCTATGACTCTTTGATCTTTTGCTTATTAATTCTGTGTCTGATGCACCTTCCTGACTGACACCTGAAGGAAGAGTGAGACTCCGAAAGCTAGTGTCTTCAAATAAACCTGTTGGACTATAACCTGGTGTTGTGTGACTTTTGACTTTGTCCACCTCAGTCCAACACCTCCATATAATGGCTACTCTGCAAAGTCTTTCTGACCAACATCTGGGGATTGCTGCTCAAATTGGGGCAGTTGTTCCATGGACAAATCAAACAACATCATATCTATAATGCTATTTGTAAACCAGCATCCTCTATGGAGTATGTAGTGCGTCATCTGCAGGATATCCATAGCAGCAGTTGGTGTGTATTGGCACGACTGAACAGGTTGATTCGAAAATATCTAAACTCAGCAATTAGAGCTCTTGTGGCACTGTAGTAGTGTCCCTACCTCTGAGCCAGAGCCTGAGGTTCAAGTCCCATCTACTCCAGAGGTGTGCAAAACATCTCTGAACAGGTTGATTCAAAGATATCTAGAATTGAGGGAGGCCAATGTATATCTGTATTGTCTCCAGATCCCATGTGCTCACAATGTTTCTGGTTAAACAAGGATAAGGAAATCCCTACCTGATTGCTACATGTTCTTTCAAGTGATATATCCTCCAATTTGAACATGACAGAAAGCACAGAGTTACAAGAGTATAAAATGTACTCTGAAAGAGACACCGTTGGAGGTATGTCTGTCCATAATAGTATTCTTATTAGCACCAACTGTAAAATACCTTTTATGAAGGCAAAATCTTCACAGGTACCTACTAAGCTACATGGGCAAGATTAAAGACAAATCTAGCAGTTCAGAACTGGGCTGTCATCAGGTACTATGGACCAGCAGCAGCATGATTGATAGACTTCAATGTCTATACCAAGAGTAGCTTCTTAGTACTGCTACTGACCCAGCTATCGAAATCAATAATGCCAAGCACTGTTGCTTTCCAGTAGGGAGGCAACCAATGCATGTTCTCCAAACTACCTGTTTCAGACATCTGTCTGCCTTGGTATTACTAGGAATGAAGTGCACGATGTCTTATGAATACAAATTCGTGTCAAAGAGATAGAAAGGATAGGAAAAGGAGGCAGTGTGGAACTATTAGTGGAAACATCTGTATGTGCTATCATCAAGGTTGAAGTTGAGAAGAAAGAAAACAGAGTCCATATGTAGCTCAAAAGATGTGTGTTACAGACCTCCAAGTTGTGGCAAGCAAATCAAGAGGAAATCTACAGTAAGATTAGACAGATGAGTAGATACAGCAAAATTAATGATCTGGGAGAATCTTATTTATGTTTGGGACAGAGAAAACATAAAAGCGGAAATGGAACTCCTAAAATATGTACAGGATTCCTTTCTCAAGCATCAAGAAGATCTAAAAAGTGAAGACATTGCTAGATTTATTTACCAGGAATGAGATTTGGTTGATAAGTTCAGTGAGAGCAAACATATTAGCCGTGATGACAACATGGTTCAAAATCCGTTTTAGGAAAGGGAAAATAATCAGGAGGAAAATTAGAATATCAGATATCAAATTGGATTGGTACAGATTTTGGAAAGATTGCGAAGGGGGAGTGAAACCATTTTTGGAAGGCAGGGTAAACTGCATGAAAACTACTTGGCAGCCCAGTTAACATACTGAGCAACCATTTTTAGATTATGGATTAAACACACATTTATTGGCAGTGAGTCATGGTGCTGTGGAATGCAACTGAAAGGTTAATGCAATCCCTACAATTTCTGCCTGTTTGGTTCAAAGCATGGAAACCACAACCCAAAAGACAAGTGAAAGAAATGAATCTTATTCCCTGAGAGAAATGCCATTTATTTAAGATCTAACAGCACAGAAGGAAAGCTTTCAGCTCATCATGCCTGTACTAGCTCTTTGAAAGAGGTGTCCAATTTGGGCCCATGCCCCAGCCTCTTCTGCAAATCCTTGCAACTTAACCCCTCAAGTACATAATCAAATTGCATGTTCCCTCAAATAAATTATACATTTCTTAAAAATAACTTTTAAATACTTAAATAATGCAGGCAGTTTGTAAACAGTTAAGATCCCACAAATTACAATGAGACAAATCTCTGGCTAATTCTTTCACTGATATGTTTTTGAGAAGGTCAGAAATTACACAACACCAGGTTATAGTCCAACAAATTTATTTGAAAATACAAGCTTTCAGAGCCTCTCTCCTTCTTCAGGTGTTAGTGAGAGACGTAGGGTCAGACACAGAATGTAATAGTAAAAGACCAAAGGGTCACACCACTGATCAGGATGTATTAAACAAACCTGTTAAATCTTTAATCAGTTACAAGGTTTTAATTGATTAATATGTATGTGTAAATCCCCAAATTCCTTTTAAGTCACAGTCCTGAGAGAACGAGAGGTTTTATCAGTGCAACGAAGGGGTGACATTTTTGGTCAGACAATGCGTTGAGGCCTTGTTTAGAATCTGTTTGTGTTTTGGTTTGGAGTCAGGCTGGTTTTTTTTCTAAAGTAGGAATTTATAAAACGCCACATTGACTGACTGTCTATAAATTGTGTGCTTTTTGAACAAAATAAAATGTATCTGCAAATACAAATTCACCCCATAGGTTCACCTGTGAGTGTGTGTTTGTGTGTATAAAGAACAAAAGAACAAAGAAAATTACAGCACAGGAACAGACCCTTCGGCCCTCCAAGCCTGCGCTGATCCAGATCCTGTATCTAAACCTGTTGCCTACTTTCCAAGGATCTGTATCCCTCTGCTCCCTGCTCATTCATGTATCTGTCTAGATAATTCTTAAATGATGCTATGGTGCCCGCCTCTACCACCTCCGCTGGCAACGCGTTCCAGGCACCCACCACCCTCTGCGTAAAGAACTTTCCACGCATATCTCCCTTAAACTTTTCCCCTCTCACCTTGAAATCGTGACCCCTAGTAATTGAGTCCCCCACTCTGGGAAAAAGCTTCTTGCTATCCACCCTATCTATACCTCTCATGATTTTGTAGACCTCAATCAGGTCCCCCCTCAACCTCCGTCTTTCTAATGTAAATAATCCTAATCTACTCAATCTCTCTTCATAGCTAGCGCCCTCCATACCAGGCAACGTCCTGGTGAACCTCCTCTGCACCTTCTCCAAAGCATCCACATCCTTTTGGTAATGTGTCAACCAGAACTGTACGCAGTATTCCAAATGTGGTCGAACCAAAGTCCTATACAACTGCAACATGACTTACCAACTCTTGTACTCAATACCCCGTCTGATGAATGAAAGCATGCCGTATGCCTTCTTGACCACTCTATCGACCTACGTTGCCATCTTCAGGGTATAATGGCCCTGAACACCCAGATCTCTCTGTGCATCAATTTTCCCCAGGGCTTTTCCATTTACCGTATAGTTCTCGCTCTTGAATTGGATCTTCCAAAATGCATCACCTCGCATTTGCCTGGATTGAACTCCATCTGCCATTTCTCCGCCCAACTCTCCAATCTATCTATATTCTGCTGCATTCTCCGACAGTCCCCTTCACTATCTGCTACTCTACCGATCTTAGTGTCATCTGCAAACTTGCTAATCAGACCATGTATACCTTCCTCCAGATCATTTATGTATATCACAAACAACAGTGGTCCCAACACAGATCCCTGTGGAACACCACTGGTCACAGTTCTCCATTTTGAGAAACTCCCTTCCACTACAACTCTCTATCTCCTGTTGCCCAGCCAGTTCTCTATCCATCTAGCTAGTACACCCTGGACCCCATGTGACTTCACTCTCTCCATCAGCCTACCATGGGGAACCTTATCAAATGCCTTACTGAAGTCCATGTATATGACATCTACAGCCCTTCCCTCATCTATCAACTTTGTCACTTCCTCAAAGAATTCCATCAAGTTGGTAAGACGTAACCTTCCCTGCACAAAACCATGCTGCCTATCACTAATAAGCCCATTTTCTTCCAAATGTAAATAGATTCTATCCCTCAGTATCTTCTCCAGCAGATTCCCCACCACTGACGTCAGGCTCTCTGGTCTATAATTACCTGGATTATCCTTGCTACCCTTCTTAAACAAGGGGACAACATTAGCAATCTCCAGTCCTCTGGGACCTCACCCGTGTTCACCGTGCGTATGTGAGGGAGTGTGTGTGTGTGTTTGTGTGTATGTGAGGGAAAGCATGTGTGTGTGTGTGTGTGTTTGTGAAGGAGTGTGTGTGTGTGTTTGTGTGTATGTGAGGGAGTGTGTGTGTGCGTGTATTTGTGTGATATGAGGGAGTGTGTGTATGTGCGTGTGTGTGTGTTTGTGTGCATGTGAGGGAGTGTGTGTGTGCGTGTATTTGTGTGTATGTGAGGGAGTGTGTGTATATTTGTGTGTGGGTGTGTGTTTGTGTGTATATGAAGGAGAGCGTTTGTGTGTGTGTTTGTGAAGGAGTGTGTGTGTGTGTGTGTGTGTGTGTGTGTGTGTGTGTGTGTGTGTGGAGGGCGGGTGGGGGGTAGGGAGTAGGGAGGGGGAGCGTGTGGGGAGTGGAGAGAGAGAGGTTTGTTTAATACATCCTGATCAGTGGTGTGACCCTTTGGTCTTTTACTTATAAATTCTGTGTCGGATACTACATCTCTCATGAACACCTGAAGAAGGAGAGAGGATCCAAAAGCTTGTGTTTTCAAATAAACCTGTTGGACTATAACCTGGTGTTGTATGACTTCTGACCTTGACCACCCCAATCCAACACCAGCACTTACACATCATGTTTTTGAGACAAGAATGTTGACCAAGACGTTGGAAGATGATTTCGGGTCCTGAGTAATTATCAGTGAGGATTGGTCTGCATACTGCAAACATATTGGTAGCAGATCTTACCCCCCACCCAAGCACCTTCCATCAGCCTGTTCTACACATTTTGAAACTGTATCAGTGATTATCACCTTGTTACATTCTTGGAGTGGATTCGATTTGGATCTGTGACCAGGAATACATCGACAATGAAACCTGATACCAAGGTTACACATCAAAGAGGAACACCTCATTACGCAGGGATGCCTGCTGTGGTTTTCGCAGTCATAAGAATCAGTATGCCAAAGAGGATGTCTAAATACTGTATTTATAATTGGAGAATCATTTTAGTTCTCCTGCAGTATCTGAGATGAGTTGCTATAGGAACTGCCCCGTATATATTGCAAGATGGTTTCTATGGCAACTAGATCAACTTTAAGTGAACTGCACAGTTTAGAAAGTCACAAACAGAGACAATTTTACTGCGTAGAGAGGTTCATGTAAAGCCATCTTGCTGGTTAATACAGTGGTAAGAACTTCTGAGTCACCAGGGACATGCTTCTTTCTTTAGTTATCATCAAATCTATGAATCAAATGCACCTATTTTTGGCAGCCCCTTTATTTCTGGTGCTCCATTGGCAGCAGCTGGAAACATAAACAGACTGTAAATGCAGCATCTTAGCAGCCCAGATAGGTGTCAGCAATACTCCCCCAGCAACTCTGTTGAGTAGTTCTCAAAATACAGTCTTTCTTGATGTGCAAAGCTATTGTTCAGTCAGCTGCACCCTCACCCCTGAGTCAGAACATAGAACAGTACAGCACAGTACAGGCCCTTCGGCCCATGATGTTGTGCCGACCTATTATCCTACTCTAAGATCAATCTACCCTGCATACGCTACATTTTACTATCCTCCATGTGCCTATCCAAGAGTCGCTTAAAAGTCTCTAAAGTATCTGACTCCACTCCCACTGCCAGCAGCGCATTCCACACACCCACCACTCTCTGTGTGAAGAACCTACCTCTGACATCTCCCCTATACCTTCCTCCAATAATCTTAAAATTATGCCTCCTCATAATAGTCATTTCCGCCCTGGGAAAAAGTCTCTGGCTATCCACTCTATCTATGCCTCTCATCATCTGTACACCTCTATCAAGTTACCTCTCATCCTCCTTCGCTCCAATGAAAAAAGCCCAAGCTCCCTCAACCTTTCCTCATAAGACCTGCCCTCCAGACCAGGCAGCATCCTGGTAAATCTCCTCTGCACCCTCTCTAAAGCTTCCACATCCTTCCTATAATGAGGTGACCAGAACTGAACACAATATTCCAAGTGTGGTCGAACCAGAGTTTTATAGAGCTGCAGCATATGGGTTCAAGAAGATAACGGGTTCAAGCTCCTTTCCAGTGGCTTTGGCACAAGATCAAGACTTAAACTGAGGTCCTATCTGCCTCGCAGGTGAATATAAAATGAATGAGTTATGAATGAATGAATGATTTATTGTCACATATTGAGTGCGATAACAGTGAAACGTGTTCTTTCGCCACAATCCAGTGCCATTTTGAGGTAGAAAAGCATAAAAAGAAAGTATTTACATAGAGTTCATCATCATTGGCTGGTGTCCCAAACATGGCTCCAGGACTTCTGCAAGATCCCTGCTTCATTCATTCAATGTGGATTGCATTTTACCTTCGGGCACAGGATCCTGATGACAGGATCAAATGTGTCCCCCTGACACAGGAGGTCTGATAGGACCTACCATGTGGGTAAGATAGAGAGAGGGTGTCTCCAGATGAAGAAGTCCTCGCAGCAGTTTTAATCTTTGTGGAAGTAAAAATGGCCAAAGCTCCTGGATTGCCCTTGTAAAAAGGAATTCCTCTGCCATGCAGGCTTCCATCATTCTGATATTATAACATTGACTAGCCTTCAAAGGTAGGGGAGATAGAAACATAGGAAATAGGAGAAAGATAGGCCATTAGTCCATCAAGCCTACTCCACCATTCAACAAGATCACAGTTGATCTATATGTCAACACCATACTCAGCTCTCTCCCCATACCTCTTGATGTCTTTAGCCTTGAGATATCTATCATTTCTTAAAGATATTCAGTGACTTAGCCTCCACTGCCTTGTGTGATATGGGATTCTGGTGTGTTGATGTCACTGGTCTAGTAATCCATAGGCCCAGGCACATGCTCCCGAGAAGTGGGTTCAGATCCTACCATGCCAGTTGGTGAAATTTGAATTCAGTTAATAAATCTTGAGTTTAAAACTAATAACAGTGGTGGTAACTATGACAATTATAATTGATAGCTGTTAAAAGCCCCGTTAGTTCTCTGATAGTCTTAAGGAAAGGAAATATGTCAGTCTTATCTGGTCTGACCTCCATGTGACTCACAAGAACACAAGAACTAGGAGCAGGAGTAGGCCGTCTGGCCCTTCGAGCCTGCTCCGCCATTCAATAAGATCATGGCTGATCCTTTCGTGGACTCAGATCCACTTACCCACGTTCTCACCGTATCCCTTAATTCCTTTATTGTTCAAAAAAAATCTACATTTTTAAAAGCGTTTACTGAATTAGCGTCAACTACTTCATTGGGCAAGTAATTCCACAGATTAACAACCCTCTGCATGAAGAAATTCCTTCTCAGTTCAGTCCTAAATCTGCTCCGTCTAATCTTAAGGCTATGCCCTCTTGTCCTAGCTTCACCTGCTAGTGGAAACATCCTCTCTACTTCTATCTTATCTATTCCCTTCATAATTTTATATGTTTCTATAAGATCCCCCCTCAATCTTCTGAATTCCAATGAATATAATCCCAATCTACTCAGTCTCTCCTCATAAGCCAACCCCCTCAACTCCAGAATCAACCTAGTGAACCTCCTTTGCACCCCCTCCAGTGCCAGTACATCCTTTCTCAAGTAAGGAGACCAAAACTGCACGCAGTACTCCAGGTGTGGCCTCACCAGCACCTTGTACAGCTGCAACATAACCTCTCTGCTTTTTATTTCAATCCCTTTAGCAATCAAGGACAAAATTCCATTTGCCTTCCTAATTACTTGTTGTACCTGCAGACCTACCTTCTGTGATTCATGCACAAGGACATCCAGGTCCCTCTGCATAGCAGCATGCTGCAACTTTTTACCATTCAAGTAATAATCCTTTTTACTATTACTCCTACCAAAATGTATGACTTCATATTTATTTACATTGTATTCCATCTGCCAGACCTTTGCCCACTCACTCAATGTATCTATGTTCCTCTGCAAAGTTTCACAGTCCTCTGCACACTTTGCTGTGCCACTCATCTTAGTGTCATCTGCAAACTTTGACACCCTACATGTGGTCCCCAGCTCCAAGTCATCTATATAAATTGTAAATAATTGCGGTCCCAACACCGATCCCTGAGGCACACCACTAGTCACTGACTGCCAGCTAGAATAGCACTCATTTATCCCCACTCTTTGCTTCCTGTTAGTCAACCAATCCTCTATCCATGCTAATACTTTACCCTTAATGCCATGCATCCTTATCTTATGCAGTAGCCTCTTGTGCGGCACCTTGTCAAAGGCCTTTTGGAAGTCTAGGTACACCACATCCACTGGGTCCCCATTGTCCACCTCGCTCGTAATGTCTTCATAGAATTCCAAAAGATTTGTCAAGCATGACCTGCCCTTCATGAACCCATGCTGCGTCTGCCCAACGGGACAATTTCTATCAAGATGCCTTGCTATTTCTTCCTTGATAATAGACTCAAGCATCTTCCCCACTACAGAGGTTAAGCTAACTGGTCTATCATTCCCCATCTTTTGTCTACTTCCCTTTTTAAACAGTGGCGTCACATTTGCTGTTTTCCAATCTGCTGGGACTGCCCCAGAGTCCAGCGAATTTTGGAAAATTACCGCCAGTGCACCTGCTATTTCTCCCGCTGTCTCTTTTAGTACCCTGGGATGCATTCCATCAGGGCCAGGAGACTTATCAATCCTTAGCTCCATTAGCTTGCCCAACACTACCTCTTCCGTAATTATGATTGTTTCCAGGTCCTCACCTACCTTCGTCTCTTTGTCTATTACAGACTCCAGGCCCAAAATAATATGATTGAGTCTTAATAACCCTCTGAAATAGCCCACCAAACTTCTGAGTTCAAGGGCAGTTAGGGATCAGACACAAACACTGGCCTGGCCAGCAATGCTCATATCCTGGAAAATGAAATAACCAAATAAAGTTTAGCTCAACTCCTATCAGCAGTTTTCAGGTTGTAAGCATAAGATCAGAGCTGAAGGGTGAATAGCCCATGCAATCTGTCAGAAATAGCGCCATTAACCTGTGGCTTCTTCTACCCTTTTCAAAACAAAAGACTTACAGTGGCATTTCCAAATTTCATCCTCTCATAACCTCAGGCTCCTGCCATTGTGAAAACAATGGCACACACATCAGTTCCAAACGTTGCTTCTCTTTTTAAAAAAGGAAGATTGTCCAATAACGTTTCTCCTCAGCCTAGCTCTTTTTCCAGAAGACACAGCCTGTTGCTAGAATGCACTTGCATGAGCAGAGGCAGTCAGTTCAGTGATAGCATGGTACTGTCTCAGCATGCTGTCTTCCTCTGTGGGTGCAGTGAGTTACACAACTATAGGTAAGCCTTTTTCAGCAAGGATTAAACGTTAATTCTGGATAATGTGAATGGGTACGCATGGGAAAAAACTTGATTGACTACAGTAGGCACCACCTGCTGTGGAGGTGGACTACTGTTGGGAGGACTTGGTCAGAATAAAGAAGGAACTTGGATGAGACCTGAGGTTAGTGTGTTTCTACCAATCTGTAGAAATGTGGGTTGTATCTATGTATTCAGTAAATAATTGCAGTAATGAAATAAACCATATTGTTTACTCAGCAAGACTTACCCAGTAAGACAGATAACCTGATCCAACCTAGATCACATCAGATTTAACGAAACTCACAGACACAACATGGTGGCAGCAGTGTGGTGAGCTTAGGTGTGATGATAACAGTGGACTCCTGACTCAGCTTAGTGACCAGCAGTATTGATAATTTTTTTTTTAATTCATTCACAGGATGAGGGAGTGACTGGCTAGGCAGCATTTATTGCCCATTTCTAATTGCCCAGACGGCAGTTAAGAGTCAACCACATTGCTGTGGGTCTGGAGTCACATGTAGATCAGACCAAGTAAGGATGGCAGCTTCCTTCCCTAAAGGGCAATGGATTCATGGTCATCATTAGATTTTTAATTCCAGATATTTATTGAATTCAAATTCTGCCATCTGCCATGACAGGATTCGAACCTGGGTCCCCAGAGCATTATCTGGATCTCTGGATTAACAGTCCAGTGATAATACCATGAGGTCATCACCACCCCCACTCTCTCTCTGTCTCACACATGCATGCACGCACGCTCGCAATGGTGCCAATTAAGAGAAGTTAGAACTCATAACTTCAAAAACAGAGAAAAAACTATGTCAGTGACCCAGCAGACTTGCAGAGAAACAGATGCTGCTGATTGCTGATGACAGTGCACTCCAGAAACCACACTCAAACAAGTGATCAGGAGTGTGGAATCCTGGCTATTCCCCCCAACCCCACAATCTCAGCTACTGTTACATTTTATTACAATTTGACCCCATAGGGGAAGGGGAAAGACAATCTGTTTCCGATGTTTATCTGTTACTGATATAAAAACAACTTTTTTTATTCAGTCATGGGAAGTGGGCATTTCTGGGTGGGCCCACTATTTATTGCCCATCCTTAGTGACCCTTGAGAATGTGGTGGTGAGCTACATTCTTGAATTGCCGCAGTCGTGTGCTGTAGGCAGACCCACAAAGCTGTTAGGGTTGGAACTTAGAACAGTACAGTACGGCCCACAATGTCCGTGCCAACCATGATGCCATTCTAAACTAATCGCATCTGTCTGCACATGATCCATATATCTCTGTTCACTGCCTGTTCATGTGTCTTTCCAAATGCCTCTTAAACTTTGCTACCGTATCTGCTTCTACCAACTCCCCTGGCAGCACATTCCAGGCACCTACCACGCTTGCCTTGCACATCTCCTTTAAACTTGCCCCCTTTCACTTTAACCTATACCCCTCATATTTGACATTTCTACCCTGGGAGGAAATCTCTGATTGTCCACCCTATCCATTGCCTCGCATAATTTTATATACTTCAATCAGGTCACCCCTCAGCCTCTGATGCTCTACCAATAACAATCCAAGTTTGTCCAACCCCTCCTTGTAGCTAATAAACTCTAATCCAGGCACCATCCTGACAAACCTCTTTTGCACCCTCTCCAAAGCCTCAGTATCCTTTCAATTGTGTGCCAAACAGAACTACACTCTAAACTCCAAATGTGGCCTAACTAAAGTTTTATACAGCTGCAACATGACTTGCCACTTTTTCTATTTAATACCTCAACCATACGCATTCTTTACCACTTTATCCACTTATGTTGCCATTTTCAGGGAGCTATGGACCTACACCTCAAGATCAAGTGCTCCTAAGGGCTCTGCAATTTACTGTATAATTTCCTCTTGTATTTGACCTCCCAAAATGCATCACCTCACACTTGCCCAGATTAAACTCCACCTGCCACTTCTCCACCCAAGTTTCCAACTGATCTATATCCAGCTGTATCCTTTGACAACTTTCCTCACTATCCACCAATTTTCATGTCATCTGCAAACTTACGAATCAGACCACCTACATTTTGATCCAAATAATTTAGACATATATATATTAGAAACAACAGAGGTCCCAGCACTGATCCTTATAGAACACCTCCGGTCATGTATCTCCAGTCAGAAAAACACCCCAACACAACTACCCCCAGTCTACTATCACCAAGCTGATTATGGATCGAACTTATCAACTCAATGTGGATCACATATGACTTAATCTTCTGGACCAGCTTACCATAAGTGACCTTGTTAAATGCTTTGGTAAAGTCCATGTAGTCACCATCCACTGCCCCACCCTCATCAATCATCTTCGTCACTTTCTCAAAAAACTGTCAAATTTGTGAGGCAAGACCTCCCCCGCACAGCCATGCTGAATATCCCTAATAATTTCATTCCTCTCCAATTGCAAGTAAAACCTGTCCCAAAGAATTTTCTCCATAATTTCCCTACCACTGATGCAAGGTTCAATGGTGTATAATTTTCTGATTGTCCCTATTACCCTTCTTAAACAAAGGAATGACATTGGCCATTCTCCAGTCTTCTCGGACCTTGCCTGTGGCTAACCCAGCACCACTTCCTTTTTAACGTCAACATGCCCTTGAATATCTCTAATCTTACCATCATTCATGTCCTTCTCCTTCTTGAATAATGATGCAAAGTACTCATTAAGGACATCACCACTTCTAGCTCCATGCATAAATTCCGTCTTTGTCCTTGAATGGACTTACCTTTTCCTGAGCTACTGCCCTTCTTCTGAAATATGCATAAAATGTCTTGGGATTCTCCTTAATCCTATTCACCAAGGATATTTCATGGCACTTTTTAACCTTCCTAATTCCTTGCTTAACTTCTTTTCTGTTGCCTTTATATTCCTCAAGAGCCTTGCCTGATTTCAGTTGCCCAAACCTTACCTATGCCTCCTTTTACTTTTTGACTAAACTTTTAATACCTCTTGTCATTGCTGTGAATCTTGCCATCCTTACCTTTCATCCCCACAGGAATGTACTGGTCCTGAACTCTGATCAACTGGCCATTAAAAGATTGCCATTTGTCAGATGTGGACTTACTGTCACACAGCCACCTCAAATCTAATTTCTGCAGTTTCTGCCTGATACTGTTGTAATTAGCCTTGCCCAAATTAGCACTTTCACTGTAACTATCTTAAAATTCACGGAATTATGATCACTGTTCCCAAAATGCTCCCCCACTGAAACTTCAATTACCTGTGCAGGCTCATGTCCCAATACCAGGTCGAGTTCGACCCCTTCCCTAGTGGGACTGTCTACAAGAAATCCTCCTGGATGCACCAAACATCTTCTGCCTCATTGAAGCCCCTGGCACTTAAGGAGTCTCAGTCAATATTTAGGCAGCTAAAAACACTAACTACGACAACCCTCATCTTTTCATGAAATGCTTACATATCTCTTGTTCTATATCCCAGAAGTTATTGGGAGGCCTGTAGTATAACCCCATCACAGTGATTGCACCTTTCTTGTTCCTAGGTTCTACTCATACGGCCTTACTGGATGAGCCCTCTAAGATATCCACTCTTAGTGATTCTCCTTAATTAGTAATGCAACTCCCTTTTACATCCCTCTTGGAATTTCAGGATTTTGACCTAGCAACCCTGAAGGAACGATAATTTGTTTTAAATTTATTCATGGGATGAGGTCATCACTGGTCAGGCCAGCATTTATTGCCCATCCCTTATTACCCATAGGGCAGTTAAGAGTCAACCACATTTCTGTAGGTCTTGAGTCACATGTAGGCCAGACCAGGTAAGGATGGCAGATTTCCTTCCCTAAAGGGCATTAGTGAGCCAGATGGGTTTTTCCTGACAATTGACAATGGATTCATGGTCGTCAGTAGACTTGTAATTCTAGATATTTTTTATTAAATTCAAATTCCACCATCTGCCATGGCAGGATCCGAACCTGGGTCCCCAGAACATTACTTGGGTCACTGGTTTAGCAATCCAATGATAATACCACTGGGCCATCACCTACCCAGTCAGAATAGTGAGTGGCTTGGAGAGGAACTTGCAGGGGGTGGTGTTCCCATGTATCTGCTGCCCTTGTCCTTCTAGATGGAATTGGCCATGAGTTTGGAAAGAGCTGTCTGAGGATCTTCGGTGAATTTCTGAAGTGCATTCTGTAGATGATACACATAGATGTCACTGAATGTCAGTGGTGGAGAGAGTGGATGCTTGTGGATGTAGTGCCATCAAGCAGGCTGCTTTGTCCTGGGTGGTGTCAAGTTTATTGAGTGTTGTTGGAGCTGCAACCCATCCAGGCAAGTGGGGAGTTTTCCATCACATTCCTGACTTGTGCCTTGTTAACAATGGACTTGCATTTATATGTAGTGCCTTTAATGCTCAAAGGGTGTTTGCAGGAGCATAATTAAACAGAACAGAATTTGCACCAAAGCAAAGAATGAGACATTAAGACAGGCGACCAAGAATTTGATTAAAGATGTTGGTTTTGACATGTGTTGTATAGGAGAATGGTGCAAAGCTGAGTCTATCAAATTAGTTTACAAATCAACAACAATCTCAATAAATGGCAGAATATGCTCAAGCGACTGAATGGCTTCATGTTTGTCGCTTTGAGAAGAGAGAGTTGGAGATCTTTGGAGAGAGAATTCAGGGTCAAGGCAACTGAAGACAATGGGAGAGCTTTATGCAGCCAGGAATGCTCAAAGAGCTCATAGTTTTCAGAGGATTTTGAGTTGGGAGGATGTTGTAGACATAAGGATTTAAACACTCAAGACTTTTTAACAGGAAGTACATTGTCCTAATACTTCACCCCCTGACCCCTACCCTTTGACTCCCTTCCCCACACAAAGGTCAGGCTGTGCATATGTAGTAATTGATCTTCAAACAAAAAATTGTTTGAAAATTGCAAAACTCTCTTCACGCTGTGATTCTGCTTTTTCATATCCTATAAGTATATAATCATTTTCACAGTATCTCGTTTGTTTCTCTGTTTTACCCAATCTTTTGATGTGATGCCATACCGCCCATAGTTAATTTCTGAACACAGTAAAGATGTGTTTAAGCAGGACTTTATTTACAGACATAGTAACTGATATTGTGCTGTTAAGTTATTGAAATTTGATGCAAGGTAAATAGTCTAACATGGGAATAGCCAGTCCAAATGTTGTACTGTAATCTTCAGTACTTGTATCTCAAGTTACTGATTATAAAGAATAGGTGGAGAAGCCTGGTCCCAACCCACAAAAATCAGCACTATAATACACTGAAACTTGTGCTAAAGACAAGCTGGATTTGACTGGCTTCACAAGACAAATCAAGCTGAAGAGATATGTTGAATTTATAACTTGAAGAACAAAATAGAAGAGCCTGTTTTAGTTCATCTGTGCATCTGCTCAGCTCATTTGGCAGCTCATTAGAATATATGGAATAGGAGCAGGAGTAGGTCAAAGGACCCTTGTGCTTACTCCACCATTCAATAACAAATGTATTTCCTGCCAACACACTTCTTGCTGGGTGCCCTGCCATCAGACACCACTGTTAAACCATAATACCATAAGATATAGGAGCAGAATTAGGCCATCCAGCCCATTGAGTCAGCTCTGCCATTCAATCATGGCTGATAAGTTTCTTAACCCCATTCTCCCGCTTTCTCCCCATAACCCTTGATCCCCTTGACAATCAAGAACCTATCTATCCCCGTCTTAAATATACTCAATGACCTGGCCTCCACAGCCTTCTGTGGCACTGAATTCCATAGATTCACCACTCTCTGACTAAAGAAGTTTCTCCTTATGTCTGTTCTAAAAGGTCTTGCCTTTGCTCTAAGGCTGTGCCCTCGGGTCCTAGTCTCTCCTACCAATGGAAACATCTTCCCAACATCCACTCAGTCCAGGCCATTCAGTATTCTGTAAGTTTCAATTAGACTCCCCCTCATCCTTCTCAACTCCAATGAGTATATGTTTGATATGTTTCTCAACCCCATTCTCCTTCCTTCTCCCTGTAAACCTTGATCCCATTACTAATCAAGATCCCGCTGGCACTGTTGGCATGAGGAGCTTCCAACCCCTCATTAACTGACAGATCTCAGAGGGCATGACTTCAATTCTGCAAAGGCCCAATCGTGGCCACTTAGATGCCTCAAGGCATTTGTTTCCTTCAGGCTCTTGCTGAGGAACTGACCGGTTTTCGGGTCGGTGCCTGAGATCTCCGTCCACATAACATCCAATGGCAACAACAATTCCGTCCAATGCTGAGGGGATGCTGCATTGTTGGAGAAGTTGTGCTTTGAATATGATATCAACCAAGTTTCTGTAGAAAGCTACAGAAAACAGGGATTTTGGAGTCCTCGTCCATGAATCAGAAAAAGTTAGTATTCAAGTTCAGCGTGTAATAGCGAAGGCAAATGAAATGTTGGCCTTTATTTCAAAGAGAATGGAGTATAAAAGTAGAGATCTTCTGCTAAAACTATACAAGACACTAGTTAGATCTCAGCTGGAATACTGTGAACAGTTTTGGTCCCCTTATCTAAGGAAATGTATAGTGGCATTGGAGGCAGCCCAGAGAAGGTTCTGTAGGCTGATACAGGTATGGAGGGGTAGTAGGAACTGCAGATGCTGGAGAATCTGAGATAACAAGGTGCAGAGCTGGATTAACACAGCAGGCCAAGCAGCATCATAGGAGCAGGAAGGCTGACGTTTCGG
>NC_063347.1:5129614-5158603 GCF_021869965.1 Rhincodon typus
TTCCTGCTCCTATGATGCTGCTTGGCCTGCTGTGTTCATCCAGCTCTACACCTTGTTATCACAGGTGTGGAGGGGCTGTCTTATGAGGAGAGATTGAGTAGAATGGGCCTGTGTTCATTGGAATATAGAAGCATGAGAGGCAACCTTATTGAAACATAAAAGATTCATAGAGGACTTGACAGGCTTGATGCAGAAAGGTTATTTCCCCTTGTGGGAGAGTCTCGTGTCCAGAGGGCATAATCTCACAATTAGGGATGGCACATTTAAGGCAGAGATGTGTGGGAAAATCCTTCTGTCAGAGGTTTGTGAATCTGTGGAATTCTTTACCATAGAGGGCTGCTGGAGGCTTGGTCGTTAAGAATATTCAAGTTCGACAGACGCAGAAATTTAATCAGTACAGATGTGGAGGGTTGAGGGAAAAGGCAGGAAAGTGAAGTTGAGGATCAGCTGTGACTTTTTTTTCTCTCTATTCATTTGTGGGATGTGGGTGTCGCTGGTTGGCCAGCTCTTCTTTCCCATCCCTAGTTGCCCTTGAGAAGGTGGTGGTGAGCTGCCTTCTTGAGCCGCTGCAGTCCTCCTGCTGTAGGTTGACCCACAATGCTATTAGGGAGGGAATTCCAGGATTTTGACCCAGTGACAGTGAAGGAATGGCTATAAATTTCCAAGTCAGGATGGTAAGTGTCTTGGAGGGGAACTTGGAGGTGGTGGTGTTCCCATATATCTGATGCCCTTGTCCTTCTAGGTGGAAGTGGTCGGGGGTTTGAAAGGATCTGTCCGAGGATCTTTGGTGAATTTCGGCAATGCATCTTGTAGATGGTACACACTGCTGCTACTGAACGTCGGTTATGGAGGGAGTGAATGCTTGTGGATGTAGTGCTAATCAAGCGGGCTGCTTTGTCCTGGATGGTGTCAAGCTTCTTGAGTGTTGTTGGGACTGCACCCACCCAGGCAACTGGGGAGTATTCCATTACATTCCTGACTTGCGCCTTGTAGATGTGGACAGACTTTGGGGAGTCAGAAGGTGATTTACTTGCCACATGTGGTGAGTCCAGTTGAGTTTTTGGTCAGTGATAACACCTAGGATGTTGATAGTGGGGGATTCAGTGATGGTACTACCATTGAATGTCAAGGGGTGGTGGTTCGATCATGTCTTGTTGGTGATGGTCACAGCCTGGCATTTGTGTGGCGCGAATGTCACTTGCCACTTGTCAGACCAAGCCTGGATATTGTCCAGATCTTGTTGCATTTGAATATGGACTGCTTCAGTATCTGAGGAGTCACAAATGGTGCTGAACATTGTGCAATCATCAGTGAATATCCCCACTTCTGAGCTTATGATGGAGGGAAGGTCGTTTATGAAGCAGCTGAAGATAATTGAGCTTAGGACACTACCCTGAGGAATTCCTGCAGAGATGTCCTGGAGCTGAGATGATTGATCTCCAACAACCACGACCATCTTCCAATGTGTCAGGTATGACTCCAACCATCGGAGAGTTTGCCCCTTAATACCCACTGATTCCAGTTTTGCCAGGGCTCCTTGATGCCACACTCGGTTAAATGCAGCCTTGATGTCAAGGGCTGTCACTCTCACCTCATCTCTGGAATTCAGCTCTTTTATCCATGTTTGAACCAAGACTGGAATGAGGTCAGGAGCTGAGTGGCCCTGGCAGAATACAAACTGGGCGTCACTGAGCAGGTTATTGCTGAGCAGGTGCTGCTTGATAGCACTGTTGATGACACCTTCCATCGCTTTTATTTTTATTCATTCATGGGATGAGGGCATCGCTGGCTTGGCAGCATTTATCGCCCAACCCTAATTGCCCAGAGGACAGTTGAGAGTCAACCACATTGCTGTGGGTCTGGAGTCACATGTAGGCCAGACGAGGTAAGGATAGCAGTTTCCTTCCCTAAAGGACATTAGTGAACCAGATGGGGTTTTCCCGACAATCAGCAATGGATTCACAGTCATAATTAGATTCTTAATTCCAGATATTTTTATTGAATTCAAATTCCAACATCTGCTGTGGCGGGATTTCGAACCCGGGTCCCCAGAACACTATCTGGGTCTCTGGATTAATAGTCCAGCGATAATACCACTAGGCCATCGTCTCCCCTGATTTACCAATAGTTGAGCGTAGACTGATGGGGCAGTAGTTGGTCGGGCTGGATTTGTCCTGCTTTTCGTGTACAGAATATACTCAGGCAATTTTCCACATTGTCGGGTAGGTACCACTGATCTCAGTGAATGATGGAGCAGACTCGAACAGCCTGCTGCTGCTCCTTTCTCTTTTAGTCTTATGGGATGCTAAATAAGCACAAGAGATAGAAAGGAATAAATGGCAAAGCTGGCAGTTTTAAATGAAGTCAGATGGCAAGATGGTCATGTGTGCTATAATCAGTAACACAGACCATTCGGACCAAGTGGCCTCAGTTTGAACTGCAAGTTCCTGGTAATTCTGAGTAGAAAATCAAGGCACTGCCTGCTTGATCCATTTCAGATTTAAGATGTTATGGCACTGGTGGATAAAAAAACAGAAGTTGGTGAGGTGCCAGCATGCCCACTTCAACCTCAATAAACTGACTGACTACAGGACTAGACCATTTTAGCTCCTCAAATGCAATGCCTGGCTATTCAGTAATATCATGGTTAATCTGAGCCCCAACCAGCCTTTTTCCCTATCCCTAATTGCCTTTTGCTCGCAAAAATTTATTCATCTCAGATTTAAAATGAATAATTAATTTCGTATTAGTCGTTGATTGCGGAAAAGAGTTCCAACTTTTACAACCTTTGCAAGAACCAGTGTTTGCTTATTTAACTCCAGTAAAGTCCAGCTCCAAGTGAGTGACTAACTGAGACTAAGGGAGACAACTAATTGAAATAGCTTCTCTTCCCCCTTACTATCTTTAAAACATTAATCAAGTCAGCCATCAACTTTCTGAATTTCCATAAATAGCACCCGCATTTGTACATTTGCTCCTCATAAGTTCAGTCCAGGTTCCCACCCTAATAAGTTTATGTTCCACAAGCCTTAGGCCAGTGTATTCTTTCTCTGGAGTACTGCAATACTTTACATCAATGAGACGATTCTGAGAGATTTCACAAAGCAGTGCACAAATACAAATCTTTCTCTTCCATTATCTGATCAGTCCCAAAGCGTACATAGGAACAGGAGAACAGCATTCCCTCCAGTCAAGACTGTCCCACTATTTCATTAAATCATAGTTGATCTGTATCTTATCTCCATTTACCTGCCTTATCTCCATATCCCTTGCTATCTTGCTTGACACAAGTGTATCAACCCTTGTGTATGAGATTTTCAGTTGACTCCCTACTCTAGCAACTTTGCACTGTTGTTGTTTCTCCCATATTTTCTGTCTCTCTCTTTTCTAACATGCTACATTCTAAATACATTCTCGAACTCAATAAGAAGGAATGTTCGGAATGTAAGAAATAAAAGCTGGAATAGGCCACACTGCCCTTCAGACCAGATCTGCCGTCATTTACATCAAGGCTAATCTTTGACCTCAACTTGTTACTCCATCTTCTACAGACCAAAAAGCTTTCTATCTTGGCCTTGAATACAATGGAATACTGAGCTTCCACAGCCCTCTGGGGTAGACAATTCCAAAGATCTGAGTGAAGGAATTTCTCCTTTCTCTCATGTATTAATCGATCAATTCCTTATCCTATAACAGCCCTTCATTTTTAGAATCTCCAGCCAGGAAATGTCCCCTCTCAATGACTCCCATGAGGAGAATTATCTTCAGGAGAGAAAACAAAAGAACTTGCATTCATATAGCGTCTTAACATATATCTTAAGGTCTCCCAAAGTGCTTCATCTGCAATGAATTTTTTTTTACAAATATTGCAACAAAGATAAGGACAGCAAAACTCATAAGTATGTAAAAGGCAAGATAATCTTTATCTTTGAGACCTCAGTTCCGAATATAATCTTGGCTAGGAGTCTGGGAGAGCACCCTACCCTAGCCTGTTGAACCTTCAGCTGAACCTGTGGAACGTGTAGCCTGTGTCTTGGTTTACGTCCCATCAAAGGAGGAACCTAGCAGCAGTGAAGCATTACCTTACTGCTGTGTTGGATTTGTCACCCTGCATGGAATCATAGCATGATTACCACATAAAAGGAGGCCATTCAGCCCATCTTGTCCATGACAGTTCTCAGAGCAACTCTGCACTTATCCACTTTGCCCCAATCGCCCTGCGAATTTTTGCCTTCAGTTGTTTACCCCTTGAAAGCCTCAATTCACTAAGCTCTCAGGTAATGCACTCCAGATCTTAACCACTTGCTGTTTAAGAAAACTTTTGCTCATGTCGCTGTTGATTCTTTGCAAATCATTTTAAATAGTGTCCTCTTGTTTTTGACTCTTCCACCAATTGGAACAGTTCCTCTCAATCTATTCCATGTGCAATCCTTATGATTTTGAATGGCTTTATCAAATCCCCTCTCAACCATTTCACGGGAGCACGACTCCAGTTTGCCCAGTCTATCCTAACTGAAGTCCCTTATCCAAGTAATCAGTCTTGGAAATCTTTTCTATGCCCTGACTAATGCTTTTACATCCTTCTTAAATAGTCATGTGCTGAATTGGATAGAGTACTGCCGTTGAGGCTGAAGCAGAGCTTTATAAACGTTGCTTATAACCTGCTTGCTTTTGTATTCTCTCTCAGTATTTGTAAAGCCCAGGATCTCGTATGCATCTTTTGGGATTAGGCATTGGAAGTAGTGAAAAGAAGGTTTACTGAAATTAGATTGCATTATCATAGAACATACAACACGGACATAGGATATTCAGCCCAGCTAGTCTGTGCACCTTTTACCCCACACAAATCTCTTTCTAGTCCATCTGCCTCATCTCAGTCTCAGTGTATTCCTTTTTCTCTCATGTACAATACATATCTAATTTTTCTCTCGAAAACAGAAAACCTATTTGCCTCCACCACTTCATGTGGTAGCGAGTGACACATTAAGACCACTCTCTGTTGAAAGAAATTTCTCCTTATTTACTGAATGGGTGCTTTAGCAACTATCGTTGTATTCATAGTGCCAAGGATGAGGGATCGAGTTTGCATGGAATGACTGAGGAAACTGGGATTGTTCGCTTTAGAGCACAGAAGATGACATGGAGATTTAACAGTGGTGTTTCAAAGAACAAAGAAAATTACAGCACAGGAACAGGCCCTTCGGCCCTCCAAGCCTGTGCCAATCCAGATCCTCGATCTAAACCTGTCACCTATTTTCCAAGGATCTGTATCCCTCTGCTCCCTGCCCATTCATGTATCTGTCTAGATACATCTTAAATGACGCTATGGTGCCCACCTCTACCACCTCCGCTGGCATCCTGTTCCAGGCACCGACCACCCTCTGCGTAAAGAACTTTCCACGCATATCTCCCTTAAATTATTCCCCTTTCACCTTGAAATCGTGACCCCTAGTAATTGAGTCCCCCACTCTGGAAAAAAGCTTCTTGCTATCCACCCTATCTATACCTCTCATGATTTTGTAGACCTCAATCAGGTCCCCCCTCTGTCTTTCTAATGTAAATAATACTAATCTACTCAACCTCTCTTCATAGCTAGCACCCTGTATACTAGGCTACATCCTGGTGAACCTCCTCCAAAGCATCCACATCCTTTTGGTAATGTGTCGACCAGAACTGTACGCAGTATTCCAAATGTGGTCGAACCAAAGTCCTATACAACTGTAACATGACCTGCCAACTCTTGTACTCAATACCCCGTCTGATGAATGTAAGCATGCCGTATGCCTTCTTGACCACTCTATTGACCTGTGTTGCCACCTTCAGGGTAGAATGGACCTGAACACCCAGATCTCTCTGTGCATCAGTTTTCCCCAGGGCTTTTCCATTTACTGTATAGTTCGGTCTTGAATTGGATCTTCCAAAATGCATCACCTCGCATTTGCCTGGATTGAACTCCATCTGCCAGTTCTCTGCCCAACTCTCCAATCTATCTATATTCTGCTGCATTCTCTGACAGCCCCCTTCACTATCTGCTACTCCACCAATCTTAGTGTCATCTGCAAACTCGCTATACCTTCCTCCAGATCATTTATGTATATCACAAACAACAGTGGCCCCAACATGGATCCCTGTGGAACACCACTGGTCACAGTTCTCCATTTTGAGAAACTCCCTTCCACTACAACTCTCTATCTCCTGTTGCCCAGCCAGTTCTCTATCCATCTAGCTAGTACACCCTGGACCCCATGCGACTTCACTTTCTCCATCAGCCTACCATGGGGAACCTTATCAAACACCTTACTGAAGTCCATGTATATGATATCTACAGCCCTTCCCTCATCTATCAACTTTGTCACTTCCTCAAAGAATTCTATCAAGTTGGTAAGATATGACCTTCCCTGCACAAAACCATGCTGCCTATCACTAATAAGCCCATTTTCTTCCAAATGTAAATAGATCCTATCCCTCAGTATCTTCTCCAGCAGCTTCCCCACCACTGACGTCAGGCTCACCGGTCTATAATTATCTGGATTATCCTTGCTACCCTTCTTAAACAAGGGGACAACATTAGCAATTCTCCAGTCCTCCGGGACCTCACCCATGCTCAAGGATGCTGCAAAGATATCTGTTAAGGCCCGAGCTATTTCCTCTCTCGCTTCCCTCATTAACCTGGGATAGATCCCATCTGGACCTGGGGACTTGTCCACCCTAATGCTTTTTAGCATACCCAACACATCCCCCCCTCCTTATGCCGACTTGACCTAGAGTAATCAAACATCTATCCCTAACCTCAGCATCCGTCATGTCCCTCTCCTCAGTGAATACCGACGCAAAGTACTCATTAAGAATCTCACTCATTTTCTCTGACTCCTCACATAACTCCCCTCCTTTGTTCTTGAGTGGGCCAACCCTTTCTCTCGTTACCCTCTTGCTTCTTATGTACGAACAAAAGGCTTTGGGATTTTCCTTAACCCTGTTTGCTAAAGATATTTCATGACCCCTTTTAGCCCTCTTAATTCCTCGTTTCAGATTGGTCCTACTTTCCCGATATTCTTCCAAAGCTTTGTCTGTTTTCAGTCGCCTAGACCTTATGTAAGCTTCCTTTTTCCTCTTTGCTCGTCTCACAATTTCACTTGTCATCCATGGTTCCCTAATCTTGCCCTTTCTATCCCTCATTTTCACAGGAACATGTCTGTCCTGCACTCTAATCAACCTCTCTTTAAAAGCCTCCCACGTATCAAATGTGGATTTACCCTCAAACAGCTGCTCCCAATCCACATTCCCCAGCTCCTGTCGAATCTTGCTATAGTTGGCCTTCCCCCAATTTAGCGCTCTTCCTTTAAAACTTACGGAATTGTGATCAAAGTAATCAAAGTTCCCAAAGTAATCCCCTACTGAAACTTCAACCACCTGGCCGGGCTCATTCCCCAACACCAGGTCCAGTATGGCCCCTTCCCGAGTTGGACAATTTACATACTGCTCTAGAAAACCCTCCTGGATGCTCCTTACAAATTCTGCTCCATCTAAACTCCTAACACTAAGTGAATCCCTGTCAATGTTGGGAAAATTAAAATCTCCCATCACCAATCTGTCTACGTATTTGTGCCTCTATCTCACGCTCACTGTTGGGAGGCCTGTATTACAGCCCCAACATTGTTGCCACACCCTTGCTATTTCTGAGCTCTACCCATATTGCCTCACTGCTCGAGTCCTCCATAGTGCCCTCCTTCAGCACAGCTGTGATATCCTCTTTGACCAGTAATGCAACTCCTCCACCCCTTTTACCTCCCTCTCTCTCCCGCCTGAAGCATCCATATCCTGGGATATTTAGTTGCCAATCTTGCCCATCCCTCAACCAAGTCTCAGTATTAGCAATAACATCATGCTCCCAGGTACTAATCCAAGCCCTAAGTTCATCTGCCTTACCTACTACATTTCTCGCATTAAAACAAATGCACCTCAGACCACCTGTCCCTTTGCGTTCATCATCTGCTCTCTGCCTACTCTTCCCCTTAGTCACACTGACTTCATTATCTAGTTCCTTACAGGCTTTAGTTATTACCTCCTTACTTTCCACTAACCTCCTCACTTGATTCCCATCCCCCTGCCACATTAGTTTCAACCCTCCCCAACAGCGTTAGCAAAAGCAGCCCCTAGGACATTGGTTCCAGTCCTGCCCAGGTGTCGACCGTCCGATTTGTAATAGTCCAACCTCCCTCAGAACCAGTCCCAATGTCCCAAAAATCTGAACCCCTCCCTCCTGCACCATCTCTCAAGCCACTCATTTATCCTGCCTATTCTTTCATTTCTAATCTGACTAGCAATTTAGGATAGGCTTTAAATTGCACTACAAGTTGCTTTTTGAGAAGGATGAAAGACAATGAAGTCCAGAAATCAGGAAATAGCTGTCGGGTTTTGAAATCCAGTCAGTTGTTGGAGGAAAGCTTGAGGAGGTGAGGGTTGCACAATTTTCTGCTCCTTGGTGATGTAGCAGGCAGTAAGTACCTGAAAGATTAGCTCCACCCGTAAGGACATAAAAGACTGTTCCTGGAAGGAGCTAACCAGTGTCTTAAAAGTTCCTCATGTGTGTGTTGCTGCCAAGTGCAGCATTTGTTGCCCATCTGTCATTGTCCTTGAACTGAATGGTTTGTCTGACCAAAAGGCAGTTAAAACTCAACCACAATGCTGTGGATCTGGAGTTACATCAAGGCCAGACCAGGTAAGGATGGCAGACTCCCCCCCACCCCTCTAAGGAAGGGGGAGGTGATGGCCTAATGGTATTATCGCTTGACCGATTAATCCAGAAACTCAGCTAATGTTCTGCAAATCCGGATTGGAATCCCAGCACGGCAGATGAATCTGCTGATGACCGTGAAATCACGTTGATTGTCAGAAAATCTCATCAGGTTTACTAATTCTGCCATCCTCACCTCATCTGGCCTACATGTGACTCCAAATGTGTTTGACTCTTAACTATCCTCTGAAATAGCCTTGCAAGCCATCCAGTTGTATCAATCACTACAAAGTCTCAAATCAATGAAACTGGAGAGATAACTTGGCATTGAGATAAACACCAGAAAAAAACAATAGCTGAAACAGCACTGTTGACTTGGCAAAGTCCTTCTTACTAACGTCTGGGGGTTAGTGGCAAAAATGGGAGAGCTGAACAAGCAACTAGCTGATATAGTCATATTTGCTGAAGCATATTTGACAGGAAATGTCCCAGCCACCACCATCACCATCCTTGGATGTGTCCTGTCACACTGGCAGGACAGACCCAGCAGAGGTATAGAATTGGGAGGGAGTTGTCCTCAGAGTCCTGACCGTTGACTCCGGACCCCATGAAGTCTCATGGGGCTTCAGGTAAAACATGGGCAAGGAAACCTCCTGCTGATCACCATGTAATGTCCTTCCTCAGCTGATGAATCAGTCCTTCTCCATGTTGAACAACACTTAGAGGAAGCACTGAGGATGGCAAGGGCACAAAATGTACTCTGGATGGGGGATTTCAGTGTCCACCACCAAGAGCGGCTCGACAGCAGTAATACTGATCGAGCTGGTCGGGTCCTGTTCACAGGACCCGAAATGCTAACTCTGATTTCTCTTCACAGATGCTGCCAGACCTGCTGAGCTTTTCCAGCAATTTCTGTGTTTGTTCCTGATTTACAGCATCTGCAGTTCTTTCAGTTTTTACTTCAATCATGGAGATGTTTTGTTTGGGCTGTGTGGGACTAAGAGGCACAAGTACAACCGACAGTGAATGCGAAGCTGCCTCGAATTACATGGGCCTTGCAGCATAGGAAGCGAGCCATAGGTCACAACCAACGTTTACATGTGCCTGTGTTTGTGCTTCACAGGGGCCTTCTTTCTGCCTACTCTACTTAATCCTAGATGAGATTCTTCCATTTCAAAATCCCATCCTTCCAACACAGACAGAGGTAGGAGTGGTGATATTATCAATAAACATAGAACCCTGCAACATGGAGATGGATTTAATTTCTTCTTATTCAATCATTGAATGTGGGCATTGCTGCCTGGGCCAGCACTTATTGTCCATCCATAATTGCCCTGGAGAAGGAACAGCGATATATTTCCATATCAGAATGGTGAGTGGTTTGGAGAGGAACTTGCAGGGGGTGGTGGAGTTCCCATGTATCTGCAGCCCTTGTTTGTCTAGATGATGTTGGAGTTGGGTTTGGAAGGTGCTGCCTCAGGATTTTTGGTAAATTTCTGCAGTGCGTCATGGTACACACTGCTGCCACTGAGGTGGTGAATGAAGGTAACTTCATTGCAGTCTCCTTTCCTAAGATGCAGTGAAGGGCATGAATTTTAATCCCCAAAAATGAATGAGTTCACGTCAGGTGAGAAGTTAAAATTTTTAAAAATCGAATCCTGACCACAACCTCCCACTGGTTCGACTGGGCTTGTACTTGCTAGAATTTAGAAGAATGAGGGGGGATTTCGTAGAAACATATAAAAATCCTGACGGGACAGGACAGGCTAGATGCGGGAAAAATGTTCCTGATGTTGGGGAGGTCCAGAACTAGAGGTCACAGTCTAAGAATAAGAAGTAAGCCATTCAGGACTGAGATAAGGAAGAATTTCTTACCCAGAGAGTTGTGAACCTGTGGAATTCTCTCCCACAGAAAGCTGTTGGGGCCAGTTCATTTGATATATTTAAGCGGGAGCTGGGAGTGGCCTTTGCGACTAATGGAATCAAGGGTTACAGAGAGAAAGCGGGATTGGGATACTGAAATTGCGTGATCAGCCATGAACATACTGAATGGCGGTGCAGGTTTGAAGGGCCGAATGGCCCACTCCTGCACCTATTTTCTGTTGCTGTGTTTCTGGGTTTTTAGTAATTTTGGGAGTCTATGAGGGGTAGAGTTGTGTATGAACACTTATGTTGCGATAAATGTAGGCTGGCCTCAAACTGTACTAGGCTATTCGAACTGACGAGTTCACTTTCAAAAGCTTGGGAATTAAGGTTGGAGGGCAGCAAGAAAGCAACCACAGCAAAAGCAGATTGTTACTTTGGTACATTCCATCCTGAGATAATGTCAGAGAAACATGACATGGTACAGCATGTTCTCAGCAGTTTCTGTGTATCGTTTTGTGTTATTTTGCTGATTAAATTGTGCTGTAAGGACACAAGAAACAGGAAGGACAAGTGGGGGTGGAGTGGCCTTTTCTCAACTCCCCTCTTCTACTTTTGCCATATCCAACCTAATTCCCTTAGTTTTCCAGAAATCTATATGTCTCTATCTTGAATCTAATGAGTGTCCGCAGCCCTTTGGAATAATTAATTCAAAAGATCTTACCTGTGATTTTAGAAATTTGTCCTCAGCTCAGTCCTAAATGGCCCAGCCCTTGTTCTGAGACTAACCCCTAGCTCTCGGTTCCCAAACCAAGAGAAACATCCTCTGAGCATCAACCTTATCAAGCCCCTTAAGATTTTTATAAATTTCAATGAGATCACCTCGCATTCTTCTAAATTCTAAGGAATATATTCTTATTTAAATCTCTCCTTGTAGAACAATGCCCCCGTTCAGTCCAGTCAACCTTACTTACACTCCCTCCAAGACAAGTATATCCTACTCAATGTAACAAGACCAATCTCGCACACAGTATTTCAGGTGTAGTCTCATAAAGGCCATTATATTTTTCTAAAATTTCTTCACCCTAACCTCTGTGCAATAAAGACCAACTTTACCTGCATGATCAGTTTAAAAGGACACCCAAGCCCCCCATATACAGTATATGATATTCAGACGCATCTGGGTGTCCTCAGTATGAGTATATAAAAAGATACAACGCAAGTTGTGGCCATTTCGCCCATCAGGTACATACCAGTTCTTTGAAGAGCCATCCACTTCACTCCTCTCCTGTAAATTCTTCCATTTCAAGTATACATCCAGCTCCCCTTTGAATATGTGCTTTGTTTGGAGCTAACTGATGTAAAGAGGTGGATTTTCCCTTACTTTGGGACACGGGAATCAGGTCAGGAAGTGGGCCCAAGTGGGCCAAGAGCAAGAACAGTGGAAGGCTGCCCCATAAATGACCCTCTCAGCACTCACTGCCCCTTGCTGTAGATTCCCCAAGCCAAGGGAAGCATCCTCGCAGCATCAACCTGATCAAGATCCTTAAGAATTTCTTATGTTGCAATGAGACCACCTCTCATTCTTCTAAATTCTAAGGAATATAGTCTTACTCAATCTCTCCTTGGAGGTCAATTTCCTAATTGAAGGAATCAATCTATTGAACGTTTTGTTGCACTCCCTGCAAGGCAAAGGTTTGGGATGTTGGGTGTGCTCGCAAAACCGCAACTGCAGTCAGAGGGCTGCCATCTTTGGAACCCAGATACCTGTACCAGAGAGAGGTGGGCACAATAGAGGCAGGTCCAGGACTGAGAGGCAGCCACAACATGCAAGCACCCTCTCTGCCAACCACAACCAGGAAGGCTTTGACAGTCGGCAGGGACAATGGCATGGAAGGGAAACCCCTGCATAGACCAACTTGGTAAAAGGCAGTCTTGTTATTGTCTGTCAAGACCCCTGGATTACCATCGGGCATTGAGCCGATGGCCTTGGTATGTGGCAGAGGACACTCTAAATTCAGCAACGTGTAGGAGCCCACTGATAGTGCCCCCTAACTGGGGACTTAATTGGATCAATTACTTTCCATGGAGTGGGCAGCTAACCCAACATCCAGCCCACCCCTGGGAAAGTCCCCCAGAGTTGGAAGTATGTTGGTGAACCATCCTGACATAGCTTGGAGACAATAAGGACTGCAGAGGCTGGAAGCCAGGACCTATAGACTCTGGCTTCCAGCCTCTACAGTCCTTATTGTCTCCAAGTCACTGACGCAACTCGGACGCAACTCAGTTGCTAGCACTGTCAGCCTGAGTAACAAGGTTCTGGGTTCAAGTCACACTCCAGAGCTTGAGCATAAAATCTAGGCTGGCACTCGGCTACAGCGCTGAAGGAATGCTGCAATATTGTCCTTGGATATGTTAAACTGTAGGTGCGTCTGTTGCCACAGCTGAATTTTTAAAAATCCACTGGATTGTTTCAACAAACGTCATGCCTGGGAGATTTTGTACAGCATGTGCGGCACATAAACAGGCCATTTCAGTCCATCCAGTCCATGTTGGCTTATACATTCCACTTGAGCTTTCTCTCACATTTCTACTTCTAGGTCTAGCGGGATAACCTGCTATTCCCCTCTCTTTACATACTTCACTAGTGATTCTACTATTTCTCCTACTATCCGTGTAAAGCTGATTGGTCTGTAATTGCCTGGGCATTTTCTGAGCACCTTGATAAACATAGCAATGACATTAGCTACTCACTAGTGTTCCAGCACTACACCTTTCCTTAAAAGATGTAGTACCTCTCCTATTGCTTACCTAAATTCTTTTAAAATATGCAGTCCATTTGGACCCAGGCTTTGAGTTTGATTAATTTATCTCACACAGCCCGTTTGAAGTCTTGAAATGGATTTATCTCATTACTCATTTCATCATTTAATGTGATATTCATCTCTTCCATCTCCTATATAGAAATTATTATTAATGGTTTCAGGCAATGTTGGGAGCTGTTTTCTTCGGTATTAGCATTAATTTCACACTATTACTCCCTGGTGTCCTGGACAATATTTAACCATCAACCAATATTTAAAATAGATTATCTGGTCACTATCATGTTTCCAGTTGTGGGAGCTTTCTGAATGCAAATTGGCTGTCGAGTTTCTTGCATTTCAATGGGATGACCCTCATAATTACTTCCTTCACAGCGAAATGCTATGGGACATGCTAATAGTTGCAAAAGACTGTAAAAATTTCAATTATTTCCTTTTCATTGCATTGTGATTTGAGAGAGGTTGACTGCCCATGTTTCTGACATCATAACAGTGGCTGCACTACAGAAAAAGAGCATTTCAAAGTTCAGAAGTTGTGAAAGTCCCTGAAGAGGTTCTGCCTGCTTATCCTTTGAAATTATCATGGATCATACAGTTAGCTGTAGCACTTTGTGGTAGTGGAATGTTGGCACAGCATGGAGGAACATTGCGGAGCACAGACACTGTAATTAACCCATGGACAGTGAGAGATTTGGGATCCAAGTGGGGAGCTGGAAAGGACAATGCAGTATTTCATTCCCATCCCCCTTTCCTCATCCCTGGATATGCCATCGGAGGAGCTGCCTGTCCACGGTCAGATCTGGCATCTGTGGCCTTCTCCAAATCAAACTCTTACCTGGTCGTCAGAGGATGTCTCTTCTTCTGTTTCCCTCCGGATGTCATCTGCTCCCACCTAGGACAGATTTATTGTCACGTATATTTTGTTACAAAATTTTGTACCACTCTCGGGCGCCATCTTAAAACACAGAAAAACAAACTAAACATAGACTATAAAGGCAGAAGAATAAAGAAATGAAGTTCAACTTTACAGCCCTTCTTGTTAAATGCTCAGCCATGGGCAGGACCTCATATTGGGCCTTATGCTCAGGAAGTCACTTGCCCTTAATTGGACAGAAAGTCCATCCTCTGTCACTCCTTGGCCATATCACCAAAAATCTTGCCCATGCGAACTGAGGTTTGGGAAGAGAGAATCAGAGAAAAGACTGAAATGAATGATAACACAGAGTGCCATCCTTTCTGTTTGTCAATGTTCTGAAATTTGGTAATATTGGAGTGTGTAAGAAGGAAAAAATGAAAAAAACAAGAAACGACAGAAATTAATTCAGAAGCTGGGAGAGAAATACATAAAAATGGGACTAATACTGAAAGGAATATAAGAAATTGATCAAGGGAGAGTGGAAAGTAGAAACAGTAGGATGGAATATAATAAGGGGAAAAAATCAGAGAAAGTGGAGACAGTGATAGAAACAACTAAGGGTGAAAAGAGAGATACTTCTATTGACCATCTAAAACCAAGAGGAATCCCCATCTGAATCTCAAAAGATTTTTGAATAAAGTAAATGGACCTTGTCTGAATATAATTGGGAACTTCTGGTGTAGTACAAAAAATAAGAGGGGATATTTCAGACTGTTAGCACAAGTTGAAATATCAGTAAACAGAGGGCGACAAACAGATGAACAACTTGTGACTGGTAATGGCCATTTTCCAAAAGCGGAGACCTGCCTAAATTAACATAGTTTGAAGGATAACCAAAACAAGGGAGCAAGTTTTTAAATGGGCAAAGCAGAGTTCCTGATTGGTGTTGCCTTTGGATAGGTGGGCTCAGTGTATGCAATATCTGTTGGAACCAGTTATATCACCCAGTCCTACCACAGACCAGTAACTGGCCTTTTATGTTCATGGTGAGATAGCTTTGGTCAGTTACATCAACCTTGCAACATATTCCTGTCAAAGCTAAAAATGATTCCCTTCTTGCGCAGAGAAGCAGTTGGTTTTAAATGTATCTATTCATGGGACATTAGTGTTTGACATTTTTTACCAACCCCTATCTATTAACTAGTTGATGCCAAAGTACACCTACAATGCTGTGAAGTTGAGAGTACAGGATTTTGTCACAAAGTTTGCATGGAAGATTCCCAGTACCAGAGACAGTACTCTGCAGCCAGATGAACATGAGAAACCATGCCACACAATGTCCAAAATGCAACTATAAAGGAAGCCAACCTCAGAGCTTGGGGGCTGGATCCCAACACATGATGAAAAACAATCTTGAACAGACCCAAATGGAGATGTCTCTGTCTGTGAGCAGTTTTAGCATTTGAGAATAGAGTCAAGTACCCTCAGGACAAGCAAGCTCGACAAAAAGCCAATGCCTCGCCCATCTGTGCCATACTGATTTCATATGCATGTATTTGCAATCAGTCATCCAAAACAAGACTTCGTCTCATATCAGTCATGGGATTTTGTTACAGCAATGATGAAATAAGGGACAGTATGTCCATGCAGGTCAGAATTATGTGTGCCTTAGAGGTGGTGTTTCCATATGCATGCTGCACTTGTAGGTGTTTGATGATTCAGACTTAAGATGAACGAAAGAATCTTGCCTGTTGCCTCCACAATGAGACTCCTCCCCAGCCCACACCCGAATGCCTCCCCTCTCCACTGACCCTTCATAATTACTCCAATGCAGAGCAAATGTTTTGAATCTGAAACTTATCCAAAATATTGAAATGGAAGCTACAAAAGCAAGTGAGGGAGAGAGAATGAATTAAAGTAGGACGGGAGGGAACTTGTGAGGAGCTTAAAGCTGGCATAGACCAGTTATGCCAAATGGCCAGTTTCTGCACAGCAAATGCAAACAAATTATCTGTAAAGTAATGCCAATCATTGAAGTGTTAGGATTGGTAATGAGGGTGTAATTTTTGTATTCATCGTATTCCACATGTTTGTGTGCCCAATATGCATACGTATGGTCCGTACATCTATCTCTGGTCAGCCCTCCTGCAGCTAAAGTAGTCACACGAAGGTGGTTAGGGCTGCTTCAGAATGGTTTGTGTAATCAAAAATCTCCATCAGATTACAGCTTCATTCTCTGTAAATAGCAACTTGTTTAAATAATGCTGCTTTTATGGCTGAGGGGTTTATCTTAGCAAAGTTGTTTTGCAAAATGTTTCCAGCTCTTCATTTTGTAACTCTGTGATAATTGTGGACCAACCATGACCTTTAATTTCCCATCCCTGGCACAGGAATATTAGACCAGGTGCATCGTGCGACAGAGTGTATACGTGGAGTTCAGTAACCTTCCAAGTGAATGCCTTGTATACATTTTAAACAACGTTAACAATGCCTTAGTTCTGCTGTAGTGGCTGCTATAATTTTTTTTAAAGTTGAAAATATGATATCTGACATCTCTTTCATCATTTAAGAGCCAACACAGGACACATAGTGGCCTGTGCTCTTCCCAGGCCTTCAGTGCTGCTGCAGTAATGATATAAACTAATAAACACAGAAGGTCTGTGCAATCCATTATTTGAGCTATGGTGCCAAACCTTAAATCATAAATGTCATTTTCTGTTAGAAAGGTTGGCAGCAACATTGCACTATGGCAGACCTCAGAAAGTTGCCTGGCAATTTACCAACCTCAAGCCCTACTTCACACTCTTGAGTGCATAGTCCAGTTGACACTTCTGAGGGAGGCACTACTGAAAGAATGTTTGTCACATGAGGTGTTAAACCAAGATACTATCTGTTCTCTCAAGTAGAAATGAAAGAACCCAGGAGCCTAGGCTCCTTCCAGTTTTTCCTGCTGCTAACTTCCAAGGTGCATGCGTGACAATGGCTTCCAGAAGGGGGATTTTAATTTTCCAAACATAAACTGGACTGCCATAGTGTGAAGGGCTTGGATGGAGAGGAATTTGTTCAGTGTGTACAAGAAAATTTTCTGTTTCAGCATGCAGATGTACCTACGAGAGAAGGTGCAAAACTTCACCCACTCTTGGGAAATAAGACAGGGTAGGTGACTGAGCTGTCAATGGGGGAGCACTTTGGGGCCAGTGACCATAATTCCATTAGTTTTAAAATAGTGATGGAAAAGGATAGACTGGATCTAAAAGTTAAAAGTTCTAAATTGGAGGAAGGCCCATTTTGATGATATTAGGCAAGAACCTTCAAAAGTCAATGGGGGGTGCGGGGCGGAAGTTGACAGGTTAAGGGACAGCTGGGAAAATGAGATAACAAGAATCCAGAGACAGCATGTTCCTGTTAGGGTGAAGGGCAAGGCTGGTAGGTGTAGGGAATGGTGAATGACTAGAGGAATTGAGGTTTTGGTCAAGAAAACGAAGGAAGCATATCTCAGGTATAGACAGCAGGGATCGAGTGAATCCCTAGAAGAGTATAAGGGCAGTGGGAGTATAGTTAAGAGGGAAATCAGGAGGACAGAAAGGGGACATGGAATAGCTTTGCCAAATGGAGTTAAGGAGAATCTAAAGGGATTCTACAAATACACTGAGGACAAAAGAGTAACTAGGAAGAGAATAGGGCCCCTGAAAGTTCAGGAAGGCCACCCATGTGTGGAACCACAAGAGATGGGGGAGATACTGGATGAGTATTTGGTGGAGAAGGATATGGAAAATAGAGAACGTGGGGAAATAAATAGCGACATCTTGAAAAATGTCCATATTACAGAAGAAGAGGTGCTGAACACCTTAAAAGGCATGAAGGTGGACAAATCCCTGGAACCCTGAACTCTGTGGGAAGCTAGGGAAGAGATTGCTGGGCCCCTTGCTGAAATATTTGTATCATCGATAGTCACAGCTGAGATGCCAGAAGGCTGGAGGTTGGTTAACATGATGCCACTATTTAAGAAAGATGGTAAGGAAAAATCAAGGAACTGTAGACCAACATCAGTGGTGGGCAAGCTGTTGGAGGGATTCCTGAGGTGCAAGATTACACATATTTGGAAAGGCAAGGACTGATTAGGGATAGTCAACATGGTTTTGTGCTTGGGAAATCATGTCTCACTAACTTGATTGAGTTTTTTGAAGAAGTAACAAAGAGGATTGATGAAGGCAGAGCGGTGTACGTGATCTGTATGGACTTCAGTAAGGCATTCGACGAGGTTCCTCATGGTGGGCTAGTTAGCAAAGTTCGATCACACGGAATACGGGAGAACTAGCTATTTGGAAAAAAAACTTGCTCAAAGGTAGAATACAGAGGGTGGTAATGGAGGGTTGCTTTTCAGACTGGAATCCTGTGATCAGCGGTGTGCCACAAGGATCGGTGCTGGGTCCACTGCTTTTTGTCATTTATATAAATGATTTGGATGTGAACATAGGAGGTATGGTAATGTCACATTTGCAGATGATACTAAAATTGGAGGTGTAGTGGACAGTGAGAAGGTTCCGCAGAGTGCAGTCTTGATCAGATGGCCCAATGGGCCTCGGAGTAGCAGATGGAGTTGAATTTAGATAAATGTGAGGTGCTGCGTTCTGGAAAAACAAGTCAGGGTAGGACTTATAAACTTAATGGTAGGGTCCTGGGGAGTGTTGCTGAACAAAGAGAACTTGGGGTGCAGGTTCATAGTACCTTGAAAATGGAGTCACAGGTAGGTAGGATAGTGAAGAAGGCTTTTGGTACGCTTGCCTTTATTGGTCAGTGCATTGAGTATAGAAGTTAGGAGGTCATGTTGCAGCTGTACAGGACATTGGTTTGGCCACTTTTGGAGTATTGTATGCAATTCTGATCTCCCTCCTATAGGAAGGATGTTGTGAAACTAGAAAGGGTTCAGAAAAGATTTACGAGGATGCGCTGGGATTGGAGGGTTTGAGCTGTAGGAAGAGGCTGAATAGGCTGGGGCAATTTTCCCTGGAGCATTGGACGCTGAGGGGTGACCTTATAGAGATTTATAAAATTATGAGGGGCATAGATAGTGTGAATAGGCAAGGTCTTTTCCCTGCTGTGAGGGAGTCCAAAAGTAGAGGGCATAAGTTTAAGGTGAGAGGGGCAAGATGTAAGGGGCAACTTTTTCACACAGAGGGTGGTGCGTGTATGGAATGAGCTGCCAGAGGAAGTGGTGGAGGCTGGTACAATTATAACATTTAAAAGGCATCTGGATGGATATATGAATAGAAAGGGTTTAGAGGGATATGGGCCAAATGCTGCCAAATGGGATTAGATGTATATAAGATATCTGGTGAGCATGGACAAGTTGGACCAAAGGGTCTGTTTCCATGCTGTCTATCGCAATGACTCTATGACTCTAACTAGAAGTCAATTCTTCATACATCGATTGCTACCAAGCAGCTTAGAGGGGACATTGCCCTCTGTGCTATTTTGAATGAAGTCTGAAATTTTTCTCAACCAATATTTATCCTTCAACCAATTTCATGAATTCAGATGATCTGGTCAATATTACATGGCCATTTGCACCAGCTTGACGTGTGGGAAACTGGCTGCACTGTTAATCCCAGGAATAACGTTGGAGATTAAGGTCACATCGTTAGGCACAGATGGATGCTTCAGTCCCACAAAAGGAATGTTCCACTAAATGAATATTTTGCTTCTGTCTTTACCAAATCAGAAGATGGTGACACTGGCCGAATTGAACACATGGGTGTTGAGCAACTGAGCAGTATAGAGATAAATAAAGAAGAGGGGCTAAAAAGGCCGGCAGCGCTTCAGGTAGAGAAATCGCCAGGCCCAGACGGGATGCATCCCAGACTGTTGAGAGAGTTAAGGGAGCATATCACGGAGACGTTGACAGAAATTTTCCAGATCTCTCTGAACACAGGATTATTCCTGGGGTGACTGGAGGATTGCAAATGTGACACCATTGTTTAAGAAAGGGACAAAGGATAACCCAGGAAACTACAGACCTGTCAGCTTGACATCAGTCTTGGGAATTCTGATGGAGGCCATAATATGGGATAAGGTAAATATACACTCAGAGAAAAATCAATTAATATTTGACAGTCAACGTGGCTTTGTCAAGGGCAGGTCGTGTCTGACAACTTTAATTGAGTTTTTTGACAAGGTGACACAGGCAGTGGATGAGGGTAGTACTGTGGATGTTATACATTTGGACTTTCAGAAAGCATTTGATACAGTGCCAGATGGCAGGTTGGTTAGCAGGTTAGAAATGTTTGGGATTGATGGGTTCTTGGCAGCATGGATTGAAAGTTGGCTAAAAGATTGGAAACGGAGGGTAGGTATAGATAGGCCTTTCTCAGATTGGAGATGAGTTGAAAGTGGTGTTCCCCAGGGATCAGTGTTGGAACCCTTGCTTTTTCTGATTTATATAAATGATTTGGAGATGGGTGTTGAGGGCAAAATCTCTGAATTTGCAGATGATACTAAGCCAGGGAGAATAGTGAGTTGTGAGGATGATGTTGAGCGACTTCAGAGGGACATTGACAAGTTGGCTGAATGGGCAGAGATCTGGCAGATGAATTTTAATGCAGAGAAATGTGAGGTAATGTAGGTTGGTAGAAGAAACACGGAGAGACAATACAGGCTCAGTGGTACAACTCTGAGGGGAGCACAGGAGCAGAGGGACCTTGGGATTCATGCCCATGATTCTCTGGGTGGGAATGAGTGATGTGAGGAAAAGGCAAAGAGGATTTAGTCAGGTTGTGTGAGTGGACAAGAACATGGCCAGGCAAATTGGAACAGTTGTGAAGAAGGTTTATAGGATCCTTGGGTTGATAAATAGAGACACAGAATATAAAAGCAACAAGGTGATACAACACCTCTAAAGATCATTGGCCCGGCCATATTTACAGTATTGTGTTCAGTTCTGGGCACCTTACTTAAGGAAGGATGTTAAAACCCTGGAGAGAGTGCAAAGGGGATTTACTGGAATGGTACCGGGAATGAAGGATTTTAAATAGAGGAAAGATTGGAGAAAATGGGCTTATTCTTCTTGGAGCAGAGAAGATTAAGAGGTGACCTTATTGAGGTGTTCAAAATTATGAACAATTTTGACAGGGTAAAGGAGGATATTCTTTAGTTAGTGTGTCAGTAACTGGGGGGGCCACAACTTCAAGATCGTTAGCAATTGAGGTAAGTAATTGGGATGAGGAGAAACTTCTTTACTCAGAGTTGTTAGGATTTGGAATGTGCTGCCTGAGAGAGTGGTGGAGGTGGATTCTGAAAAGAGAGCTGGATATGTATCTGAAAGGGATGAAGGTAGAGGCCTACGGAGATAGGGCTAAAGCGTGGGACTAGCTGGGTAGCTATTTCAGGAGCCAGTACAGACATGATGGGTCTATTGGCCTCCTTCTGTACTGTAACATTCTATGATTCTCTGATTCTAAAGGCATTTCTGACAGATACATAGGGCAGTCTTTAATTGGCACAGAGGTCTCAGCCACCAACTGGACAGTTAACAAGAAATCTGCGTCACCTCTTTTAAGGAAGGTATGCCAAATTAAATGTCACTCAGGCACTTAACTGTGCAATGATGGATCTTTCCCAGAGTACTAACCCCAGAGACTGAAGCATTAATTGCCCACTAATTGGCAGCGGGGTTAAAGAGCTGTCTGCAGACCTACTTGCCAAGACTTAACCATTGTGGAGGTGGGAAGGCTATAGCATCTCCATCTGCGTCTGTCCTGCCTGATTAAATGTCCCCCACCACCTAACCTGGCACCAAGAGAACAGAGAGTGTGTCATAAACCTCACAGAAACCTGTAAAATTCCAGTAGGACTAGACAGGCAAACAGGAAGGATGTTCCTAATGACTGGGGAGTGCAGAACCAGGGATCACAGTCTAAGGATACAGAGTAGGCCCTTTAGAACTCAGATGAGGAGACCTGGGGCCAAAGCATTGAATATTTTCAAGGAGCTGGAAATAGTTCTTAGAGCTAAAGTGATCATAGGAAATTGGGTGAAAGTGGGGATAGGCCACTGAGTTGGATGATCAGCCATGATCGTATTGAATGGTGGAGCAGGCTTGAAGGCTTACTCCTGTTCCGATTTTCAATGTTTACTTATATTTGTTCTAACATGGAGCAGAAATACACGTAACTTATGTTGATACAGAATGTAGCACAGTATTCTACATGGCTGTGTTTGTGGCCAGTACCATCACTAGTTGGAGCATTACACATGCATGTGTAAAATTGCAGTTTTGCTTCTGAACACACACCCAACAGCAACGTGCCATTTATCAAACAAATCACCGTATCCTGGGCTTGGTGTACATATCTTCTACTATACTAAGGAAACCAGTCATTGTGAATGACTTTATAGAATCATAGAATCCCTACAGCATGGAAGCATGCCATTCAGCCCATCGAGTCCACAGGAATCATCCAAGAGAGCATCCCACACAGAGCCCCCACCTCCTCCTGCATTTCCCATGGCGAACCCACCTAGCCTACTCATCCCTGGACACTACGGGGCAATTTAGCATGGCCAATCCACCTACCCTGCACATCTTTGGACTGTGGGAGGAAACCAGAGCACCCGGAGGAAACCCACGCAGACACGAGGAGAATGTGCGAACTCCACACAGACAGTCATCTGAGGGTGGAATTAAACCCAAGTGCCTGGCGCTGTAAGGCAGCACTGCTAACCACTGAGCCGCCCCATTCCTGGAATTACACGGAATAACAGCCACGTCACCTTAGACCTGAATAACCTCTCTGCTTGCAAATCCAGACACTAATGCATCATTTACTGTGTCTGTGATTTCTGTTCTGCAAAAGCCGTGTGGCTGTTTACTCAGATCAAGGGTTTCCACCAACTCTTAAAAGCTGGCTGCAACTGCACGTGCACAGATGGATCATGGCAGCCAGTTTTTAATGGTGTGCCTTGTCAATTTCATCCATTTCTACGTAGCAAGACCAGGGAAGTCAGGGGACATGGGCTTGGAAGCTCAATTTTCTAAAAGAAAATTGGATAAATAATTACACAGAGAGATACACAATAATGCTATGTATCATTAGTCTTTGGATATTGAAAGATTGGGGGAGTGGTGGGGGTACCATCAGGCAGCAGTTGCCTCAGAATTTTGGCATGAGTGAGGAAGAAATTGCAGTGGTCTGGAGCACATGTAACAGCAGTGTAGAACAGGAGGGTGCTGGATGACCCTCAGGATGTTGCAGTATGCTCTGATTAGGATCAGCAATTTTTCTAGTTCTGAGGGAATGGTTGTTAATTTCACCACCCTCTGAAAATAAATATTTCACAACAGAATGTCGGGCTTGATTATTTATCCACTGCAGAACAGCATTTAATGCTCAGTAGCAAAGCCTGGCATCCCTAATTTCTCCATTGCTTTAGTGCCTTTGACTGGCATGAGTGACACTGGCAATGCCAGAATTTGTTCCACATTCTTAATTACCCTTCAACCGAGTTGCTTACTAGTCCATTTCAAAAGGCAGTTGAGAGTCATCCACACAGATGTGGGGGTCAGATGTAGACCAGACCAGATAAGAACGGCAGATTTCTATCCCTAAAGGGCATATGCGTACCAAATGGATTTTTATGATAATCAGACAGTTTCATGGTAACCATCACTGACAACCGAGGTTGGGCTAAATAGCCTATAGTTTCTTGTCTGCTGCCTCTCTCGTATGTTACGTTAACCGTTTTCCAGTTCTCTGGGACCCCCCCTGACTGCAGTAGACAGGGAAAACTGGAAATGCTGTTCATTGGCTCCAGTCCACATGGTTTGCTGAGATGATCCTTTTGCTTGGCAGGACTCGCTGTTTTTTAATCTCTTTTTTCCAAGTCGATTTCACCTCTACACAGGAGGCACAGGCGAATGGTACAATAACTCCAAGTTCTTCCTTACTGCTTATAGTCTCAGTTTCCAGCAACTGGTGAGGGAAATTCTGTCAGGCAGAAGATACAGAAGCTTGAACACAAGCACCAACAGGTTCAAGAACAGCTTCTTCCCTGCTGTTATTAGACTGATGAACGGACCTCTCTAACTTCAACTAATGTTGATCTTGCTAATGCTGATCTTGCTTTGCATACCTCCTGTGCAGTGTAGCCTGTGTACCTCACTCTCTCTAAGCACCCTTTGATCTCTATGTCCTTGTTTGCTATGCTCTGCCTGTACTGCTCACAAAACAAAACTTTTCACTGTACCTAGAGACAGATGACTACAATAAATCAAATCAAAGCAAATCAAGTCAAACCACTATGCGACCATCTCCCCTTCAAGCTCTGAAACTTCCTTCTTAAAGCTCTTCATTTCTGTCTCTTCTTTAAGCCACTTTGACTAAACATTTGGCCACCTGGCCTATTATCTCCTTACACAACTCAGGGTTAAATTTTGTTTGACAATTCTGCTGGCGTCACTCTTGGTTCAGTGATATCACTCTCACTTTTGAATTAGAAAATCATGGATTTGAACATTACTCCAGTAGTTTGAGCACATAATGCAGGCTGACCAAGGTACACCACAAGAATGTTTTAAAAATCATACATGGGATATCAAGTCATAAAATCCCTACAGTGTGGAAGCAGGACATCTGGCTCATCGAGTCCACACTGAGCCTCTAAAGAGCATCCCACCCAGACCAACCCTGCTACCCTATTCCTGTAACCCTACATTTCTCATGGCCAACCCACCTAGCTTGCACCTCCCTAGACACTTTAGGCAATTTAGCATAACCAATCCACCTAACCTGCACACCTTTGAATTGTGGGAGGAAACTGGGGCACCAGGAGGAAACCCACGCAGACACGGGGACAATGTACAAACTCCACACAGACACTGAAGGTGAAATTGAACCCGGGTCCCTGGCACTGTGAGGCAGCATGCTGCCCCTAAATAACAAAAGTTTTCTATGTATATATATGTTGAGAAAGAGGTGAAGGGGACACAGCCACTTATAGTTGAATACAGGAGTGATTATAATATACAAGTAGTCAAGTTGTTAAGTGAGTATTGACTAATTTTTGTGCCGGAAAGTAAGTGTAGAGAAGAACTGAATATGAGTATCACAAGTAAAAACAAATATGAATTGCAAAAATGAAGGGACTCCATAGAATCCCCACAGTGTGGAAACAGGCCATTCGGCCCAACAAGTGCACACCGCCCCTCCGAAAAGCATCCCACCCAGACCCATTCCCCTACCCCTGCCCCATGTCTAACCCACCTAACCTAAACATCCCTAGGGCACAATGGGCAATTTAGCACGGCCAATCCACCTACCCTACACATCTTTGGACTGTGGGAGGAAACCGGAGTACTCGGAGGAAACCCACGCAGGCACAGGGAGAATCTGCAAACCCCACATAGATAGTCGCCCGAGGCTGGAATCGAGCCTGGGTCCCTGGTGCTCTGAGGCAGCAGTGCTAACCACTGAGCCACCGTGCTGCCCAGAAAAGAAATAGAGGACCAGTTCCAAAAAACAGTATTATGGGACTCAGCAAGCTACCTATTTCTCCACAGATGCTACCAGACCTGCTGTGTTTCTCCTGAATTCTCAGATTTTGTTTGAAGCAGGGAATATGAAGAAACAGTTGAAGAAAGTGCAGAATTTTCTAAGGCTATCTAAATTCAGGACTTATGCCTGTAGATTGGAAAGACCAAATGTCACTTATTGAGAAAGGGAGGGAGGGAGGGTGGGAACAAGTAACCATAGGCTTGTCAGTGTAGCATCTGTTAGAGAGAAGGGCAACAAAGGTAGAAGGGCACCAAATTGGAGCTAACTTTGTGACATGGATTGATAATTGGGGAAAAGGAGGACAGGGAGGCACGATGGCTCAGTGGTCAGCGCTGCTGCCTCATAACGCTATAGACCCGTGATCAATGCCACCCTTGGGTGACTGTCTGTGTAGAGTTTGCACATTCTCCCTGTGTCTGCACAGGTTTCATCTTGTTGCTCCGGTTTACTCCTACAGTCCAAAGGAAGTGCAGGTTAGAGGGATTAGGCATGCTAAATAGTCCGTGGTGTCCAGGGGTATGTAGGTTATGTGGATTAATCATGGGAAATGCAGGTAAGGGTGTGTTTTTGGGTGGGATGCTCTTCAGAGGATTGGTGTGGAGTCAATGGGCCGAATGGCCTGCTTCCACACTGTAGGGATTCAATGGGAATGGTGCTAAAAGGTTTGTATTCTGATTGAACAAATACCCATATCTCAGGAATAATATACTGGCATAGGAGACAGTCCAGAGAATGCTCACTCTGCTAATCCTGGGCGTAGAGAGATTTTCTTATGAGGAGACGTTGAGTAAGTTGTGCTTGTACTCACTAGAGTTTAGAAGAATGAGAGGAAACTTTATTGAAACATATAATATTCTTAGACGGTTTGACATGGTCGTTGCAGAGAATTTGTTTCCCTTTTATGTGGAGTCTACGACCAAAGGGCATAATCACAGAATAAAGTGTTGCCATTTAAGACAGAGATGAGAAGGTATTTCTTCACTAAGAGGGTAGTGAACCTGTGGAATTCTTTACCGCAGAGGGCAGTCAAGGCTGGGTCAACAAGTATAATCATGGTTGAGATAGACAGGTTTTTTAATAACAGGAATAGGCCATTTGGCCCCTCGAATCTACTTTGCCATTCAATAGGGTTCAGAAAAGATTTACCAGGATGTTGCTGGGAATGGAGAGTTTGAGATATAAAAATAGACTAGAAAGACTATGATAACACAGTGTGGAGCTGGAGGAACACAGCAGGCCAGGCAGCATCAGCGGAGCAGGAAAGTTGACATTTCGGGTCAGGACCCTTCTTCAGAAATGTTGTGTTCCTCTGGCTCCATACTGTGTTATCTCTGACTCCAGCATCAGCAGTTCTTACTATCTCCAGAAAGACTGGGACTTTTTTCACTGGAGCATAGGAGGTTGAAGGGTGATCTTATTGAGGTTTATAAAATCTTTACAGGTATAGCTGAGGTGAATGACAAGGGTCTTTCCCCTCGGGTGGGAGAGTTCAAAACCAGGAGCATATTTTTAAGATGAGAGGAGGAAGATTTAAAAAGGACATGAGGGGCAACTTTTTCCATAGAGAGTGATCTATGTGTGGAATGAACTGCCAGAGGAAGTGGTGAGTGCAGGTACAGTTACAATTTTTAAAGGACGTTTGGATAAGTTCATGAATTGGAAACGTTTAGAAGGATGTGGGCTAAGTGCAGGCAGGTGGGGCTAGTTTAGTTTGGGAACATGGTCAGCATGGACTGGTTGGACCGAAGGGTCTATTTCATGCTGTGTGACTCTGTGACCCTTATGATCATGCCTGATCTGACATTTCATACGCTCATTTTCGTGCCCTTTTCCCGTAACCCTGGATTCCCCGACTGATCAAGGATCTATCTATCTCGGCCTTAAATATACAGAAGGACTGTTCCCCCACAGTTCTCTGTGGCAAGGAGTTCCAAGAACTCACAACCCTCTGAGAGAAGAAATTCCTCCTCATCTCAGTTCTTACTGAGAATATTTGCTGCCACAGAGCAATTGGACGAAAGGAATACCTCCACAGGAAGATCTTACACGAGCTACCTCATGGAGGCAAGGTCCCATGGCAGCTGCATTATGTGTCGCTACTGCTATTGATCTCACCATTTTACTCCAACAGGGAACTTGTATCGAACCTTGTTTCAGTCACATTTGGAGTCCTGTGCACAGTTCTGGCCTCCCTGTTGAGAGAGGGATATATAGACATTTTCAGAATTTACAAGAATGATAGCTGAACTGAAAGTATGTAACCATCAGGAAATATTGATTACGGTGGGATGCTTTATTCTTGAATCAATAAGGCTAAGGACTGACCTGACAGATATTTTAAAAGTTATGAAAAGATTTGATAGAGAAGGTGTTTCCATTGGTGAAAGGGTTTAAATTTGGGGCTGTAGATATAAAATAGTTACTGTTAGTATTCAGTCTCGATTACATTCTCTGAGTGGAAACTTAAACCATAAATTTCTGATCAGGGGTGAGATGATACTCATTCAGCCATGGCTGACGAGCAGTTATAAACAATCACTGTTTTTCTGACCAGCTCCTGCTGTGTCTGACCCTTTATAATGTCAAAGCTGGCAGCGGAATAGGATTCCTGAGCCAAAATTCATCCGTTCTGTCCATTTCCCTTTTTTGGCTCTCTTATCACGTTTTTTTTACCTCCTGTTCTCGGGCGCCATTGGTGATGTCCGAAGTGAAAACCAGCACAGACTCCCAGCCTTGGTGTGCTCTCGAACTCCCAACCTCAGCATGGACCCAAACTCGCGGCTTCAGCATGCTCTCGAACTCGCAGCTTCAGCGTGCTCTCGAACTCCCGGCCTCAGCGTGGTCTCGAACTCCTGGCCTCAGCGTGGACTCGAACTCCTGGCCTCAGCATGGACTCGAACTCCCAGCTTCAGCGTGGAGTCGAACTCCCGGCCTCAGCGTGGGCTGAAACTCCCAGCCTCAGCGTGGGCTCGCACTCCCGGCCTCAGCGTAGGCTCGAACTCCCGCCCTGTGCGTGGACTCGAACGCCTGGCCTCAGCATGGGCCGAAACTCCCGGCCTCAGCTTGGGCTCGAACTCCTGGCCTCAGCGTAGGCTCGAACTCCCGGCCTCAGCGTGGGCTCGAACTCCCGGCCTCAGCGTTGGTTAGAACTCCTGGCCTCAGCGT
>NC_063347.1:5158613-5190467 GCF_021869965.1 Rhincodon typus
GGCCTCAGCGTGGAGACGAACTCCTGGCCACAGCATGGGCCGAAACATCCGGCCTCAGCATGGGCTCGAACTCCTGGCCTCAACGTGGGCTCGAACTCCTGGCCTCAGCTTGAACTCGAACTCCCAGCCTCAGCTTGGACTCAAACTCCTGGCATTGGCGTGGGCTCGCACTCCCGGCCTCAGCGTGGACTCGAACTCCCAGGCTCAGCGTGTGTTCGAACTCCCGGCCTCAGCGTGGACACGAGGTGAGACCCAATGTGGTCTGGGTCAGAAGGACTGTTATTCTGAAATAGTAGGAACTGCAGATGCTGGAGAATCGGAGACAACAAGGTGCAGAGCTGGATGAACACAGCAGGCCAAGCAGCATCATAGGAGCAGGAAGGCTGACGTTTCGGGCCTAGACCCTTCATCAGAAAAGGACTGTTATTCTGATCTCTTATTTCTCTATTTTTTCTAATTTATTGCTGGACTTTATATTTCTTTATTTTTCTAATTGTTTTCCTTTAGAAATTGTACTTAAGAATCTGTACATCAGTATGTTGGTACCTAAGATGGAGCCGTAAGTGGCGACTAGTAAATGCTTCACTGTCGTTGTATGAATATGTGGGGCAATAAAGCTAATTCTAAAATTCTGTCATCAGCAAACTGATCGTCTCCCTGTCATAATTGTCCCCCACTGCCCTTACATAAGCTACATTGTAAACTGCTCTAGCATCCATCCAAACAGGAGAATCTAGGGTTTGCTTCTTTTAATTAAAAAAATGGACAATCACAATACTTTTCTGCTGTTGTTGCTCTTTGATCAAGGGGATTTAGAGAATTGTGTGGTGCTGTTTTCTGCTGTGCATCCTGTACAACCCACCAGTAAATTAATTATAGGTGCCCTTAAGCAGAAGACCACCAAGAATTCAGGAACTGTAATGGGTTGCAGTAGCTGGTGAGCGATCCTCTAATTATAAGCTGTGAAGGAGATGGGTTTACAACAGTGAAGCACTGTCATTGCTAGTTCATTTACTCCATTCACTGCCTATGGATACTCAAGGGGGCAATTGCAAGCAATCTTCTTGCCTTTGTGTTGCATTACATCCGCACACACATGCAGTTACAAGGAGTATTTACAGAATACTAATTAAGGAAAGTGCTGTGTTCCAATCTGATTCCTATTCACATCACAGAACAGATTTATGCATTCTTCAGAAACCACACTGGAACCATGCTCTGAGCATTATGGAGGTTTTCTTGTCAGTAAGGTGGCAAGCTTAAACTGCGTTAGGCTTTTTTCCTTTTCTCTCAGGCTGTGCTCTTTCTCCTCTAGAACAGAGAAGCATAAAGGGTGAGCTGATAGCGTGTTTTAAATTAACACAGGTCTGATTTGGTAGATGTCAAAAAGATGCTTTCACTGTCAGAGAAATCCAAAACTAGAGAACCATAAATACAAACTAACCACAAATAAATTTAAAAGAGACGCTTTACCCAGTGTGTAATGAGAATATGTATTTGAAGGGAAGCTGGATAATCATGTGAAGTGGGTGAAGGTTTAGAGGATATATTGATATGATTAGACAAAGTATGGGTACGGGTGAGTGGGTGAGTTCATGTGAAGCACGGCACGTTTGGACTGAATGGCCTGTTTCTGTGCTATAAATTTGATTAAAAGAAAGCTGCAACAATTACAATCCAACACCCTTTGTGCAATTCAGTGAGGATTCATCTCCTGCTAGCTCCTTCTAACATCCTCTGGTCTCTAAGTGATACAGACATCTTTAGATATCTCTTTCCATCACATTGATCTTTTTTTTTATACCTCACCTTTTGAACTCCGCTGGACCAAGGAATTGCCACAGGAATGATAGAGTTGAATCAGAGATAGTAGGAACTGCAGATGCTGGTGAATCCGAGACAACAAGGTGCAGGGCTGGATGAACACAGCAGGCCAAGGAGCAGTTATTCAACACTGCAAATTTTGTCAGCGCTCTTCCCACTTGACTACAGACAAGGCATGCAAAGTTAAGATCTTTGGGGGTGGGTTAAGACCATTGTCTCAGTTGTTAATGCATTGTAGGCCTGGGCCCTACAGACCAGGGTGTCCCTGCAGAGTCAGTTATTTGTCAGCAGACAGCAGCTACAATTGGCCACAACCCTTGTAGGCTAAGGACAATTTACGCATCAGCCGAGCTTTATTCTCTCAGTTGTTATGTGCAGTTTACAGCCCAGAAACAGGCTCTTTGGCCCAACTGGTCTTTGCAGGCTTTATGTTCCAAACCAGCCTTTTCCCACCTTTCTTTAACTCACTGTATCAACATAACCTATTCCTATCTCGAAGTGCTTGTCTCATATATTTGTGAATACTGGGTAACGATAGGATGAGGCAATATCTTCTTGAATTGCTCACCAAGATTCTCTGGAGTTATGGCATAGTGATGGCAACAAAAGGTCCCCTACTCCAAAAGGAGTAATTTTTTGAAAAAAATTATTCATTTGTGGGATGTGGACATTGCTGGCTGGCCCAGCATTTATTGCCCGTTCCTAGTTGCCCTTGAGAAGGTGGTGATGAGCTGTCTTCTTGAACCACTGCAGTCCACCTGCTGTGGATTGACTCAAAATGCCATTATGGAGGGAATTCCAGGATTTTTCCCCAATGACAGTGAAGGAACGGTGATATATTTCCAAGTCAGGAGGGTGAGTGGTTTGGAGGGGAACTTACAGGTGGTCATGGGTTTGGAAGGTGCTATCTGAGGATCTTTGGTGAATTTCTGCAGTGCATCTTGTAGATAGTACACACTGATGCTAACTGAGCATTGGTACTAGAGGGAGCAGAGGCTTGTGGATGTGGTGCCAATCAAGCGGGTTGCTTTGTCCTGGATGGTGTTGAGTGTTGTTGGGGCTACACTCATCCAGGCAAGTGGGGAGTGTTCCATCACACTCCTGACTTGTGCCTTATAGATGGTGGACAGGCTTTGGGGAGTCAGGAGATGAGTTACTCGCAGCAGTATTCCCAGCTTCTGACCTGCTGTTGTAGCCGCTGTGTTAATGTGGTGAGTCCAGTTGAGGTTCTAGTCAATGATAACCCCCAGGATGTTGATAGTGGGGGATTCAGTGATGGTAACACCATTGAATGTCAAGGGGTGGTGGTTAGATTATCACCTGTTGCTGATGGTCATAGCCTGGCATTTGTGTGGCACGAATGTTACTTGCTACTTGTCAGCCGAAGCCTAGAAATTGTCCAGATCTTGTTGCATTTGAACATGGACTGTTTCGGTATCGGAGGAGTTGCAAATTGTGCTGAGCATTATACAATCGTCAGCGAACATCCCCACTTCTGACCTTATGATTGATGGAAGGTCATTGACGAAAGAGCTGAAGATGGTTGGGCCTAGGACACTATCCTGAGGAACTCCTGCAGAGAGGTCCTGCAGCTGAGATGACTGATTTGCAGCAACCATGACCATGTCAGGTATGACTGTAATCACCAGACTCTGCCTCCCCAGGGCTGTCACTCTCACCTCGCCTTTGGAATTCAGCTCTTATGTCCATGTTTGAACCAAAGCTGTAATGAGGTCAGGAGCTGCGTGGGCCTGGTGGGACCCAAACTGGGCGTCACTGAGCAAGTTATTGCTGAGCAGGTGCTGCTTGATAGCACTGTTGATGACACCTTCCATCACTTTACTGATGATCGAGAGTAAACTGATGGGGCAGTAATTGGCCAAGTTGAATTTGTCCTGCTTTTTATGTACAGAACATACTTGGGCAATTTTTCACATTGTCAGGTAGATACCAGTGTTGTAACTGTACTGGAACAGCTTGGCTAGGTAGTGGCAAGTTCTGGAGCACAAGTCTTCAGTACTATTGCCAGAATGGTGCCAGGTCCCGTAGCCTTTGCAGTATCCAGTGTCTCCAACCATTTCTTGATATCACGTGGAATGAATCGAATTGGCTGAAGGCTGGTATCTGTGATGCTGGGGACCACTGAAGGAGGCCGAGGTGGATTATCCACTCGGCACTTCTGGCTGAAGATTGCTGCGAAAGCTCCAGCCTTGTCTTTTGCACTGATGTGCTGGGCTCTCCCATCATTGAGGATGGGGATATTTGTGGAGCTTCCTCCTGCAGTGAGTTGTTTAATCAACCACCACCATTCATGACTGGATGTGGCAGGACTGCAGAGCTTAGATGTGATCCATTGGTTGTGGGATCGCTTCGCTCTGTCACTTGCTGCTTTTGCTGTTTGGCATGCAAGTAGTCCTGTTTGGTGGCTTCCCCAGGTTGATAACCTCATCTTCAGGTATGCCTGGTGTTGCTCCTGGCATGCCCTCCTGCACTCTCCATTGAACCAGGGTTGATCTCCTGGTTTGATGTTAGTGGTTGAGTGGTGGATATGTCGGACCATGAGGTTGCAGATTGTGCTGGAGTGCAATTCTGCTGCTGTTCATGACCCACAGCGCCTCATGGATACCCAGACTTCAATTGTTAGATCTGTTCAAAGTCCAGTCCCATTGATAGAGCCACACAACATGATGGAGGTTATTTTCAATGTGAAGGTGGGACTTTGTCTCCACAAGGACTGTGTGGTGGTCACTCTTACTGATACTCAAGAGTGATATTGCAGGGAAAACATAGGCTCATTAAATGGGACTGGCAGCCAGGACAGGCCAGGTGATAACCTTGGTAAGTAAGAATAGGAAGTAAGAATCTCTAACAGATTTTCTGTCTTGGATTTTCTCGTGAGGGAATGGAATGTAATGATGACCAAATCCCTCGCACCAGGAGATACTCCACTGCACAGGAGTTCAAGAGAAAAAAGAGAGTGAAACCAATAATGATTGGAGATTCTATGGCACCAGGATGGTATGTTGCCTCTTGATACCAGGTCAAGGATGTCACTGAGCAGCTGCAGGACATTCTGAAGGGGGAGAGAGAAAAGGAGGAACTCATAGTTTATGTTGTCACCAACAACACAGGTAAAGTGAGTGAGATAGTAATATGGTAATAACTTAGAAAGGAGGTAGTAATCAAAAGGCAGTAATCTCAGGATTTCTCCCAGTGCCACATGCTGGTGAGACCTAAGATTAGGTAAATAGACTGACTGAATGCATGACTGGAGGGATTGTATGGGGAAAAAGGCATTTAGATTCTTGAGACAATGGGGCTTATTCTGGGGAAGATGGGACCCGTACAAACCGGGCACATTGCAGCTCAGCAGGACTGAGACCAATATACTCGCAGGGGCATCCACTGTGAGGGAGGATTTAAACGAGAGGAGTGAGGGATGGAAATATGAGAGGGGAGACAAGAATGAGGAAAGCAAAGATGGAAATGTAAGATAGAAAGTGAAAGCAGAAGGCAGAGTAAACAACAGGAGGCAGCAAATAGGGATGGAACACAAAACGTTATGCAAAAATGTCAGAACTAAAAATCTGAAGGTACTATATCAGAATGCATGGAGCATATGCACTAAGTTAGTAGAATTAACAGTGCAAAAATGGTATGATATGTTTGGAATTACAGAAATATGGCTGCAGAGTGATCAAGGCTGGGATGGAACATTCAATGGTATTTATTCTTTAGCAAAGACAGGCAAAACTGAAAAGGAGGATGGGCTGCTAGTGAAAAATGAAATCAGTATACAAGAGTGAGAACAGATTTAGTGTCGGAAATCTAGATGTGGAATTAATCTGACTGTAGTTAAGAAACAACATTGGACATAAATATTAGTGAGAGTTATCTGTAAGCCTCCAAACAGTAGTGGTGGGGGTAGGTAGAAAATTAGAGATGCATGCAACAAGGGTACTACAATAATCCCATGTGATTTTAAGACCACATTAATGATAATAAACTGAGGCAGATGAATTCCTGGAGCCTGAACAAGATGGTGTTTTTTAGACCAGGACATGGAGTAACCAACTTGGGGCAAGCTATCCTGGATTTTATTTTTGCAATGAGAAAGGATTAATTCATAATTCTAAGAAAAAAATGAACATAACATGATAGAATTCATCACTGGGATGGAAAGTAAAGTAGTCTAATGCCAAACTACGATCCTAAATCTAAACAGAAGAAATTGTGAAGGCATGAAGGGTGAATTGGCTGCTATAGACTGGGTAACTTCATTAAAGGACATGACAGTGGGTAGGCAATGATTAATATTTAAGGAACAAATACATGCTTTGTAGCGGTTATGCATTCTTTTTGAGTCATAGAACACAACACAAAAAGTGGCCATGCATGCTTAACAGAAGAAATTAAGGATTGAGTCATATAAAGTTTGTAGAGAAAAGTAACAAGCCTGAAAACTGGGAGCAGTTTATAATTCAGCAAAGGACAACTAGAGTCATGGAGCATTGGACAGAAATCACATAACACCAGGTCCTAGTCCAACAGATTTATTCGTAAACAGAAGCTTTTGGACAACCTGTTGGGCTTGAACCTGGTGTCATGTGACTTCTGACCTTGTTCAACCCAGTCCAACACTGGCACCTCCACATACAGCATACAAGCAGACCCTTTGGCCTAACTCATCCACACTGACCAGACATCCCAGTCCGACCTATTCCCATTTGACAGCATTTGGCCACCATCCTTCTAAACCCTTCCTATTCATACACCCATGCAGATGCCTTTTAAATGTCATAATTTTATCCATCTCCACCACTTCCTCTGGCAGCTAGTTGCATACACGCACCACCCTCTGCGTGTAAAAGTTTCCCCTCAGGTCCTTTTTAAATCTTTCTCCTCTCACCTTAAACCAATGCCCTCTAGTTTTGGACTCCCCTACCCTGGGATAAAGGCCCTTGTTTTTTCACCCAAATCATGGCCCCCATGATTTTATAAATCTCTATAAAGTCACCCTTCAGTCTCCAACACTCCAGGGAAAAAAGCCCCAGGCTATTTAGCCTCTCCTTAAAGCTCAAACCCTCTAGTCCCATAATATCTTTGTAAATCTTTTCTGCACCCTCTCAAGTTTAACAAAAACCAAAAGAACTGTGGATGCTGTAAATCAGGAACAAAAACAAAGTTGCTGGAAAAGCTCAGCAGGTCTGGCATCATCTGTGAAGGAGAAAACAGAGTGGACCCGAAACGTTAACTCTGTTTTCTCCTTCACAGATGCTGCCAGACCTGCTGAGCTTTTCCAACAACTTTGTTTTTGCTCAAGTTTAACAACATCCTTACTGCAGAAGGGAAACCAGAATTGTGTGCAGTATTCCAAAAATGACATACCAACTCCTATACCCAATGCTCTGACCAATGAAGGCAAGCATGCCAAACACCTTTATCACCACCCTGTCTACCAGCGACTATGCGCCTACACCCCTAGGTTAGTGTGTTTGGCAATGCTCCCCAGGGCCTTTCCAATAACTTTCAGTCCTGCCCTGGTTTGCCTTACCAAAATCAACACCTCGCATTTATTTAAATTAAATTCCATCTGCCACTCGTCAGCCCATTGGCCCATCTGATCAAGATCCCATTGTACTCTGAGATAATCTTTCTTCACTGTGTTATTTGCAGATTTACTAACCATACCTCCTATATTCACATCCAAATCATTTATATAAATGACAAAAGGCAGGGGACCCAGCACTGATCCTTAGACCTCCGGTCCGAAAAATAATCCTCCACCACATCTTCTGTCTCCTACCTTCAGGCCAATTTTGTATCCAATTAGTTGGTTCCCCTGGATCCTATTTGATCTAAACTTACGTACCAGTCTACAATGTGGAACCTTGTTGAAAGCTTTGCTGAAGTCCATATAGACAACATCTACTGCTCTGCCTTCATCAGTCTTCTTTGTCACCTCTTCAAAAAACTCAATCAAATTAGTGAGACAGTTTCCCATGCACAAAGCCATGCTGACTATCCCTAATCAGTTCTTACCTTTCCAAATGCATGTAAATCCTGTCCCTCAGAATCCCCTCCAACAACTTACCCACCACTGACCTAAGGTTCACCGGTCTGTAGTTCCCTGGCTTTTCCTTACAGCCTTTCTTAAATAATGGCACCACATTAGCTAACCTTCAGTCTTTCTGCACCTCACCCATGGCCATTGATGATACAAATGTCTTAGCAAGGGGCCTAGCAGTCTCTTCCCTAGCCTCCCACGAAGTTAATAAGTTGAATATGGGGTAAAAAATACAGCATGAGAGTAAACTTGTAAGAAACATAAAAGGGGACAGTAAGAGCTTATGTAATTATGTAAAAATAAAAGAATTACTGAGGACAAATATAGTAGGCCCATACAATCTGAATTGATAATGGAGAACAAGAAAATGGCGAGCAATTGAGCAACTACTTCAGTTATGTATTCACAGAAGATAACACAATAAACTTTGCAGAAGTGCTAGAGAAGCACGGGTCTTTTGGGAAGGAGATATTGAAGGAAATCAGTATTTTTTTATAAAAAGATGCTGGAGAAATTAATGGGACTGAAAGTTAATATGTCACCAGGCCCTGATAACCTACATCCCAGGGTATTAAAGAAGATGGCCATGGAAATAGTGGGTGTGTTGGTTGTCATCTTTCAAAATTGTGTAGATTCTGGCATTGCCTCAGTAGATTGGAAGGGGCAAACGTAAATCCACTATTTAAAAAAGGAGGGAGGGAAAAAATTTGGCATTACAGACCGTCAACCTAAAAACAATAGGAGGGAAAATTATGAAATTCATTTTAAAGGATGTGATAATAGGATATTTAGTAAATAAGTATTACACAGAGTCAATTGGATTTATGAAAGAAAGATATGTTTGACAAACTAATTGGAGCTTTTTGAGGACATAACTAGTAGAACCATTGGATGTGGTTCATTTGTTTTTTTGAGAAAGTTTTTGATAAAGTCCCACATAAGAGGTTATTGTGCAAAATCGAAGCACATGGGATTGGCGGTAATATACTGGCATGGACTGAGAATTGGTGAGACAGGAAACCAATAGGAGGAATAAATGGGCCTGTTTTTGGAGTGGAAGCAGTGACAAGTGGGGAACCGCAGAGATCAGTGCTCAGGCCCGAGCTATTCACTGTGTACGTCAGTGATGTGAATGAGGGAATTGAGTGTAATATTTCCACATTTTGTGAAAATAAAACTTGTAAAAATGTGACTGCGACTGCTGAAGGGGATGTGAAGAGACTTCAGGGCAGTTTAGACAAGTCGAGTGAGAGGGTGAATAAGTGTCATATGCCGTGTAATATGAAGACATCCGCTTTGGTAGGAAAATAAAGGTGGATTATTATTTAAATGGTGATAGATAGGAAATGTTGATGATCAAAGGGACCTAGATGTCTTTGTACAAAAGTCATTGAAAGCAAGCATGCAGGTGCAGCAAATAATTGGAAGGCAAATGTTGACCTTCATTACAAGAGGGTTTGAATACAGGAACAAGAAACTCCTACTGCAGCTTTACAGGGCCGTGGTGGGACCATACCTGAAATGTTGTGTGCAGTTTGGTCTCCTTACCGAAGAAAAAATATATTTACCATAGAAGGAGTGCAGCAAAGGTTTACCAGACTGATTCTTAGGATGGCAGATATGTTAGCCACACCTGGATTCATTGGAGTTTAGAAGAGTGAGAAGAGATCTCCTAAAACATACAAAACTCTGACAGGACTGCATAGACTGGATGTAGAGATGATATTTCCCTTAGCCAAGGAGTCCAGAACAAGGGGTCATAATCTCAGGATATGTGGATTGAAATGAGAAGTTTCTGTGAAATTTCTATCACAGAGAGCTGAGACAGATAAAGTCACTGAAGATGTTTAGAAAAGAAATGGCTAGATTTTTGGAGGCTAAAGGTGTCAAGGGATGTGGGAATTGAGCAGGAGTATGGTGTTGAGACAGAGGATCAGCCATGATCATGTTGAATGATGGACTAGGCTCATTGGGCTGAATGGCCTACTGTACTAATTTCCATATTTCTATCTAATTAAAGCACTTACTGCAACATTGTTTATCCCCTTTGAAAGTGAAACAAAGCCACCAAACCACTTCCCTGCTACCGTGAGAAATAACTTTCATTTTTAGAGGAAGCCAGTTTTTGTAATCCCAGACAATTGCTCAGAAGCAGAGCATTTTTATTCAAATGTTTCAACCTGCTTTCTCTGTTAGATATAACCAATGGAGCATCTGTGGAATGCTTTTTCTCACATAGTGACTTGTTAAAGACGCAGTTTGAAACTCATAAAGAGAAGTTTAGCGAAGATTCACAACTCTTCACAATTTATTTTCTTCGCAAATGCAGTATTGTTTCTGCAAGCTTCTTGCAATAGAGTACTGATTCTGTGTAATTAACTTACTTGTGAATAAATCTGTGTGTTAGTTTAACCTGAATGTTTGGGTCTGACAATGTGCTGCTTTACCACCTATGTCTAGAGGATAAGAGAGTATGGCAGGCCACCCAATTGATCTGCAAAGCTAACAGGTGGCACAGTGGTTAGTACTGCTGCCTCACAGCGCCAGGGACCCGGGTTCGATTCCACCCTCGGTGACTGTCTGTGTGGAGATTGTACATTCTCCCCGTGTCAGTTTCATCCCACAGTCCAAAGATGTGCAGGCTAGGGTGGATTGGCCATGCTAGATTGCCCTGTGGTGTCCAGGAATGTGCAGGCCAGATGGGTTAACCATAGAAAATTTAGAGATAGGGTAGGGGGGAGGGGTGGGATGCTGTTCAGAGGGATGGACCAAATGGCCTGCTTCCACACTAAAGGGATTCTATGATAAAACCTGTGATAACTGGTCATTGTTGGTCTCACAAAAAACTATCCAATTCATGGCATTACTTAAAGATGCAGGTTTCAGTTCATGGGAAGTAGGTATGCTGGTGGGAACTGCTTTTTCTACAGTGTGTGCAAATTTAGAATATCAGGAGTGTTCCTGAAATATAAATTCCTCTATTGTGCTTTCAGCAACATGAGCATATTTATGTGCACGGATGAATTGTGAGAATATTCCATTGGTCATTCAACGAAAAATAAAATGCATGCCTTCTTCCCTTCCTTTCAGATGCTGTTGGTGAATCATGGCTAAAGTGCACGAAGGCTCTGTGCAGTGTTCCCTGTGCAGTGCCTGTTCCCGTAGAAACAATGTTCTGCTCTTCACAAACACAACAGGGTTTGTCTACGATTGTGTTTATCAACAAATATGCATTTGAACTGACTTCGTCAACCCGTTGATATTAGCTCATTGCAAACATGACCCAGCGTTCTTTTGAAACTCTGCATAAATAACCCAAATTATTCCTCTTCTGCTGTATGTACATATGGAACGTTCCATCATGTCGTACCTTCATCCGAAATTTCATGTTATAATAGTTAGATGGTTCTGTATTTATTGTGTTCAGTTGAATAAAGTTTTTGTTTTGGAAATGCACTCACTGGTTTCCTTCATCCAGCACCTGTCAGTTTCAGGAAGTAGGTATCTTTAATGGGTGCTAATGAACTGATGGGGAACACCACCTGCAGTTTGGATGTCAGGGCTCTGAAATGAACAATGCACAGCATTTAGAAGTCCTGACTCGATGGGACATGAATTCCCAGGCCCAAAACCTCGATCTGTGTTGGGCAAGGCTGATCTCAACCAGGCCTGAGACTGACATGGCAACAAGTCAGCTTGCACACTTTGGGGCCTGTCTGGGAGAGGCAAGTACAGCTTCCAGTCATTATCCACTGACTCCTACTGGAGAGTGCAAGTTTCAGCAAAATTAGCTGCTGACAATGATCCTAAATGCAAACGACGGGCCAGTTAGGTGACGGCTGATTTGTTTGGGAGTGTGTGCAGACTGCTGTTTTTTATCACTATCTTTCTAAGAAAGGCTGCAGGCTGCCGATGGTGCAAGCTCCCATTGTGTTGAATACAGAAGTTCCAGTGTGTTTGACCCAGGGAGCCTCTGCCAACTTTTACCTGTACAGACTCCCTCTCCCTTCATTGGTGTCCCTTTTCTTTCTAAAAACCTTTCTTTACGAGGCGCTACATAAATGCAAACGTGTTACTTTGAATCATTGTTTCATGCAGTGCAGAAAGACGCATTTTGATCCGTTGCGATTCTGCTGGCTCTTTGAAAGAACTATCTAATTAGTTACACTAGCCTGTGTTTTCCCCATAGTCTTGCAAATTTCTCCTTTGCAAGAATATACCTTTATGAAAGTTACGACTGAATCTGCTTCCAAAACCCTTCCACATAATGTGTTCCAGATCATAAAGCTGAGTAACACACTTTCACCTCCCTGGTTCTTTTGCCAAGTATCTTAAAACTCTGTAACTAGGGTAAAAACATTGGAACATAGGTGCAGGATTAGGACATTCAGCCCTTGGAGCCTGCTGCACAATTCAATTAGATCATGGCTGATCATCTATTTCAACTCCACTTTCCCACACATTCCAGAAAGCTATCGATTTTGATCTTGAATATACTTAGTGATTGAGCATCCACAGCCCTCTGGGGTAGAGATTTCTAATGATTTACCAACGTCTGAGTGAAGAAATTCCTCCTCATATCGGTCTTATGCTGAGACTATCTCCTGGTTCTAGGTTCATCAACCAGGAGAAACTTCTCACTGCATCTACCTGTTATTTCCTGTAAGCGTTTTGTATGTTTTAATGATATCACATCGCATCCTTCAAAAGTCTAGAGAATATAGGCCCAGTTTCTTCAGTTTGTCCTCATAAGACAATCTCACCATCCCAGGGATTAATCTGGCGAATCTCCTTCTATAGCAAGTATATATTCTTTTAAAATATTTATTTGTAGAACGTGGGCTGGCCAGTATTTATTGCCCGTCTCTTGTTGCCCTTGAGAAGGGGATGGTGAGCTGGCTTCTTGAACTGCTTCAGTCCACCTGCTATGGCTTGACCTACAATACCGTGTAAGAGAGCATTCCCATCCTCCATCCCAATTTTATTTTATTCACTTGTGGCCTGAAGGGGTGGCCCAGCATTTATTGCCTGTCCCTAGTTGCCCCTTGAGAAGGTGGTGGTGAGCTGCCTCCCTGAACTGCTGCAGTCCACATGCTATAAGTTGACCTACAATGCCGTTAGGGAGGGGATTCCAGGATTTTGACCCAGTGATAGTGGATGAACAGCAATATATTTCCGAGTCAGGATGGTGAGTGGCTTGGAGTGGAACTTGCAAGGGGTGGTGTTCCTATGTATCTGCTGTCTTTCTAGATGGTAGTGGTTATGCGTTTGGAAGGTGAATGTCATTCCTTAGATAAGGAGAGCAATGGTCCAGGTGTGATCTCATCGAGGTTCTATACAGTTGAAGCAAGACTTCTTGACTGTTGTAGTCAAATTCCCTTGCAGTGAAGGCTTACGGATTATTTACCTTCCTAAATGCTTGCTGCATCTGCATGCTAGCTTTGTGTGACACAAGAAAGGACAGTCAGATTCATTTGGGAATCAACACATCCCAAACTCTCACTGTTCACAAAATATTCTGTCTTCCTCTTGTCGTCCAAAGTGACTTGACATTTATTCACTTGACATGTATTCTGTCTGCCCATTCGCTTAGCCTGTCCAAGTCTCATGAAGCCTCCCTGCATCCTCCTCTCAAGTTACATTCCGAGTTCTGAGGAAGGGTCACTCGACCTGAAACATTAACTCTGATTTCCCTCACAATGCTGCCAGACTTGCTGAGCTTTACCAGCAATTTCTGTTTTGTTTCTGATTGACAGAATCTGCAGTTCTTTTGGTTTTTACATTCCCATCTAGTTTTGTATCATCAGCAAATTTAGAAATATTACATTTGGTCCCCATTTACATATCATTTATATACACTATAAGCAGCAGTGACCGCAGATCTGATCCTTGCCATCCTCCATTGACATTAGCCAGCCGTGCTGAGACTGACCAGTTAATTCCTACTGTCTGTTTTCAGATTTATCAACCAATTCTGAATCCAGCACAGTATATTAATTCCAATCCCAAATCCTATAATTTTGTTTACTAATGTCCTCAAGAGGGACCTTATCAGAAACCTTCTGAAAATCCAAATGCGTCATGATTGTTGCTTTTCATTTATCTCTGTTACAAGTAACAGCCTCAGAATTCCAACAGGTTTGTCAAACATGATTTCCCTTTTATAAATCCATGTTGACTCTGACCAATCATATCATTATTTTCCAAGTGTCAAGTTATCATTTTTTTTTAGAAAAGATTCTAACTTTCTCCCTACGATTGACGTTAAACTAACAGGTTTATGCTTCTCCATTTCATATCCACTTCCTTTCTTAAATAATGGAGTTTCATTTGTTACATTCCAGTTTGCTGGCACCTTCCTTGAATCTATAGAAGTTTGAAAGATAACTATCAATGTATCCAGTATCTCTGTAGCCACACTCTTAGATACTGCTCGTCTGGTCCAGGGAATTTGTCAAACTTCAATCCAGTTAATTTATTGAGTACTGACTTTTCATTAATATGAATTACTTTCAGTTTCCTCATTTTCACAAGTCCCTCTAATCTTTTTTTCTGCTGTGTCAACTCTGGTAGATAGAGAGAAACTATTTCCTCTGGTTGCAGAGTCTAGTACTGGGAGCATGGTTTAACATATAGGGACAGACCTTCCAGGAGTGAGATTTGGAAGCACTTATACACAAAAACAGTGATGGAAGGTTGGAGGTCTCTTCCACAGCAGCAGTGATAATTAGCAACATAGATTTTGTTAACTTAAGACACAAAAGGAAATGGGACTAAGGAGCTTTATAAATACAAGGATGTTGTTGCGTTACTATGAATACAGATTCATACAGGTCAGAATGTCATTTGGCCTGTCATGGTTGTGTTTGCTTTTTGACAGAACTACACAAACATATGAAATATGAGCAAAAGTAGACCATTCGGCCCCTCAGACCTGCTGTGCCATTCAATCAGAGCATGGGTGATTTGTTTGTGTTTCAAAGTCCATATTCCCCCTCTACCCCTGGTAAATTTTGATTCCCTTCCTAACAAGAATCTTACCTACCTCTGCCTGAAAACATATTCAATGACCCAGCCTTCACTGCTTTCTAAAGCACGGTTCCAAAGTCAAACAACTCTCTCAGACAAAATTTGCTCCTCATCTCTGCCCTAAAAGGGTGACCATTAATTCTAAAACAGTGCTCCCTCATTCTGCAGTCCACAGGAGGAAACATCCGCCGTCTTGTTGAAACCATTCAAAATATTATACATAATCTAATGAGTTCCATTTTCCTGCACTGCCCTTTTATGAAATTAGATTACATACCAGCCTTGATCTGATTTAACAGTGGAATGGACTTGAAGGGCAGAATAGACTCCTGATATACATTCCTACCCAATAGGATATTCACTGGAGGCAGATATGTACATTCCAGTGGAGGCATTTTTCATTGTTCTTACTTCCTTCTTGGACTGTACCTTTACTCTTGTCTTTGGAGCAGGGCTGTGGTTGGTAATTCACTGGAACAAGGCTAGGAAATCCTAGCAGCTGCAAGCACTTTTGTTTCCAATGTAAAGGTAAAGACGGCATAGTTCCAAAGGACCATAGAGCTGCTCTCTCATTAGAGAGAGATGACTGATGGTGGTTTAACCTGAGGGACACAGCGCCTCAGGTGAGGGGAGAGGTTGAGAAGGCAGGACCTTCACAGTAACCTCAGCCAGTGTGGGAATTGAACTCCTGCTGTTGGCATCATTCTGCATCAAAGTCCAGCCAACTGAGCTAACCAACTCACTCCATCTTAGCTAATAATTTAATTGGAAACCAGTCACCTGCTGTGCTAGAAGCTGCATATGTGAATACTCAGGACCTTGTTTTATGTAGGTTAAAGGAATTTGTACATGCATTGTACCTTTTTCAATACATGGGGTCATGGAGACAAACAATTCTTGCTCGATCCCCATGGCAACACCTAATCGGAATCTACTTGTCTGGTTTGAGAATTAAGGTTGACAATTAACTGCTATTGCTACATCTCTATGCCAATCATGGCCCAGTCAATCAGCACTTTCCTCCAGGTGTATAAAATAGAGTGCTTTTTATTACTGTTTGCTTCATGCCTTCTAGTTATGATTTGAAAAGCTTCAACTTCTTGTCTCCTTTGAGCAATGTTTAAGTTCTGGACTAGTCTTTCAAAGATACAGACTAAATGTTCTAGCGACATGGCATTTCTAATAAATCTGGAATATAAAGCTGGTTTCAGTAATGGGTCCATGCAATTCATCAGCTGTTCTAAGACCTATCTAGTTGACTAATGTCCTTTAGGGAAGGAAATCCACCTCTCTTGCTCAGACTCACCTACATGTGACTCCAAACCCCCAGCAATGTGGTTGGCTTTTCCCACTGAAATGGCTGAACAAGTCACTCACTCAGTTCAAGGGCAGTTAGTGATGGGCAGCAAATGCTGGCCTTGCATAGCTTTAGGCCCAAACCCCGCTACGCCCTCCCTAATAGCATTGTTGGTGTACTTGCACCCGAAGGAATACAGCAGTTCAAGAAAATATCTCACTACCACCTTCTCAACGGTAATTAGGGATGCACTCCCACAGAGCCGAGATGTCTGGCTACCTCCCTTACTGCTCGAATACTGCAAATACAATGAGCCCAGGAACTCTTATTTTTTAAAAAACTGCAATATCTTCCACAGTCTCTTGCTTTCAAGCAATATCTTTTCCAATTCTGAAGTCCGCAGCTCTAAAAATAAATGTGGTCTTTACAGTATGTCTTAAAAGATATATTTCCAATCAGTGGGGCGGCACGGTGGCTCAGTGGTTGGCACTGCTGTCTCACAGCGCCAGGGACCAGGGTTCAATTCCAGCTTCATGCAAATGTCTGTGTGGAGTTTGCACATTCTCCCAATGCCTGCGTGGGTTTCCTCCAGGTGCTCCGGTTTCCTCCCACAGTCCAAAGATGTGCAGGTTAGGTGGATTGACCATGCTAAATTGCCCAAAGTGTTCAGGGATGTGCCGGCTAGGTGGGTTAGCCATGGTAAATGCAGGGTTTACAGGGATACGGTGGAGGGGTCAGTCTGAGTGGGATGCTCTTCAGAGGGTTAGTGTGGACTTGGGCTGAATGACCTGCTTCCACACTGTAGGGAGTTTATGAATCTAATCTGTTCAGAGATGCAATGATACATCTCTGGGACAGGTGGGATTTGAACTCAGGCCTCCTAGCTCAAAGGTAGGCATACTACAACTGCATCACTAGAGCCCTTAAGAAGATAGTAAGCTGTTTTCCTATCAAGGTGATATGGTATTGTTTTAGTGGGCAGTGCTTAAGGTACTCCACAGTATTAATCCTTACATGCTTATACAACAGAAGGGTCACCAAGGAAGATTGGAGCTGAGGCAAGACAAGAAAGGAAAGGTGTCCGAGGCAAGAGGAGAAGGCGATCTGGGGCAGGCTATGCTACCATTACCTTTGACCCTCAAATGTACATGGGAAGAACTTGGGAAGTCACCAAACCCAGGGATGAACCATCTCCACCAGATTCACTGAGCTCCTCGTGTTTGCATGTGTAATGAGCTGAGAACTGCATAACCTGCGGGAGAAGGTGACCCACAGATGGGATGCCAAGATGCCAAGCTTACACCCCATAATAGAAAATTCCATGGCCCAGTCCTTAGACAGCAGATGTTTGGATGAGCAGTACTACATAGTAATTGAAACAGCTATTTGACCTAATTATGTAGGTGTTTATGTCCCTCCACCCAGCCTTCTCCATTTCCTCTTACCAGCCTATCCTTCAACTCCTTTCTCACCCAAGTTCTTACTTCTTTGCCCAAGGTTTTGGTCATCTGTCCTTATACCACCTTATGAATTTTGATGTCAAGTACTGCTTTATAACCTTCCTGTGAAGTGCCTTGGGATGTTTTATGACACTAAAGGTGCAATCTAAATAAATATTTATGCAAGTTGTGATACAACTTGCCCATAAATGCATTAATGTTATTTGCTTCATCTGTTCGTAAGAGACAGTTCCACATTTTCATCATTCGCTGAGTAGAGGTGTTTCTACTGAAGGTTGTAAATATAAGATAATGACTAATAAATCCAGTGAGGAATTCAGAAGCAACCACAAGAAGTGGTTGAGAAAAATTGCATGGATGCATTTAAGGGAAAGCCACATAAACACAGGGAGAGAGAAAGAATAGAACGTTATGCTGATAGTGGTTAGATGAAGAGGAATGGGAGGAGCTTGTGCAGAGCAGAAACGCCAGCACAGTTCAGCTGAGTCCAATAACCTGTTCCTCAGTTGCCTGCTGTCTATATATCTACACAAAGTTATGTATATATTTAATCAAAATAACAGTCAGCAGAGTTTAAATTCTGGCTCAAACCAAAACAGAAATTGCTGGAAAAGCTCAGCGGGTTTGGCAGCATCCGTGGAGAGAAAGCAGAGTTAACATTTCGGTTCTGAGGAAGGGTCACTCAACTCGAAACGTTAACTCTGATTTCTCTCCATGGATGCTGCCAGACCTGCTGAGCTTTCCCAGCATTTCTGTTTTTGTTTTTGATTTCCAGCATCTGCCGTTCTTTTGGTTTTTATTTAAATACTGTCTGTCCTTTCACCACTATTTGCTCTCACTGTGTAACTAGTAAAACTTCATATCTTTGCAACATTCTCGGTCTAGAGATCTCATGAAATACTGTTCAGCGAAGAATCATTCAGCACTGTGGTATGTTTGTGTCATTTTCAAGGAAGAAGAGGATGGGGCAGCAAAGGTAAGGAATATCACAGTGCAGCTAATTCTTGTTAAATAGGGGATTTCATGCAACAGTTTGCAAAGTGACACCTTATTATCTTGTACATTTGAGACAACTCCACAAGCTTGTCTTTCAACCATGGCGATAGTTGTAAGATTGATGAATTTCAAGGAATCTAGCCATTATTTTGGATTGGCCTTGAGATTAAAAAAAAATTGTTATAAACTCACCACCATCTTTCAGGGAATACAAGCCACCACTCATGTTCTTTATAGAATCATTTATGGTAGCGGAAGCCATTCGGCTCAGCATGTCAATGCTGACCTTCTGTGTAGTAATCCAGTCTATCCCATTCTGCCATTTTATCCCTGATACCCTCCCCTCAAGTGCCCTTCCAATTTCCTTTTGAAATCATTGGGTGTGTTTGCCTCCACCAGCCTTGTATGGGCTGAGTACCAAACTATTGCCACTTTCTGTGTACAAAAAAGTTATTTCTCATATCCGACAGCATCTCTTACCCAAAGTCTTAGATCATTCCAAAATTCCGCAATGGCATTTTAAAACAAAATTTGACACTAGATTAGATAAGGAAAGAAAGGCTGTAGCAAAGAAGTGAGCTTTTAAGGAGCATCTTAGGAGGAGAGAGAGGCAGAAAGGTTTAGGGATGGAATTCCAAGGATTAGGTATCACTGCCAGTAGTGAAGTGATTTAACTAGGAGGTCAGAATTCGAGGAAATGTCTGAGAGTTACTTGGATAAGGACGAGTTGTGGCCATGGAGGATTTGAAGATGTTCCAAGTCATGCCCTCTTGATCTAGATTCACCACCAGACAAAATAGTTTCTCTTGTACCTATCCTATTAAATAGCCATTGCTTTAAAAACAGCTCTTACTGGATCACCCCTCAATGGAGTTCATTCAGACTACCCCCATAACTTATTCTTGACCAGATCCAAGCTTCTGAAACTGCACTGTACCCATGAGAACCTTTCTGTGGCTCAATCCACCAACTCACTGCCGTTCTCCAGATAGCAATTGACGAAGGCTGTGTATCACTGAAACACTACAAACTTCACTTCTCTCAGCCTGCTGAGGACCACAGACCTGTCACCTTTTAGGAATTTGTATGCCTGCTTTATTGATTGATGCACTTGGATAATATTCCTGGGCTCCTGTTTCTCCTCTGCAGCTCCCAGTCTTTCACCAATAAGAACATTTGGTTTTCACTCAGCTAAAGTGGACAGCTTCACTCATGTGGAACTCCAACTTCCACAATTTTGCTTGAATCGCTTTGGTTAGGCATTCAGCCTGATGAGTGATGATTTCTTACTTTAATATTGAATTCAAGAATATAGGAACATAAATATTAGGAGCAGGGGAATCCCTACAGCTCATCAGGTCTGACCTACCAAGATTATGACTGATGTTGGACTTCAAACCCATTTGCTCCCCATATTCCTTGATCCCATGAGAGACGAAACAGCTATCAAACCCCTTTGGGTAAGATATTGCAAAGATTCACGGCCCTTTGAGTGAAGAAATGTCTTCTCAGTCTGAAATGAAGGGCTCTGTCGCAGAATTGTTACAGCTCTGAAGGAAGCCATTCAGCCCCTCAAGTATGCTCCGGCTGTTCGAATAAACAGTTTGCCTAGTGCCTTTCCTGTGTTGATTCTCTGTAACCCTGTGCATTGCTCCTTTTCAAATAACAGTCTCATTCCCTGTTGCATGCCTTGATTGAACCTGCCTCCATCAGACTTTCCGCCAGTGTTGGATGTGCTGCACCTTTCTCCACTTCAGTAATGTGAAATGACAGAAAATATTGTCTTTAACTCCAATCACAAAGACCGTACCCTTCCCATTGATTCCACACCCCTCAGTGGCAATTATCTCAGTTTCAACCAGACGGTTTGTATCCTCAGCACCCAGTTCAATCCAAGTCAAATTTCTGTGCCCCATATTCTCTTCAGTATTATGATAGCCTACTTCTACATTCCCAATGTCACAAGTCTCCTCTGTTCCCTTGTCCAATGCCACTGAAGTCTCATCCCTGCCGTTGTCAACTGCAGGATCAACTTAAACATCTTGGCTGACCTCACATCCTTCATTTTCTTTAAACTTCAACTCATCTAAAGCACATATTCCATCCCATGCCCAATACTTCCCAATTTATCATCCCTTTCCACGCTGACACCAGCTCTAAGTCCATCCGAATTTCATGTTCTAAATTCTCGTCCTGATGTTCAAACTTCCTCACGGCTCTTTTGCTGTGTTTTTGTAACATTATTTCTGTTCAGATAATTATCCAATTTGTTTCCCAAATCCTCAATTAAATCTGCCCCACCATAACCTCTCCACCACTTACTGTGTTCCTTTACCTTGTGCCACCTCTGTTCCATTTGCCAGTTGCCTTCGATTGGTGCCCTCTGTTTCTCAACACCTCTGCCACTGGCACCATTACTCTGTCCAAACCCTTCATAGTTTTGAACATAGTCTAGCGTTTGTTATTTTCAAATGTAAATGGGTAAAGATAAAGTTTCCATAGCCTCGTAGGGCAGCTCCCTCATGAATGCAACACAATTGGTGGTGGTTTAACCTGAGGGTCACCACACCTCAGGCGAGGGGAGAGGTTGAGAAGAATACTCCTTCATGGTAACCTGAGCCAGTGCAGGATTTGAACCCAAGCAGTTGGCATGGCTCTGTATTGCAAACCAGCCATCCAATCAACTGAGTTAGCTGACCCATGTTTGAACAGAAAGAGTTAATGATCCTCGGTCTGGGAGCTGAGTTCTCAGGGAGCATGCCTTACACTGCTACAACCTCCACCACATACAGTACAAGTAGAATTCACAGCCAGATCAGCGATCAAACCCCAGCAACGATCTGGTCCATACCAGCCATTTTGGACAACTGGATCTTCCAAGGAATCCAAGAATTTAAGGGTGGCATGGTGGCTCAGTGGTTAGCACTGCTGCTTCACAGCACCAGGGACCCAGGTTCAATTCCACCCTCAGGCAACTGTCTGTGTGGAGTTTGCACATTCTCCCTGTGTCTGCGTGGGTTTCCTCTGGGTGCTCTGGTTTCCTCCCACAGTCCAAAGATGTGCAGGCTAGGCCATGCTAAATTGCCCATTGTGTTCAGGGATGTGTAGATCAAGTGGGTTATGAGGAATGGGTCTGCTCTGAGGGTTGGTGTGGACTTGCTCGGCTGAAGGGCCTGTTTCCACACTGTAGGGATTCTTTAAAAAAAAGAATCTGAGTTGCTGTAGCAATGCACACGTTCACATTCATGTTGTAATCTAGAGCTATGAGCGGTGATGGTCTCTCCATCACACAGATTCTCACTCTTACTGACTGCATAGGACTGTGTTGGAAGGATTTACAAGAAGCAATGTTATGAATGCACCTTCCTTGACTATCAAGTCCTGGAGTGGGACTTGAACTTGGAACTGCTGGCACAGAGGTAGAAATCCTACTCACTGCACTACAAGAACACTTTGAGCTGAGTTACATTGCTAAGAAATTTTCAATTATTTTATTGTGGGAAACTTTCAACACATCATCCTATTTAACCTGCACAGAAAATGTACTTAAAACAATTGTAGTTTTCCATTGCAAAACCACAAAATATGCTCACGTTGTTAAACCCTGATGTTGCCTCTTGACCTGCATTGGTTCAGCAGTGTTTTGTAACTGTGCTGAGCTGTCTAGGGCAAATCACTTTTACAATGAGCCAGAAAAATTTCAGCCTCATGACTGGGACTTGCTGTCAACTCTTCCAACTAAATTATGATGGAACGATGAGAAAAGGTGTGAGGAAATCTGCAATTTTCTTTTCTCCTCTCAGAGTTTATTATTGCCATGTAAAATACATAGCATTGCTTAATGTATCTGCATGGTCAGACACTGTGAACCCAATGTAATAGAATTTGCTCACCACTTCCAGTGGGGTTGTATATCGTGATCTGGCAAGTGACACCTTGCCCCATAACTACAGTTTTCTTGATGTTGATATTCAGAGAGCAGGTTAAAGGCGCAGGAGTGACAATCCATGGACTCAGTTTCTCTATGGTTGAGTAGCACTGCATCAGCACAAAAGTGAAAATCATCTCACACTGTCAATTTCGTCTATCCTATTGCCATCTTGGATCAGCAGCATTCAGCATTTCCCACAGACTGCAGGCCAGTCTCCCACACTCAACTCTCTGTCACTTGAGCTCACCCAAAACTCTGCGGCCTGTGTCTTTACTCAGAGCAAGTCCCATTTTCCTGTCGTCCCTGTGCTCACTGACTTGTGTTGGCCCCTGGTCAAAAAACATCTTGTGTTTAATGTTTTCAACCTTACTTGCTCATCCTCACCCCATCCTATCTCTATAATCTCTTCTGGCCCCAAAACCCTCTAAGATTTCTAAACTCCTCTAACCCTGGCCTCTTGTGTATGCCTAATCATTATTTCTCAACCATCAGTGACCATCCTTTCATTTTCTTAGGTCTCAAGCTCTGGCAGTCCCTTCCTGAACCTCTCAGCCTCTCTTTCTGCCACCCTTTCCTCCTTTAAAATACATTTTAAATCCTACCTCTTTGTCCAAGCTTTTGGTCATCTGACTTCATATCTCCTTAAGTGACTCAGTGTCATTCTCCATTTTTCACAGTGTTCCTGCGAAATGCTCTGAAACATTATTATTTATGTGTAAATGTTGCTTTTGTTTTAGTGAGGCTCATTGGACCTGGAGGAGGCGTTTAGCCTCCCAATGCCTGCAGTGCTGTCCAATTAGAACATGACTGATCAGTACTTCAACTCCCAATGATGGTAGGTGTCTTTTCCCCAAGATGGGGAATTTCAAGACTAGAGGGTACATTTTTAAGGTGAGAGGAGAGAGATTTTAAAAAGGCATGAGGCAAATGTTTTTACACACAAGGAAATTCGCATGTGGAATGAACTTCCTGATGAAGTGGTGGATGCGGGTACAATTACAACGTCTAAAAGACATTTGGATGGATATATGAATAGGAGAGGTTTGGAGAGATATGGGTCAGGAGCAGGCAGGTGGGACTAGTTTAGTTTGGGATTATGTTCGGCATGGACTGGTTGGACTGAAGGGTCTGTTTCAGTGCTGTGTGGCACTATGACTCTATAATCAAAATCTCTCGTTTTTTGTAAGTGGTGTTGTCATGTCCAACAGCTCCACCTGAGTATTGGCAGGACAGGTAGATAGAGCTGTTAACATAGCATGCAGTACTTTAGACTTAGTTAATAGAGGCATAGGGTACAAATGCAAGCAAGTTATACTGAACTTATATAGGACACTGGTTGAACCTCAGTTGGAGTATTGTGAATAGTTCTAGGTGCCACACTTTAGGAAGGATGTGAATGCATTGGAGAGAAGAAGTTTATAAGAATGGTTCCAGGAATGCGAAAGTTGAGAAAAATGAAGAAAGAGTGGAGAAGTTGGAACTGTTTTCCTTGAAGAGATAAAGGCCGAGGGGAGATTTGTTGGAGAGTAGATAGGGAGAAATTGTGACTGCGAGAACCAGAGGGCACATACTTAAAGTGTTTTGCAAAAGTAATTAATGCAAGATAAGACAAAACTTTTTCACATGGCAGATGGTTAGGGTCTGGAAATGTACTGCCTGGAGGTGTGGTGGAGGCAGGTTTAATTGAGTCATTCAGGATGGTATTGGATGGATTTTTAAATAGAAGTTGCTAAAAGGAAATGAAAAGTTAGAACTTTTTGTCTTGTACTCCTCAGGACCTCAACAAAGAGACACCATTTGGTACACATGAGAAGAGAGGGCTGATTGACTGGGCCGTCATTGGAGATGCAACAAGAACTGTTAACTGTCAATCTTCATTGTCAGACCAGGCAGGTAGACAGTCTCTGGTTAGTCTCATTCTGTACAAAATGGTGTGTCTTTGTTCAAGTCTATTTCTTACGTCTTAGTTCTGATGAGTGCAAAATGAGCTTCAACTTGTTGTCTCCTTTTAGCAATGGTTAAGTTCTGTACTACCAAGCATTTATTTAAACAGAAACAATGTGCTGGTTCATGAGGGAAAGGCAGCTGTATGGCATGAAGTCAAAAAGAGAGCTAGTATGGGCATGATGAGCCAAATTGCTACCTTTTGCATTGTAACAATTCTATGATAATCCTGCCTATTATTATTATTCCAAGCTACTGACAGCAAGTGGGGAAGGATGTCTACACAAAGTATTTAGCAGAAGGGAGGCTTGAACAGCATCGGTTTATTACATACTATTTAGTAGCTAATTACATTACATCGAAGTTACGTGATAGTTTCTTGTGAGATGTTAGACTAGACTTAAGAGTAAATACTTATTATGTAGTTAGTTGGAACTTAACTCTTAAGAATTTTGATCAAACAAGTCGAACTGAACTGGATAGCTCCTCTCAGGAATCATCCTTTATATTGTAATGGGCAGGGTTTATCACAAAATGTCCTTTAACCCTTTCAGTTTCACTTTGCAATAAATTTGGTCTTGAATGTACCAATGGTGTTTCAAGAGTCTTTTGAAAGAGAGTGTTTCAGATTTCCATGACCTCTTATGTTCAGGAATGCTTCCTGACTTTACAAAAGTTCTCTATATATGAATCATCAAATCCTTTTGTCTCTTAGATCAATTCAATTCAATCACCCCCTCAACCGCCATCAGTCAGAGATGCTTTGCATAGTGCACTGAGTACCAAAAGAAGGGTTAAATATTGAATCATTGCTTACACAGTGCAGTCATACATTTTCTATCACATTTTTAATAACCATGTAAATACAACACTGAATATTATTAGCAAATATTTCATGTAATCTCTCACTATCTCACCACACAGAGGAGTCAAATTCTAACAGTATGTTCTATCAGTACCATCAGTTCCGAGATTTGAGCGTACAACGATATTAATGAGTACAACACAGCTTGCTGTAAAATGCTTGAAAAGAGAACGTCACTGTCGGGACTTCTTTCAAAATCAAGTTTCGTGACCAAGACCCTTTTGAAGAGAAAATTTATGCATGATGACCTTGTAAAGAGCGGAATTGCCACTGAGGTCTGTACAGAAAGATGTACAATTTGACTTTGGATGTTAACATATATTGGCTGATTCTAATTCAGCTGCTGATATATACATCTGGCACAATTTCAACTCCATGAAAGTTGAAATTAAGCCAGAATCTCTCTGTCATATTCCCTAGGAAGAGAAGGCATCACTGTCAGATCCCCCGGGAAGAGGCAAAATCACCATTTTAAGGAGAAAATATCTCCATAGTTCCTTGAGAGAGGACCTGTGGATCGTAGGTTCCATTGTGTGAAATAGTTTCACCAATAGATTCCTTTTACAGAGGCAGCCACCCCTCATTCACCTGTTTGGAAACAGGAGGAGACCTACCAGACCTTCAACTTGTTCCATCATAGAGCCATACAGCACAGAAACAGATCCTTCAGTCCAACCAGCCCACGCTGACCATAATCCCAAACTAAACTAGTACCACCTGCCTGCCCGTATCCCTCCAAACCTTTATTATTCGTGTACTTATCTTAATATCTTTTAAACGTTGTAACTACTCATATCACAACTTCCTTTGGAAATTCATTCCACACACGATCCACTCACTGTGTAAAAGATTACCCTTTCATGTCTTTTTAAAATCTTTCTTCTCTCACCTTAAAAATATGCCCCCAATCTTGAAATCCCCCTCCCTAGGAAAAAGACATCTGCTATTCACCTTATCCAAACCCCTCTGTAGGGTCCCCCCTCAACTTCAACCAGCGGAAAACGTTCCAGCCTATCCAGCCTGTACTTATAACTCAAACCCTCCATTCCCGACAACGTCCTATAAATCTTTTCTGAACCCTCTTCAGCTTAATAATATCCTTCCTATAACAGGGCGACTAGAACTGGACACAGTACTTCAGAAGAGGCCTCACCAATGTCTTGTACAACCTCAACATAACATCCTAAATCCTATACTCAAAGATCTGAGCAATGAAGGCATGACTGTTGTGTATCAATTCACGTAAATTTAGAAATTTTGATCCCATATTACCTGTTCCCAGCAACTTTTTTGGGAGGCCAGCCAGTTACAGATTTCCAAGACCTTTTTTGTCAAAATGTGACTCCAGTCATTAGTGCTTAACAGCCTCAATGTTATCATAGAATCATAGAATCCCTACACTGTGGAAACAGGCCATTCAGCCCAACGTCCACATCACCCCTCCGAAGAGCATTCCACCTAGACACATTCCCCAACCCTTTCCCTGTAACCTGGCATTTCCCATGTCTAATCAACCTAACTTACACATCCCTGAACACTATGGGCAGTTTGGCATGGCCAATCCACCTAGCTAACATCTTTGGATTGTGGGAGGAAACCGGAGCACCCAGAGGAAACCCATGCAGACACGGGGAGAATGTGCAAACTCCACACAGAGAGTTGCCTGAGGGTGGAATCAAACCCAGGTCCCTGGCGCTGTGAGGCTGCAGTGCTAACCACTGAGCCACCGTGCCACCCTTAAATTAAGCTCCCTTGACCTGGATTCCCTCCCCAAGACAAAATTGTTTTTCTCTCTCTATCCCACTAATTCCTTTAGTCATATGAGTTAACCCTCTAATCATATGTCAATCAGTGAAAGTAAACGTGACTTTTTGGAATCTTGGTCTAGAAGCTGAACTGGATGAACCATGTAAATAAGGAACAGAAACAGAAATTGCTGGAAAAGCTCAGCAGGTCTGGCAGCATCTGTGAAGAAAAAAGTTCAGAGTTAACGTTTCCGGTCCAGTGACCCTTCCTCAGAAGTGATGGTAGCTAAGAAAAGAAAACGTCGGTTTATATGCAGAAGATGGGGAGGGGGGTGGGTTAGGGAGTAAATGATAGGATAACGGACTGCGACCAAAGTGAGACAGATGAGCAGTTGGATAGATAAAGGAGTTGATAACGATCTGGCTAGGAAGGTGAATAGTTGTTAATGGGGACTGTTAGTAATTAACAATAAGTAGTGTGTAATGGCAGGCTATGTGACAACAAGGCCTGGTGTGTGGTGTAGGGGGCAGGGACATGGGAGAGTTTAGGCACTAAAATTATTGAACTTGATATTGAGTCCTGAGGAAGGGTCCCGACCCAAAACATCAGCTTTCCTGCTCCTCTGATGCTGCCTGGCCTGCTGTGTTCCTCCAGCTCCACACTCTGTTATCTCCGAATCCAGCATCTGCAGTTCTTACTGTCTGCGAAAAATTAACTCTGATTTTTTCTTCACAGATGCTGCCAAACCTGCTGACTTTTCTAGCAACTTCTGTTTTTGTTCTTGATATTGAGTCCGGAGGGCTGCAGGGTCCCCAAGCGGAAAATGAAGTGATGTTCTTCCAGCTTGTGCTGAGTTGCGCTGGAACACTGCAGCAAGCCCGAGACAGAGATGTTGGCCAGGGAGCAGGGTGTTATGGCGACCCATGTAAAGAGTGCGACTAAAGAGCAGGTCAGAGGCTGGGCATTCTGTGGTGTCTAACTGAACTTCCCCCTCTTGACATGTCAATTTACAAGGCACAGGTCAGGAGTGTGATGGAATACTCCCCACTTGCCTGGATGGGTGCAGCCCCAACAACACTCAAGAAGCTTGACACCATCCAGGACAAAGCAGCCCACTAGATTGGCACCACATCTACTCTCTCCACCATCGACACTCAGTCACAGCAGTGCATACCATCTACTAGAAGCACTGTGATGACCCACAATGGTTGCTTAGACAGAACTAAACCTGACAGATCTATGATCCTGAGAAACAATGTTGTGGGAATCTGGAGGTCCTGACAAAAAGTACAGCTACAGCAAGTGATCAGGAAGGCTTATAGAATGTTGTTAATTACAAGGGAAATGGAATATATGCAAAAAGATAACTTGTACAGAGCACTGGTGAGACATTATCTGAAGTGCTGTATACAGTTTTAATCTCCTTATCTATTTGATCTCTTTATAATTGCATTTGAAATAATTCAGAGAATATTCATTTGAGTGAATATGGGGTTATCTTATCAGGAGTTTATGACAGGTTGGGACCGTAAATGTTGGAGTTTGGAAGAATCGGGGAGATCTTATTGAAACATTTAAGATTCCGAGGGACTTGACAAGATAGATTCTTGAAGTATATTTCTCCTTGTAGGAGGAACTGGAACTGGAGGCTGTGGTTTGTAAATAAAAAGTCTCCCACTGAAGGCAGAGATGGAGAGAATTTTTCTTTTGCAGGATCATGAGTCTATGGAACTCTCTTCCCAGTGAGTTTTTGTGATAGGATCATTGAATATTTTAAAGCAGACATAGATAGATCTTGACCAATAAAGGAGTCAAAGGGCTAAGCAGGAATGAAACTTTATGGCTGTACTAAGATCAGGCATGACCGAATTGAATGGATCAGGTTTGAAGGGGCTGAATGGCCTGCTCTGATGCTGAATTCATATGATCACAAGTACACACATGTGTACTTGTACATTAATCACAGTAACATGATCTTCTGTGCCAAAACCATGGAGAGCGGGTGTCAGCCATGCCTCAGTGTTCTCACCTCTGAGCCGAAGGAGTCAAGTCAAAATCCAGATTCGAGACTAATGATCGAAGCTTACACTCCCAATAAGTGCAGAGAGATCGCTGCATTGTCAGAGGCGGTCCTTTGAGTGTCCTGGCCAATATTTATCCCTCAGTCAGAATCATCATAACAAATAATCTGACCATCGCTGCTTTGCTGTTTATGGGAGCTTGCTGCTCATCCTTTGCTTAACATAAGTGGTTGGGCTCCAGTAGAAATTACTTCTTTGCTGGCAAAGTGCTTTAGGAGGTCTCGTGGTCATGAAAGGAACATTGTAAATGCAAAACTTTGCATCTTCATCTGACAGCCTCCTGACAAGTTAGTCTTCTCCCAAACCCCACTGTGACCCCTCTATCGCCCTCTCTACCCCTTCAGTCTAAACTTAGCGGCACTTGTACTTATCTCTGACGTACAGCAGCTGGTTGTACAGTGACTTTGGCAAAGATCCAGAGCATGAGCTGCCTCCAGATCACATGAGAAATGGTTTGCTGCTTACTGGGAAATTAAAGATTTAGAGAAAATACGTGGGAGAGGTGAGAAGACTAGAAGAGAAAAAACAAGTTGCGGCTGCACATTAAATGAGTTATTTTTTTTGTACACACATTGGGGAGAAGTACACGCCTGACTCTTTCAGATGATGAGTCACAATGCAGAATTGTGATTGTCTACCAGGCTGCACATGTTTCTCTTGTAAAACAACAATGCAGTGCAGCCCTTCTTCCGAACTAATCCCTTGCTGAAATCTGCAACAAACGATATCCTTTCTCTTTTCTGTTTCTCCATCCCTTCCTTCTCAGTCTGTTGTCATTCCTGTGTAGCATCACCCGTTGTAAACTGCAGAGGAGGTGCATGTGCCTGAAAGTGTGTCTTGTTACCAGGAGAGTTTCACAAACGCTGCAATGCCAGCAATAATGTGCTAAAATATATGTACAGACGCCTTAATGCCATGTGTTTACATCAAACCCGTCACATCAGAAGGTGCTTCACAGTAGCAATTATTTAATGAAACATGAACAATGAGCTATGTAAGAATTTAGGAAGGAATCAGAGAATGGCTACCATAACACCATAAGACATTGGAGCAGAAATTAGGCCGTTCAGTCCATCGAGTCTGCTCTGCCATTCAATCATGCCTGATAATGTTTCTCAACCCCATTCTCTCACTTTCACCCCGTAACCTTTGATCCCCATAACAATCAATAACCTATCTATCTCTGTCTTAAATATACTCAATGACCTGGCCTCCACAGCCTTCTGTAGCAGTGAGTTCCATAGATTCACCACTCTCTGGCTGAAGAAGTTTCTCCTCAATCTTTGACATCTTGGGGTGGTACAGTGGCTCAGTGGCTCAGTGGTTAGCACTGCTACCTCACAGCAGCAGGGACCTGGGTTCAATCCCACCCTCAGGCGACCGTCTGTGTGGAGTTTGCACATTCTCCCTGTGTCTGTGTGGGTTTCCTCCCGGTGCTCTGGTTTCCTCCCACAGTCCAAGGATGTGCTGGTTAGGTGGATTGGTCATGCTAAATTGCCTGTAGTATCCAGGGATGTATAGGTTAGTTGGATTAGCCATATGGGAAATACAGGGCTACAGGGACAGGGTAGTGGGGTGAGTTTGGGTGGGATGATGTTTGGATAGTTGTTGGATGGCCTGTTTCTATGCTGTAGGGATTCTATGATCTCTGTTCTAAAGAGCTTTCCATTTACTCAAAGGCTGTGCTGTTGGGTCCTAGTCTCTCCTACCAATGGAAACATCTTTCCAACATCCATTCTGTCCAGGCCATTCAGTATTCTGTAAGTTTCAATTAGATTTCCCCTTCATCCTTCTAAACACCATTGAATAAAGAATTCTAATATTCCTCATATGTTAATGCTTTTGTCCTGGGATCATTTCTGTGGACCCACTCCAGGACCAATTCATCCTTCCTGAGGTATGGGGCCCAAAATTGCTCACAATACTCTAAATGTGGCCTGACCAGAGCCTTATGAAGCCTCAAAGTACATCCCTACTTTTATATTCAAGTCGTCGCAAAATAAATGCCAACATTGTGTTTGCCTTCTTAACTACTGACTCAACCTGCAAGTTAACCTTAAGAGAATCCTGGACTAGGACTTCCAAGTTCCTTTGCACTTCAGATTTCTGAATTTTCTCCCCATTTAGAAAACAGTCTATGTCTCCGACACTTCCGCCATCTGCAAGCCGACCCCACCACCAAAGACATCTTTCCCTCCCCACCCTTATCTGCTTTCCGGAGGGACAACTCTCTCCGTGACTCCCTTGTCCGCTCCACACTCCCCTCCAGCTCCACCACACCCGGCACTTTTCCCTGCAACCGCAGGAAGTGCTACACCTGCCCCCATACCTCCTCCCTCACCCCCATCCCAGGCCCCAAGAAGACTTTCCACATCAAGCAGATGTTCACCTGCACATCTGCCAATGTGGTATACTGCATCCGCTGTACCCGGTGTGGCTTCCTCTACATCGGGGAAACCAAGCGGAGACTCGGAGACCGCTTTGCAGAACACCTACGCTCGGTTCGCAACAAACAACTGCACCTCCCAGTCGCGAACCATTTCAACTCCCCCTCCCATTCCTCAGACGACATGTCCATCCTGGGCCTCCTGCAGTGCCACAACGATGCCACCCG
>NC_063347.1:5205467-5220479 GCF_021869965.1 Rhincodon typus
ATCAGATTCTCCAGCATCTGCAGTTCCTGCTATCTCTGAAACTATTTGACTGAACACTATTTTCTGATTGTGGGCAAATTCTGATTTAAACTGCAGAGAAGAACACTCTCTTATACATTTATTGCGCTTCACACTTTTCGTGGAATTATAGTCATTTAGAAAACAGCCCACAACTGCTCCCAGCCTCCCGTATCCCCTTCCATCACTGGGTAATAACTCCTAGTGACCATCTCAAGCTAATTTCCTCATTTTTCAAAGACTTGCTTAAACCTACCACCAGCAGGCATGTCTGATCCAATGATTCTTCCCCATCTTGCCCATTCCAGGATCAATCATGGTGGCTCAGTGGTTAACACTGCTGCCTCACCGCCAGAGACCTGGTTTCGATTCCACCCTCGGGTGACTGTCTGTGTGGAGTTTATGCATTCTCCCTGTGACTGCATGGGTTTTCTCTGGGTGCTCTTGTTTCCTCCTACAGTCCACAAAGATGTGCAGATCAAGTGGATTGGCCATGTTAAATTGTCCAGAGTTACAGGAATAGGGTAGGGGTGGGATGCTCTTCAGAGGTCTGGTGTAGACTTGATGGGCCAAATGGCCTGCTTCCACACTGTTGGGATCCTATGAATCTCTTTAAGTACTTAGATAGCTGCAGGATGTGACCTCTGGACTACAGACTGTCTCCCTCACACATCCACCTGGGGGGCTCTACAATGCTAAACAGGATTTTCTTTCTGTTGACCATAACTAATCTCTGCTCTCTATCTCCAATGTTCATTGACTTGTAAGTGAGTTTGTAACCTTGATCTCAAAAAATGGCTTCTACAGCCCCCTTACCTATTTACATAGTTTATAGCACAGGTGTTTATTACCCACTGCCAACAACACCTTCTGGGAGTTTAGCAAACTCACAGTCAACTAATGTTAAACTCAGGCTCTGCTGCCGTTATCTCCATGTGGAACCAGTTTGCACCATCTCCTCAGGAAAACAATCTGAGCCTCCTTTGATCTTAGACCACCCAGGCGTCAGGCAGACTGCAGAACATGTCACACGAGCCCTCCCTCCAGCCCATACAACATGAACGGATGTGGAGATAACACAGGAATATGGTGTTGAGTCAGTTGACCAGCCATGATCAAGAATGGCCAAAGGGGTTGAATGGCCTCTTCCTGCTCCAATGTTCCTATTGTCCATTCAGCTTAAATTTAAAGCCACAATCCCAAATACATAATATATAAAACAATGGATGTCTGGGGTTTTAACACATTGTAGTGGAATGGTCACCAAAGGTCAGTTTTTGTAATTAACAGATGAAAACTAGGAGAGGGTCACTGGAAAGTTTCACAGTGTCTATGGAACTGTACCTGCATCTGTATCAATACCTCTCGTGTGAACTATACCTTAATGTGAGCTGTGTCTTAGCGTGAGCTGTGTCTTAGCGTGAGCTGTGTCTTAGCGTGAGCTGTGTCTTATTTGAACCATATCTTAGTGTGAACCATATTTTAATGTGAACTGTATCTCATTGTGAACTGTACTTTAATGTGAATTTGTTTTAGTGTGAACTTTATCTGAGTGTGAATCATATCTTAATATGAGCTGTATCTTATTTGACCCATATGTTAGTGTGACCCATATCTTAACGCGAACCGTACCTTAGTGTGAACTGTACCTTAGTGTGAACTGTACCTTAGTGTGAACTTGTACCTTAGTGTGAACTGTATTGTAGTTTGAGCTGTGTCTGAGTGTGAGCCCGCAGCTTTGAGAAAATAGTAGAATGAGAAGCATTTTGTGTTGCAAAAGTCTGATTGAGAAAGCAGCTGAGTTGGAACCTAAGAGATGAGTTTAGGTGAAGAGTCAATAGGCTGTCGCTGGGCAATGACATTCCTTTAAAATTATGTCTCAAGTTAATTTTTGTTCAGTGGCAGGCACTCCACACCTACATTTATGTATATCTCTGCGGTATGCAAAGCAAAGCCTGCATAGGGTTTAGCTCAATACGTAGCCTGTCCCGGATACATTCAGAGATGAACTGGCAGACAGTCAATGCTCCGCTTTGGATGTGCTCTGTCTGTCTTACAGCAGCCCCCTCAGTATTGCGGCTGTGACGCTCACTCTCCAGCACTGGGGCTGATGAGGCTGTGAGGAGGCAGCCTTCAGTAAACAACGTATCTCTGCAAAATCTGAAAGTCTGTGCCTCAGTGTTTGCAGGTGTCAGCTGCAGCCTGGTGGGTAGCACTCTCATTGTTGAGCCCTGTGTGATCAAGCTCCTCCAACTGATGCTAATTCCTGTACCTGTGTCGTCCAGTACTTGGGAAGCATCTGGAATTTCCACATGGCACAGGATGTGCATTCAACAGGACTGAGCTGCCCTGCTGTGCTTCTATTTACTAAACCCACAGAAATAAACCTCAGTCTGGTCCCTGCTCTGGGAAATGAAGGAACACTTGCAGCTATTCACCAGTCAGCTCCTCCCCCTGTGCTGATGTTGCTTGAGTTGATAAGCTTTCTCTTTGACGTTTATGTTCCATTATCTCTGAGTCATTTCGTTGCAGATTGTGTTTAGCTTTTAGATTATTTTGCTGTTTTAGCTAACACTGAAACACAAACGGTAATTATTACAAACACTAAACAGTAACAACAACAATGTAATAATAGATAATGCATTTTCACATAATGAAATGCCCCAAGTCATTTTACAGAAGCATTATAAAACAAAACATTACACTAATTCACATACTGGGTCTGCCGACTTGGTCCACAAGGAGGTTTTAAAGTGTATCTTAAAGTTGCGTACAGTTCTATTCGCCACACTACCAGAAGGATGTGGAGGCTTTGGAGAGGGCACAGAAAAGGTTTACTGGGATGTTGTCTGAATTGGAGGGTATTAGCGATGGGGTTTGCTATAAAGCAGAGGTTAACATGTCCCCCCAAGAACTAAAACCAAAACACTCAAAGAGGAGCACCTCACCCTATAATCTGTAAAACAGGTGTGAAAAGTGGTGTAACCTGCCTTTCATCAGCTTCCAGTGGTTAAATAAAATAAATCCCTGGCATTCACTTTACAATCAACAAGTAACAATTTATTTATCTAACTCTAACAGTGAACAAATTAACTAAACTACTAACAAACTACATAAACCCCTTCTAACTACTAACCATTCCCAAATAAAGTAAAATTCCAATAGTATATAAAAACCGAAAGAACTACGGGTACTGTAAATCAGGAACAAAAACAGAAGTAGCTGGAAAAGCTCTGCAGGTCTGGCAGCATCTGTGAAGAGAACATCAGAGTTAACGTTTCGGATCCGGTGATCCTTCCTCAGAATTTTATATCACTTATATACAATAAAAAAATAGAATTTAGTCTCTCAAAACTACAGCCGGTTATATGTCTTCCAGAATGTTCTGTGCCTTCTGCATTGATTCTTCTGTCAGGAATATTCACTAGTGGTGCCATTGGTACTGTTGTTATTTAGATGGTGCTTTCTGTAAGACATAGAGGAGCCTGTGAGTGCCAGCAATTCTCTCTTGAGAGCTGAGGGCTGTTAACTCTGGCGGATGGCAGTTAGCTCTCCTGTCTTTGTTCAACTACCCTCTTCTTTTATACCCTTGTTGACATATCAATTTCTTACAATAGGATTGGTCCTATGTTGTCAAAACCATCAGATTTAAATTTAATTGATTTTTGGTATCGAAGTGCCCTGTTCAAATTGATTGGCTAAATTCAACCATGTTGTCTTGGCTGCTGTTCACAGACATCCTTTTTATTTCTCTAAGCACAGAAAAAGCACATCATTTTTTAAATGGGCCACACAATCCTTTCCCTCCTAGTACTTTACAAACACCAAATTCTAACTTCCTGCCTCCCAATCCTCAAGTACTTTACCCAACTTCATAACAGGAGAGATTGGACATACTTGGTTTGTTCTCAAATAAATTTGAAGGTTGAGGGGTGACCCAATAGAAGTTTATGAAATTATTAGGGGAACAGACAGAATGGACAATTGGAGTCTTTTTCTTAGGATAGAAATGTCTCTTACTAGGGGACATAAGTTTAAGGTAAAGAGGGAAATGTTTAAAGAAAATGTGAGAGGCAATTTTTTAAGCAGAGAGCGGTAAGTGCCTGGAATGCACTTCCAGGTGGAATAAGCTGACACAATAGCAACATTTAAGAAGCATCTTGGCAGATACATGAATAGGCAGGGAATAAAAGGATACTGACCAAGTATAGGCCAAAGGTTTTTAGTTTAGAAAGGTGTCATGTTTCAGCACTAGCTTGGTGGGCTGAAGGGCCCATTTCTGTGTTGGACTATTCTTTGCTCTTTACTCTTTGTTAAAGGAGGGAAGTGAGTTAGAGAGGTTTAGTGGGGGAATTCCAGAGCTATGAGTCCAGGCTTATTAAATCTTAACCAACTTTAGCAGTTGAAATTGGGGATGCCACGAGAAGTTGGACTGAGAGGAATGCAGACACCTCAGAGGATTGTGAAGCTGAAGGAGTTGATAGAGATAAGGAGGGGTGAGGCTTTGGAGTGATTTGTAAACAAGTCACTGCTTAACTGAGAACTCCTTCTGTATAGGTCAGTGAGCACAGGGGGTGAATGAGACATGCTGCGGGTTAAGACTCAGTTTTGGATGAACACAGATTCATAGTGTGTTGTGAAGAAGAGTCATATTGGGCTTGAAATGTTAACTCTGTTTCTCTCTCCACAGTGAGGCCTACTGAATTTCTCCAGCAATTTCTGGTTTCGTTTATAGACAGTGGAATTGCAACACAAGCCTAGAGCTAGAACAAGGGCAAAGTGAAGAGATGTTACAGAGCTGGAAACAGGTGGTCTTAGTGCTGGCACTAACCATAAGGACCATGAGACCATAAAACTTAGGAGCAGATGTAGGCCATTCAGCCCATCAAATCTGCTCAACCATTAAATGAGATCACGGCTGATCTGACAATCCTCAGCTCCATGATTTCATTGTCGATAGTTGGAAAAACCCATTTTGTTCACTAACGTCCTTTAGGGAAGAAAACTGCCTTCCTTACCTGGTCTGGTCTCCACGTGACTCCAGACCCACAGCAATGTAGCTGACTCTTAACTGCCGCCTGGGCAATAAATGCTCGTCTAGTCAGTGTTGACCTCATCCTGTGAATGAATAATGAGTCCACTTTCCTGCCTTTTCCCCATAACCCTTGATCCCTTTACTGATTAAAAAGTCTGTCTATTTTAATGTACTTTGACTCTTTTTATTCATTAATAGGTTGAAAGCATCACTGGTCAGGCAGCATTTATTGCCCATCCCTAATTGCCTGGAGGGCAGTTCAGAGTCAAACACATTACTGTGGGTCTGGAGTCACATGTAGGCCAGACCAGGTAAAGATGTCCTAAAGGACATTAGTGAAGCAGATGGGTTTTTCCTGACAATTGATTCACAGTCATCATTAGATTCTTAATTCCAGATATTTTATTGAATTCAAATTCCACCATCTCCTGTGGCAGGATTTGAATTCAGGTCCCCAGAACATTATGTGGGTCTCTGGATTAACAGTCCAACGATAATACCACTAGGCTACCACCTCCCCCAATACTGAACATCCCACCTTGACAGCCCTCTGCAATAAAGAATTCCACAGATTCATTGCCCTCTGAGAGAGCAATTTCCTCCCTATCTCAGTCTTAAAAATGCAACCTCTCATTCTGAGATGACATTCTCTGGTCCCAGACTCTCCCACAAAGGAAAACAAACTTTCCACATCTGTTCTGTCAAGTGCCCTGAGAATCTTGAATGTCTCCATAAGGTCACCTCTCATTCTTCTCAACCCCAATGAGTACAGGCCGCACTGCCTGTCTTCCCAGACCACCTTTGACACATTCCAGGAGACAGTGGGTGATGGTCTCTTTCCTATTGCAGCCACTTTAAGGGCAATGTTCACAGTCTGTGTGCACAAGAAAGACCAGCTCCTGGTGGTCACTGGGCCATTTTCAGACTGAATTGCATTGCTCTCTCAAGTCTATTTGTCCAGCATTGGCTAAAACTGTCGACCTGATTTCCAAAATAGCTGACCAACAGACGTGGAAGCAAAAGCAAAAGACAAAAAATAGTCGGCTCGAACCTTGAACAACTTAATTACTCCTGAATTAGAAACAGTGCAGAAAGCATGGGGGCTTGATTGATCTGTTTCTATGCTGCAGGTTCAATATAATGCTGTACGACCCTGTGCTCATTATGGTTTATTTATTGATCGCACAGAATCATAGAGACCTACAGCACAGAAAGAAACCATTTGGCCCCTTGTACAGGAACTGACTAATTTACTCCCACACCCTACCTTACTTCCCATAACCGTGAAAAATTGACTTCCTTAAGTATGATTGCCATTTGAAAGTTCAGAGGAATCTGAAGCCACAATCCTTTTAGCTAGTGTGTTCCATACCTTAATGATTTTTACTGTGACGCTTATGAGATCACAAGATTTCTGCAAATATGAATGGAATCACAAAAAGTAAGATCTTCTTTAAATGTATTAAGAAGCGAGAGGTCAAAGTGAACATGGACACTTAGAAAGTGAATCTGGGAGGTGATTTTGGGGAACAGTGAGGATTTAAACAGATATTTTGCCTCGTCCTTTACAGTGGATGATACGTTGAACATTCCATTAATATTGAAGAATACCAGGGTGGTGAGTGAGGTATTAAGCATCATCACCATCACTAAAGATGTAGTATTAGACAAACTAATGGAGATAAAGGCAGATAAGTCCCAGGTACTTACATCCTAGGATCCCAAAAGAGGTGGCTACAGAGATAGTGGATGCATTGGTTGTAATTTTCCAAAAATCATTGAATTCTGAAGAAGTACCAGAGGATTAGAAAACTGCTAATGTGACAGTCTTCTTCAAAAAGGGCGGGATACAAAAAAACAGGCCGATTAGCCCAACATCTATTGATGGACAGTATTGGAATGAAATTTTAAAGGTGTAGCAGCAGAACGTTTGGAAAATCATAATCTTTTCAAGCAGAGTCATCATGGCTTCATGGAAATGCAATTGATTAATGTATTAGAGTTTGAGGAACCCTCAACTAGAGTGGATAGAGGGGAACCTATAGATGTGTTGTGTATGGACTCCCAGAAGGTGTTCGACAAGGTTCCTCACAAACATTAATTCATAAGAGCCAGTGTTGGAGGTAGTACTTCAACTTGAATAGAGAATTAGTTGATAGAGTAAATGGTGAGAGGATGTTTCCTCTCATGGAAGAGTTTAGGACCAGAGGGCATAGTCTCAGAATAAAGGGGCACCAATTTATGACTGAGATGAGGAGGAATTACTTCTCTCAGAGGGTTTTGAGTATTTGGAACTCTTTGCCACAGAAAGCTGTGAGGGGCAGAGTCCTTTTGTATGTTTAAGGCTGAGATAGATAGATTCTTGTTCAGTCGGGGAATCAAGAGTTACAGGGAAAATGTGGAAGTGGAGAATGCCAGATCAGCCATGGTCCTATTGAATGGCATAGCAGCCTTGAGGGGCTGAACGGCCTACTCGAGTTCCTATTTCTTATGGTCAAACATGCTATGGGTCAACCTCCAGAAGAAGGCAGTTCACCACCACCTTCTCAGGGGCAGTTGGCAATGGGCAACAGACACAAAGAATGTTGAAGAAACTCAGCAGGTCTGGCAGCCTCTGTGGAGAGAGAAACAGAGTTCACGTTTCGAGTCTGATGTGATTCCTCGTCAGAAGTGGGCAATAAATGTAATCGGTGACACTGACATCCCTGAGTGAATGATTTTAAAAAAGTTCTGAGCAGATGTAGGCCATTCAGTCTCTTGAGTATGCCTCACTAGTCAATCAAATCATGTCTCACCTCTGATTGGAGCCTCAACTTCACTTTCTTATTTGCCCTCCTTTGACTCCCTTATCGATCAAAAATCTGTCTGACGTAGCATTGAGTATATTTCAAGACCCAACACCCACTGCTTGCTGGGGAAGAGAATTCAAAAGACTAATGAGCCTCTGAATGGAGAAATTCTTCCTCATCTTCAATTGGAGGCCCTTTCTTCAAATGATGCCCCTAGTTCTCGATAATCCCACAAATAGAAATACCCTTTCAGCATCTACCCTATCAAGGCTCCTCAGAACATTACAGATTTCAGTCAGGTCACCATTCATTCTCCTACACTTTAACAAGTGTCAGCACAACTTGTTCACCCTTTCTTCATAAGACAACTCCTTCATCTCAGGAACCAACCTTGTGAACCTTTTCTGAAATGCTTCCAGTCCAAGCCTAACCCTCCTTAAGTAAAGTGACCAAGGTTGTCCAAAGTACTCTAAACACAGCCTCACTAATGCCCTGTCAAACTGTACAAAGGGCTGCCCTGCTTTTATGTTCTGAACCCTTTGCAATAAAGATGAGTTTTGCACTTTGCCTTCCAATTGCTTGGCAGACCTGCATGTTAATGTTTTGTGTTCATGTACAAGGTCACCCAGATCCCTCTGTCCTGCAGTGCACTGCAATCTGTTTCCAACGCTTTGGCGAACATACAGAAAAAGTTTACCAGGATATTGCCTGGTATGGGGGATTTTAGCTATGAAGAAAGGTTGGACAGACTGGGTTTGTTTTCACTGGAGCGCAGGAGGTTGAGGGGCGACCTGAAAGAAGTTCATAAGATTGTGAATGACATGGATAGTGTGGCAAGTATGAGGCTTTTTCTCCAAGGTTGAGGGGTCAATTACTAGGGGACGCAGATTCAAAGTGCACAGGGATGTTTATAAGAGATGTGTGAGGCAGGTTTTTCACACAAAGGGTGGTAAATGCATGGAATATGCTGCCACAGGAGGTGGTAGAAGCAGACACAATAGCAACATTCAAGAAGCACCTGGACAAATACATGACTAGGAAGGGGATAGAGAGATATGGATCCTGTAAGTGAAGACAGTTTTAGTATGGAAGGGCAAAATGTCTTGGCACAGGCTTGGAGGGCCAAAGGGCCTTTTCCTGTGTTGTATTGTTCTTTGTTCTAATTCACGAATATTCTGTTTCTTTCTATTATTGGAATACTGAAAGTCAAACAGGAGGTAACAAAAATATGGATGAGGATTTCAGCAGTAGATGAGCTGAGGCAGAGTCAGTGGTGTAGCGGAGTGGAAACTAGGTAGTCATAGCGACGGTATGAATATGTGGTCAGAATTTCATCCCAGGCCAACTATTAAACCAAACTATGATTCAGGAATAAACAACCAATCAGCACCCTTTTCTCCTGCAGTGTAAATTGTTGTGACCATCTGAAATTTGGCATTCTTGCATTGGTCCTGATGTGTGCGGGACAAAACATCTTCGGCAACTTGTTTCTTTTTCCAGCAACATTAACTAAGCGGCTGAATAGAAAAATATATTGAATGGCTGAAAGGAGACAAATAGAGTGGGAGGAGATTTTGTGGAGTATAAACCTCAGCACGGAGATGTTGTGACGAATGGACTGTTTCAATGCTGCAACATTCTGTGTAATTCATACCTTTAATCAGATAAAACCCTTATATAACTGAAATGGTCGGCTGTAGGCAGCACTCTTGAACAGATTGTGATTGTGAAAGGTTCATTTTGTAAAGTTTTGACACAGGTGATAGAACATGACAGATTAGCGATTCATTCTTTAAACATGCTGGCCTTATCAAAATCATATGCTGCAGCATAATCAGATTGATGCAGTGTTGTTTCTTATCCCTCATTCCATTGTGATGATGTTGTAAAGAGCTGAAACCTCCTTCTACTGTTCACAGAGAATGAAAATAGTATTTGACAGATAGTCTTCCTACTGTAATCTGATGGAAAATTAGATAAAACATAAATGTATGGCTCTGTTAATATCCCAGGAGAACGGACAATGTTCCTCAAGTATGGATCTGCTACATAGCAGTTGCTTCCTGCTCAGATACAAGTTGTTAGCTCTGATTTGAAGCTGTGAAATGAATGGGAGAGATGGCACAGATTGCCTTTTCTGGTGAGATTTATGTGCTCAGTGTGGTGATGGAATGAAAACATTCAGGGCCACAATGCGCTGGCCAATGACACACTCTCAAGGGTCAATTTTCGGGCCCCATCCAGGGAGCTGACAGACTTGGCCTGGAAGGTTTTGGGATCTGTGTTTGGCGCACACCACACCTCGTTGGAAGGGATAAACAGACCGAATTAAAGAGGCTGCCTGGGATTTTCTAAGCAGGCCTCCAACTTCCCAAAGCAATAGGGAACCACCTGGCAGAGGACCCAGGACCCCAGTTAGCTCAGTTGGCTGGACGGTTGGCTTGCAATGCAGAGTGATACCAACAGCATGAGTTTAGTTCCTGTACTGGCTGAGGTCACCATGAAGAACTCTCCCTCTCCTCTCCCCTTGCCTGAGGTGTGTTGTGACTCTCTGGTTAAACTCACCACCAGTTGCCTGAGTTTAAGGGAGCAGGACTATGCTGAGTTTACTTAAGACGTTCTACCCCACCACCAACTTTTAAACTAAGTTTCCTGAAAAGTGACTGCTACAGTGAGAGGAAGCCTTCTTGTTGAAACCCCCAACCCTCCAACACAGCCTCCCCAACATGCGCTGCCCCAATTATGTGCCCCTGCCTGCCGCATATCCCAATCTTAAAAGTGTCTGAGTGAATGCCTCTAGTTTCAGGAATTGACCAGGGAACCTGACACAGAATTGCAGCAGCACAGAAGGAAGTCATTCAGCCCATCGTTTCTCTGCCAGCTGTCCGTAAGGAACAACTTACCTGTCGTCTCTCTGTAATAGATCCAAGATTGGCTCAATGACAGGAGACAGAGGGTGGTGGGAAGGCTGTTTGTGTGATAAGAGTCTGGGGTGCAGTGGTGTACCACAGGGATCAGTGCTGGGTTCCTTATTGTTTGTGAATTTCACAAATGATACATGTGAGAATGAGGGAGGGATGGTAAGTAGGTTTACAGATGACACAAAGATTTACCATGTGTTAAACAGTGAGAAGGAGGTTGCAAGAGGATATAAATAATTTGCTTGGATGGACAGATCAGTGGAGATGGAATTTAACTGATAAATGTCAGGTGATGCACTTTAGAAAAAGAATCAAGACAAGGGAGTACTCAATGAATGGCAAGACACTAGGAAGCTCAGAAGAAGAGGACTTGAGGGATGGTGCATGTGAGAAAAAAAGAAAAAAAAAAAAAATCGAATGATCGATTTTATTTGAAACTAAAGTCAAATTGCTGCAGATGTTGGGCATGGAGACAGAAAATGCTGGAAATACTCAGCAGGTCAGTCAACACCGATGAAGAGAGAGAAGCAGCAATAACGCTTCTCAAATACAGTATCAGGATCTGAAATCTTAACACTTTCTTCCCTCTGCAGCTGTCATTGCTTCCTCCCATTTAAACATCTCTTTTGAAGAAAACAGCAAGTTGTTTTAATATTTCAAACCCTTTGGTGTGGAGACAAACAGAACTTAAGCAAGAATCAAGTATACACCAGATGTGGTGCGTCTCAACACATCTGAGGGGAAGGATGGGTGTCATCTCGTGTTATGTTTGAATGTGGTGCTGGGGAATAGTTGAGGATCCATTTAGATTCACTGAAATCCCAAGAAACTACTATTGAAGCAACGAGTCAGTATTCAGCAGGCGACAGAGGTCTCTCAACGTCGGAGAGGCCTTAGTGGAGAGTCAAAAGCAGAAATTGCTAGAAAAGCTCAGCAGGTCTGGCAGCATCTGTGCAGAGAAAAAGCAGGGTTAACATTTCAGGTCTGGTGACGCTTCATCAGAACTGATTGTAGCTAGGAGAAAAGTTGATATATATGGAGTGAATGGGGTGAGGGGAGGTGGGGATGGAGCCCAAAGAGAGAGTAAAACAGTTGGGCAGACAAGGGACTGGGTAAAGGTCAGCCTGGGAGAATGAATAGCTACTAATGGGGACCATTAATGGCTAACAATGGGATGGTTTGTGATAGCCCATGTAATGAGAAAGCCTGCTGTAGGGGGGCTGGGGTAAGGACATGGGATAAGGTGCCTTAAGGCCTAAAATTGTTGAACTCAATAGAGTCCAGAAGGTTATCTGGTCCCCGAACAGAAAATGAAATGTTGTTCTTCCAGCTTGCACTGAGCTTCGCTGGAGCACTGCAGCAATCCTGAGACAGAGATGTTGGCCAGGGAACTTAGTGGTGTGTTGAAGTGGCAAGCAATTGGAAGGTCAGAGTCATTTTTACTGTCATTTTACCATGTCCATGACACAGAGCAATCATTGTACCGAGGGGACCGCCCTCGGTAGTAGATTGTAAACCCCTCAAACAAACCTAAAAGCATGCTAGCACAGAGAGCTGCCCTGAGTGGTCTTCTCAAGCGTTATTTCAGCTGAACACACCCAAGCAAGTGGATAGCGTTCCATTCTGCTCTTCACTTCTGCCCTGTAGCTGGTAGAAGAATCTTGGGGAGGGCAGAAGGTGAGACACTCGCTCCAGGGTCTAGACTCAATAATTGAGTCCTAGTGTCTGTTGCCACCACCTCTGTCATCCTATGAACTGGAAATGCAAAGAGATATGATATCATGAGAGAATATGCTCAATAAGCAGGCAACCAGGATGAAGAATATGCAACAAATAGTCATTGTCCAGTCCAGCCTGCAGCATGTGGTGGAGTGAGTTGTAACCGTGTTTTCCTGTGATGTTAATTGCTGAACATTTATTGTGAATCTGTGTGCTGTGCAAACGTATAACATAGCTTCACGTAGAGTCAGAATCATAGAATTGTACAGCACGGAAACAGACCTTTTGGTCCAATGCTTGCTTCATTGCTCAGACCTTTGAGTATCGGAGTTGGGACATCATATTGACATTGTACATGGACGAGTCTGTGACTCTGTTACTCGTCCACGCTGACCAGATATCCTGAATTAATCTAGTCCCATTTCCCAGCATTTGGCTGATATCCCTCTAAACCCTTCCCAATCATATACCCATCCAGATGCCTTTTAAATGCTGTAATTGTACCAACCTCCACCACTTCCTCTGGCAGTTCATTCCAGACACACACGACACTCTGTGTGAAAAAGTTGCCCCTCAGGGATCTTTTAAATCTTTCCCCTCTCACCTTAAACCTATGTGCTCTAGCTTTGGACTCTCCCACCTGGGGAAAACACCTTGGCTATTCACCCTGCCCATGCCTCTCATGATTTTATAAACCTCTAACAGGTTGCACCTCAGCCTCCAATGCTCCAGAGAAAATAGTGGATAGAAAGACCACAAATATGGGCCAGATACTCAATTACATTAGCAACCACCCCAGTGCCAACAAACAGAGCTGCATCAGGACACTATTTAATAAGCCACAACACATTGCAGCAACCTGGAACTACGCAAAGCGGAACAGGAGCACTCATACGGAGTCTTCAAAAGGAATGGATACCCGAAAAACACAATCCGCCGTTACCTCAGAGACAGACCACAACTGGAAGACACAACACAACCAGACTCACTAATCACCCTACCTTACATCAAGGACATCTCAGAGAGGACCACAAGACTACTCAGACCCCTAGGTATCAGAGTAGACCACAAACCGACAACCACCTGACGACAGCTACTGACGAACGTGAAGGATCCCATACTCAAAACCAGCAAAACACAATGCAAGGACTGAGAGAAACACTTCACAGGCCAAACCGGAAGAAAATTGACAGTACGGATACATGAACACCAACTAGCCACCAAGAGACATGACCAATTCTCACTTGTCTCACTACACAAGGACAATGAAGGACATGAATTCGAATGGGATAACACATCCGTAATCGCACAAGGCAAACAGAGACAAGCCAGAGAATTCCTGGAGGCCTGGTATTCCAACCGGAACTCCATCAACAAACACACTGAGTTAGACCCAGTGTACAAACCACTGAGAAACAGAACCGGAAGTAATACCAAGCACCCCAGCAAACTGAGGCAATAAATAACAAGGGGGAGAGAACACCGAAGCTTCACCAGAGATGCACTGACGATGCTACCTAGCAGGGTGACGAAACGTTTGAATCCAAACCCACCAGCTCGGCGAGCATGTCTACAACCTCAAAATAGCCTGAACCTATTCAGCATCTCCCTACAGCTCAAACCCTTTAACCCTGGCAACATCCTTGTAAATCTTTTCTGAACCCTTTCAAGCTTAACAACATTTTTCCAATAGGAGGGAGACCAGAATTGCATACAGTATTCCAAAAGTGGCCTAACCAGTGTCCTGTACAGCCACAACACGACCTCCTAACTCCTACACTCAATACACTGACCAATAAAGGCAAGTATAGTAAATGCCTTCTTCACTATCCTATCTACCTGTGACTCCATCTTCAAGGAACTATGAACCTGCACTCCAAGTTCTTTCTATTCGGTGACGCTCCCCAGGACCCTAGCATTAAGTGTATAAGTCCTGCCCTGCTTTGCTTTTCCAAAATGCGGCACCTCACATTTATCTAAATTAAACTTCATCTGCCACTCCTCGGCCCCTTGGCTCATCTGATCGAGATCCCGTTGTACTCTGAAATAATTTTCTTCACTATCCACGACACGAATTTTGGTGTCATTTGCCAACTTACTAACCATACCTCCTATGTTCACATCCAAATCATTTATATAAATGACTGAAAACAGTGGACCCAGCACCGATCCTTGTGGCACACCACTGGTCACAGGTCTCCAGTCAGAAAAACAGCCTTCCAACACCACCTTCTGTCTCCAACCTTCAAGCTAATTTTGTATCCAAATGGCTAGGTCTCTCTGGATTCCATGTGATCTAACCTTGCTAACCAGTCAGAACTTTATCAAATGCCTTGTTCAACAGAGCATACACTGAGTTTACCCATCCTAGTGTGAGATTTGTATGCTACTGTTCAGAAAGCATAGAAACATGACAGAAAAGGGGCTTACATCAGGACTAGTAGGAACTGCAGATGCTGGAGAATCTGAGGTAACAAGGTGTAGAGCTGGATGAACACAGCAGGCCAAGCAGCATCAGAGGAGCAGGAAG
>NC_063347.1:5235479-5256654 GCF_021869965.1 Rhincodon typus
TTTCTGATGAAGGGTCTAGGCCCGAAACGTCAGCCTCTCTGCTCCTAAAATACAGGCTTAGACTGGTCAGAACGTCTGAGCAATGGCAAGCAACATTTCTATCATAGAAGTGCCCTTCAATGTCCATCTCCAACAAGGGAGAATCTAATAATCTGCCAAAATATTCAACGATTTTCTGTTGCTAAATCCTGCAGTACCAGCGCTGTGTACCAGCCAGGAGTGTGATGGAATACTCTCCAATTTCCTGAATGAGTGCATCTCCAACAATACTCCATAAAGAAACGCAGAGAAACTCAGCAGTTCTGGCAGCATCTGCATGAGAGAGAAACAGAGCTATCGCTTCGAGTCTGACATGACTGTTCTTCAGAACTGAAAGCAGTTGGAAAGTGTTTCTTTCATGTTCTTTTGACAGAGATGTTGGAGGAACAAGTGGGCCGATGATGTAGAGGCCCTATGCAAAAGACAAATGGGTCATTCATGGTGTGAAAGCGTAAAAGAGATGGAAAATGGATGGAAATAAAAGATGTGAAAGGTAGAGAATGGGTTCTCTCTACTGAGAGCTACCTGAACAAGGCACAAACAAGACAAGCTCTTTTGGAGGAGGTGGGGTGTGCGGAGAGGGAGAAAATGTAAGGTAACACTCAAGAGGCTCAACACCATCCAGGACAAAGCAGCCTGCTTGATTGGCACCACATTACACAAACATCCCCTCCCTCCGTCATTGCTCAGTAGCAGCGGTGTATACCATTGACAAAAGGCACTGCAGAAATTCACCAAGGCTCCAGAGACAGCACCTTCCAAACCCACTGCCACTTTCATCTAGAAGGACAAGGGTAGCAGATACATTACCCATGGGGCAGCATGGTGGTCAGTGATTAGCACTGCTGCCGCACAGCGCCAGGAACCTGGGTTTGATTCCACCCTTGGGTGACTGTCTGTGTGGAGTTTGCTCCAGGTGCTCCAGTTTCCACCCACAGTCCAAAAATATGGAGGTTAGGTGGATTAGCCATGGGAAATGCAGGGTTACAGGGATAGGGTAGGAGAGTGGGTCTGGGAGGAATGCTCTTCAGAAAGGTCAGTGTGAGCTTGAAGGGCCAAATGGCCTGCTACCATTCAGTAGGGAATCTATGATCACCCCCTGCAAGTTCCCCTCCAAGCTACTCACCACAATAAAAACAGAAATTGCTGGTGAATCTCAGCGGGTTTGGCATCATCAATGGGAGGAAAGCAGAGTTAGTGTTTCGAATCCAGTGATTTGCGTTGCCAGCGGAGGTGGTAGAGGCGGGCACGATAGCGTCATTTAAGATGTATCTAGACAGATACATGAATGAGCAGGGAGCAGAGAGATACAGACCCTTGGAAAATAGGCGACAGGTTTAGATAGAGGATTCGGATTGGCACAGGCTTGGAGGGCTGAAGGGCCTGTTCCTGTGCTGTAATTTTCTTTGTTCTTTGTTCTTTGACTCTTCAACAGAATTCACCATCCTGACTTGGGAAATGTAACACTGTTTCTTCAGTGCCATTGAGTCAAAATCCTGGAATTCCATCACTAAGGGCACTGTGGGTCAACCTCCAGTAGGTAGACAGTAGCGGTTCAAGAAGGCAGCTCACCACCACCTTCTCAAGGGATGGGCAATAAATGTTGATGCAGCCAGTAATGCCTATATCCTGGGGAAGAATAAATAACAATCCACAAGATTAATCTTCAACCCTTGAAAGCGGCAGAACTATTCTGAAGAGTTAGCAACTGTACTTGTGTCTACTGAATCTGCCTCATTAGATTGAGAAGAGTGATTGGGTTACACCCTGGGTCAAGATTCAGTTCTGAAGCGGGCTCCCTGATGTGCCTTACCATCTTGTGAGGTTGAATAATAATCTTAATTGACTGTGTAATTCTGAGCACACCCAGGGTTATTCCGCGATAATCACCTTTTAGGAAAAGCAAAACAGTTGAGTGTGACTTGCAACAGGTCACCCAGGATTGGGGATAATAGAATAATTCCCAGTAAAGTATCAATTTACTCTCCTCGAAGCCCTTGTTGCTGCATTGATTCTGAAAAGGAAAGCAGAGATATTGGAAGAAAAGTAATTGAAGGCAAAAGGTTTTTTTTTGTGTTAGCCATTTCTAGTTTTATACACAGAGTGGTAGGAGTGTGGAATGCACTGCCAGGGAGAATAGTGGAAGCAGATTCGATAGGAGAGCTTAAGGGACTTTTAGATAAGCACATGAATATGCAGGGAATGGAGGGATAGGGACCAAGGACAAGCAGAAGGGATTAGTTTCATTTGGCATCATGTTCAGCACAACATTGGGGGTTGAAGGGCCCGTTCCTGTGCTGTACTGTTCTAAGTTCTAACTAGTTATGATGATCTAATGCCCCACAGTTGCTGCATAATTTCTGCAATGTGAAAGATTTATGTTGTTTACTACTCATTAATGGGATGTGCTGGAAAAGCCAGTATTTATTGCCCATCCCAAGCCAGTCTCTGAATCTGATGGCGGTCACACACTTATTGCCTCTTTGGGCCACTTTGACAAGCAGTAAAGGGTTAACCACATTGGTGTGGGACCTATCAGTTTCACCAGAGGAGCAGCACTTCTGACAGTGCAGCAGTCCCTCAGGTACTGCCTTTTGGCAATTATTCACGACCTACATCAATGGCTTAGATGAGGGGAGTGAATGTACTGTCACCAAGTGAAGGTGATGGTGTCAGACTGGGGTGGACAAGGTCAGAAGTCACATGACACCAGGTTATAGCTCAACAGTTTATTTGAAATCACAAAAATAGGTGGGAAAGTAAGTAGTGAGTCACAAGAAGATACAAATCCTAAGTATGGATATCAATAGAAGTGAGTGGACAAAAATGAGTGAATATAATGAGTGAAAATGTGAAGTTATGCACTTTGGCAGAAAGAATAGAGGAGCTGAATATTATTTAAGTGCAAAAAGCTGCAGAACAGAGGGATTTGAGAGGCCTCGTCTATGAATCAAGAAAAAGCTAGCATCCAAGTTCAACTGGTTTCGGGGTGGCACGGTGGCTCAGTAGTTAGCACTGGGCCAGGGACCCGGGTTCGATTCCACCCTCGGGTGACTGTCTGTGTGGAGTTTGCACATTCTCCCCGTGTCTGTGTGGGTTTCCTCCGAATGCCCTGGTTTCCTGCCGCAGTCCAAAGATATGTAGGTTAGGTGGATTGGCCAAGCTAAATTGACCGTAGTGTCCAGTGGTTAGTCATGGGGAATGCAGGGTTACAGGGGTAGTGGCAGGATCCACGTGGGATGCTCTTCACAGGGTTGGCATGAGCTCGATGGGCCGAATGTCCTGCTTCCATTACTGTAGGGATTCTATTCTGTTCAAATAGAGTGTTGTCCTTTGTTTCATAGAGAATAGAGTATAAAAATAGGCAGGTTTGGCAAAGCTATACAAGGCACTGGTCAGACCACAGCTGGAATACTGTGAACGGTTTTGGTGCCCTTATCTAATATATACTTGCATTGGGATCCAGTCTAGAGAAGGTTCATTACGTTGATCCTAAGTATGGAGGGATTTCCTTGTGAGGAGAGATTGAGCAGGTTGGGCCTGTATTCATCAGAGTTTAGATGAATGAGAGGAGACCTTATTGAAACATACAAGATTCTTAGGAGGCTTGAAAGGGTAGGCACTGAGAGATTGCTTCCTCTTGTGGGCAAGTCTAGGACCAGACAGCATAGTCTCAAAGTAAAGGGTCATCCATTTGACACAGAGTGAGGAGGAATTTCTCCTCTCAGAGTCCGGTGAATCTGTGGAATTCCTTGCTACAGAGGGCTGTTGAGGCTGTAACATTAAGTATATTCAAGGCAGGGAGATTTTTAATTAGTAAGGGAAGTGGTTGTTATGGGGGAAAGGCAAGAAAGTGGAAGTGAGGATTATCAGAGCGGCCATGATCTCACTGAATGGCAGAGCAGACTCGATGGGCTGAATGGCCCCCTTCTGCTTCTGTGTCTTGTGGGAATTGCAGAGCCTGGAGTGGTACTTGAACCCTCATCCCTCTGCCTCAGAGACAAGGCATTGGACTATTGAAGGGCTTTCTTAATGATGGTGTGGGATGTGATTGTAGAGGCACCAGGCTGCACCAGCAGCCTATTTAAGAAGCAAGGTTTGTCAGCGAAGCTTTAGCTATATAACACAGCTTGGAGTTCACGATCCCCTGCTTGGATTTTGCTGTTGTCCTTGTTTAGTGATTCACCACCTGCTTCCTCACTCCATCTGTTTCAGATCCTGGTGCTGTGGCCTTGTCAATTTTTCTCCAGCAGGGGACCTGCTGCTTCCAAATCGGTGCAGGAGTCTCTCTGATAAGACGAGGTCCTGGAAGATTTGACACAATTTCACCGAAAGGGTTTTGGAAGTTTTCCACACTGTATCTAAAGTATGAATCCCCTCCTCCATCCGAAGGCTGGGAAAGGACAGCCCAGTGTACACTTGTCTTGGCAGTTTCAGTCAATCCCATGTGGTGGTGATGGGCTTGTGGGGGGGGCAAGACACAGGGAAATAATGGTTAAACCAAACCAGGAGTTCCACTTCAATTGATATGTACTGACCCCCATGTCACTCTTCCTGCATCCCACTCTGGTTACGCCCATATTGAATCATACTGCACGGAAGCAATCCCTTCGGTCCAACTCGTCCATGCTGCCCACGTTTCCCAACTTGAGCGAGTCCCATTTGTCTGCATTTGGTCCGTATCCTCTAAACCTTCCCTATCCACGTACCTGTCCAAAAGTCTTTTAAATGTTGTAATTGTACCAGCCTCCACCACTTCCTCTGGCAGCTTGTTCCATACACGCACCACCCTCTGTGTGAAAAAAGTGCCCCTCAGGACCCTTTTAAATTTTTCCCCTCTTACCTTAAATTTATCACGTCTGGTTTTGGAAAAAGACCTTGGCTCTTCACCGTATCCATGCCCCTTATGATTTTGTAACCCTAAATAAGGTCACCCCTCAGACTCCGACGCTCCAGGGGAAAAGGAATCCCAGTCTATCCAGCCTCATATTATAACTCAAACCCTCCAGTCCTGGTAACATCTTCGTAAATCTTTTTTTGCACTTTTTCCAGTTGAATAACATCCTTCCTATAGCAGGGAAACCCAAATTGTATGGAGTCCTCCAAAAGAATGGGAACAGAATCAGTTGTGATTGCTCCCAGAGCCAAATAGCTTTGTGATGCACTCTCAAGCAACACACAAAGGAAAGCATACCTTTGAAGTTTATGTGACCATTTCCCGATTCCCCTCCGCTCTGAAGGCAGTGTCCCAAGAGGATGGGGCAAAGTCGGGGGTGTGAATTACATTCAGGTCAAGAGCAGACTAGAGGACTTCACAGTGCCTTGCCTGCAATTGCTATACTCTGCGATGGAGGGTATTCCTCTCTCCCCGAGTCAGAATCTGAAGGGCCTGTTAAGGTTATGCTCCAGTGACATTAACCAAAAAAAACCCCATCAGAGGAAACACCCAGTGCAGGACTGATGGGTGTGCTGCACTGCCACAGGAACCAACTCCCAGATAAGAGCCTGAGCCAAGATTCCATCTGCCCTCCCAAGTGAATGCAAAAAAATCCCATGATCCTATTCAAGGAAGAGCCAGAGTCCTGGGGCCGAAACCTATGCCTCAGCCCACGGCACCAAAACAGTTATGATTCTATTTTGTTTACATAGACATAGAATCCCTACAGCATGGAAGCAAGCTGTTCGGCCCATTGAGTCTACACCAATCTTCTGAGGAGTATCTCGACACCCCCACCCCATCCCATAACCCTGCATTTCCAATGGCCAATCCACCTAACACGCACATGTTTGGACTGTGGGAGGAAACCGGAGCACCCAGAGGAAACCCACGCAGACACGGGGAGAATGTGTAAACTCCACACAGACAGTCACCCAAGGCTGGAATCAAACCCAGGTCCCTGGCGCTGCGAGGCAGCAGTGCTAACCACTGTGCCATCCCAAAAAGTGATCAGCATCATCACAAACGCATGCTTTCAAGTGAAAATACACTCTGTTAAATTCCTGGCTGGAAACTTGTAGCATATGGGGATTGAGCCCACAAACTTGGCATTATAAACACTTTGCTCCAACCATCTGAGCTAACCAACCAATATACTTGGATGGCAGGATCTTGCTGTGTGCAAACTAGATACTATGTTTTTTACATTCCAACAATGACCACACTTCAAGAAAGGAAGCTCATTAACTGAAAAGTATTTTGGAATGCCTTGAGGCTGTGAAAGGTTCTATATAAATGCAAGTCTTCATTTCTTTTAATGGGGTGTATGGTCAGGTAGAGCAGGATTGAGTGACTGGAAAATGGGACGACAAGATAAAGGCTCAAGAAATAGCAAACAAAAGATGAACATGAAGCAAAAAAATATTCAGCAATCAAACTAACCACAGGAAGCTTGCGAGGCTCTGACTGATGTCAACCCTTTAAAAACCACAGTTTAATTACATTTTAGTTCTCTCTTGGGATGTGGGCATCACTGGCAGAGGCAGTATTTGTTGCCCATCCTAAACTGGCAGCCTTACAGAACATTGCAGAGTCAACCACATTGCTGTGAGTCTGGAGTCACATGTAGGCCAGACCAGGTAAACGTGGCAGATTTCCTTTCATAGGACCCCGTCAGTGTGGAAACAGACCATTCATGCCATTGAGTCCCCCACCACCGACGAATCCATGTGACCCTGCATTTCCCATGGCTAATCTACCTAGCTTACACATCCCTGGCAATTTAGCATGGCCAATCCACCCTAACCTGCACGTCTTTGGACTGTGGGAGGAAACCCCACAGGGAAATGAGTAAACCCTACAGTCGCCTGAGGGTGGGATTGAGACCAGATCCCTGGTGCTGTGAGACAGTATTGCTAACCACTGAACCACTGTACTATCCTTGGAAACTAGCTGGGAGTTTAACAATTTGGCACATTATTACTGACCCCAGCTTTCAATTACTATTGAATAACCTAATCTATTCAAATACAATTTTTTTTCAAATTAAGTCAATTTAAACTCTACCAGCAGTAGTTGTGCCAGGATTTGCACCCATTTTCCCAGTGCGTTGGCCTGACCCCTTGGATTATTAACTGAGTGAGATTGCATGCACTTCACACCACACAGGGTAGTCATAACCATGTAGTTAAAACAGTGGATTAGGTCAAACCATTAGGAAGTATCCCTGTCTAGGTTCAAATCCTGATGATCATGGTTCACCATGTAGATTGTTAGCCTGGAATTCTGGATTCCCAGCCCAGTAACAATGCCTCCTGTTCTGAGCAGGGAGGTGATGGCCTAGTGGTATTCTAGCTGGACTATTACTCCAGAGACCCAGATAATGTTCTGGAGACCTGGGTTCAAGTCCTGCCATGGCAGATGGTGGAATTTGAATTCAATAAACATCTGGAATTAAGCATTTAGTGATGAGCATGCAATCCATTGCTGATTGCTTGAGTTGTTGGGGGGTGGGGGAACACATCTGGTTCACTAATGCCCTTCAGGGAAGAAAATCTGCCATCTTTACCCTATCTGGCCCACATGTAACTCCAGATGCACAGCAATGTGGTTAATTGCCTGTTGGGCAATAAATGCTGCCTGGCCAGTGATGCCCCTCATCCTGTGAATGCATAAAGGAAAAGAAAAGACTGATTTCATTATGTCTGCCAATCTAATACCTGGCACCACTGAGGGAGAAGACTGGGTATGGTGGAGAAAGGTTAAATGATTCACAACTGATCCGCAGATCTACTTGACACCCTGAACAGAGTTCATCACAATACATCCTTAAAGGCTAAACAGGTTGGGACTCTATTCACTGGAGTTTAGAAGAATGAGAGGTGATTGCATCGAAACATATCAGATTCTTAAGGGGCTTGACAGAGTAAATGCTGAGACGATGTTTCCCCTCATGGGACAGTCTAAGACCAGAAGGCATAGTCTCAGAATAAAGAGACTCCATTTTAATAATGAGATGAGGAGGAATTTCTTCTCTCAGAGTGTTGAGAGACTTTGGAACTCCTTGTCACAGAGAGCTGTGGGGGCAGAGACCCTGTTGTATTTAAGGCTGAGATAGGTAGATTCTTGATCAATAGGGGATTCAAGGTTTATGGGGAAAGGGCACGAAAGTTGATGTGAGGAATGTTGGATCAGCCATGTTTCTATTGAATGGCAGAGCAGGCTCAAGGGGCCGAATGGCCTACTCCTGTTCCTGTTTCTTATGGTCTCGTGTCTTAATCTGTCCCAGCCGGTCATCTTCAATTACCGTTATAACTCATTAACAAAAGTGTTCAAAGCAAATGAGAAGGAAGCCACATCACCACTGTTTTTGAAAATCTCCCCAGTTTTATCCCCAGAATGGCTTTTGATTTTTCAGGAGACTTCAGGATAACCCACTTACCTGGTCAGGTCTATAGGTGACTCCAGTATCACAACATGGGTGTCTCTGAATGCTCTCTATGTGCGTTGGTATTGTAACTGTAGCTATGGGCTTGGACATGGTAATGGGCATAAGAAAAAAAGATGGGCAGAGGTCGTGATGTGGGAATGTTCGAGGCTAAATTTGCTGGGGATTTGGCTTCAAATCCTACCATAGCATGTGGTGAAATTGGAATTCATTTTTTAAAAGAGTCTGGAATGGGGAAAGCACTAGTCCAATAGTGGCCATGTAAACTACTGTTAATTGTCATTAAAAACCCGTCTGGTTCACTAAGGTCGTAGAGTCATCAAGTCATACAGCACAGAAACAGACCCTTCGGTCCAACTGGTCCATGCCAACCATAATCCCAAACTAAAGTAGTCCTGCCTGCCTGCGCTATGCCAATATCCCTCCAAACACTTCCTTTTCACGTACTTATCCAAATGTCTTCAAAACATTGTAACTGTACTTGCATCCACCACTTCCTCTGGAAATTCATTCCATGCATGAACCACCCTCTGTGTAAAAAAGTTGGCCCTCATCTCCTTTTTAAATCTTTCTCATCTCACCTTAAAAGTATGCCCCCTAGTCTTGAAATCCTCCACTCTAGGGAAAAGACACCTGTCATTCACCTCATCTATACGCCTTATGATTTTAAAAACCTCTGTAAGGTCACCCCTCAATCTCATACACTCCGGCCTATTTTTATAACTCAAACCTTCCATTCCTGGTATCATCCTGGTAAATCTTTTCTGAACCATCTCCAGCTTGATAACATCCTTCCTATAAGGTGGTGACCATAACCGGACACAGTATTCCAGAAGAGGCCTCAACAATGTCCTGTATAATCTCAACGTGACGTCCCAACTCCTACACTCAAAGGTCTGAACAATGAAGGCAAGCGTGCCAACTGACTTCTTAACCACCCTGTCTACATCTCTCTATTCTATAGCACCACCCAACGCCCTACTTTTAATTCCTTTGGGGAAGGAAACTGCCATCCTTACCTGGTCTGTTCAACATGTGACTCCAGACCCACAGCGAAGTGGTTGACTCTTAATTGCTCTCTGGATAATCAGGGACGGACAATAAATGTTGGTATAGCCTGTAGCAATTGTTATGAGGTCAGCCAGCTAGACCTCATAGAACATGAGTTCCCTGATTGGGGATGTTAATCTGGTCCAAACAAGTAGCTTTGGCTGACAGATAAAAAGAGGAGTGTTAGAGATTCTGACACTTTGGTAGTTGATTCTGATGAAGTTATGCCAGAGTCAAGGATGTGTCACGTGTAAATAAAGAGTGAGTTGGTAATGAGATACCAGCCTCTGTGCAATTATTTCATAGCCACTGATACCCATATCCCCAGGAATGAATTTTTGGGGAAAAGAAAGCTGTGGGTTTTCAATACTAAAATCAGCTGAACCCCCAGTCTACTTACATCGAACTGGTCATGGAATTTTAAGTGCATAATCTGTTCATTGACATTTTATGGATATTTGAAAAACTTCATTAGATTTGTGACTCACCATCCCCTCATGAAACCAGCCAAATCCCAAGAAACAATAAATCCTGTCCTGAGAATTGAGTCTGTTTCTGGTCATCCTAGAAAGTTCTTAAAATGAAACTGATTCAGGAATAATGGGCATATTTAAAAGCTTTCAAATAATGTTTAACTTCTCAAAAAGAAAAATCAGAAACTGCCTGCTGTATCTATTATTTAACTTGCTAATGGTTCTGTACAGTTTTTTTTTAAGGAGGTAATTTTACTCATTTAGAATCAGGTTAATCACACACAGTAATTTGATGCTCTGATTAAATAATTTTTTTGTGATTAAATCATTTTATTAACCAAACCTGGCCAGGTTACCACTCTTAATTACATCAGGAATATTTTTGAAAGCAAAAGAATTGCCTTTACAATTTACATTCCAAAACGTAGTCTGCTCACACTGACATCGGGCAAATCTTGTGTTTGATCATAAATAATTCAGTTCGAGCAGGAACTGGAGTGAAAAATAAATCACTGGATCCGAAATGTTAACTCTGATTTCTTTTCTTCTCTGATGTTGCCAGACCTGTTGAGCTTTTCCAGCAACTTCGGCTTTTGTTTCTGATTTACAGCATCCACAGTTCTTTCGGTTTTTAAAAAATTAAATCACTTTCTCAAAAGTGCATAACTTTGGTTGCAGTTAGCACCTGGGTGGGTGATTTCTACTGGTGACAAGGGGAGATTGTCATATTATATTTTTTGTTCAACTTGGATGAGTCCATCGACCCAATTCTTACAGAGATTGACAGGGTAAACACAGGAAGGATGTTTCCTCTTTGCTGGGGCACTCTCAAACAAGGGGACACGGGAGCAGAGTGAGGGGTATGCCATTTAGAACAGAACAAAGAACAAAGAAAATTACAGCACAGGAGCAGGCCCTTCAGCCCTCCAAGCCTGCGCCGATCCAGATCCTCTATCTAAACCTGTCGCCTATTTTCCAAGGATCTGTGTCCCTCTGCTCCCTGCCCATTCGTGTATCTGTCTAGATACATCTTAAATGACGCTATCGTGCCCACCTCTACCACCTCCGCTGGCATCACGTTCCAGGCACCCACCACCCTCTGCGTAAAGAACTTTCCACGCATATCTCCCTTAAACTTCTCCCCTCTCACCTTGAAATCGTGACCCCTAGTAATTGAGTCCCCCACTCTGGGAAAAAGCTTCTTGCTATCCACCCTGTCTATACCCCTCATGATTTTGTAGACCTCAATCAGGTCCCCCCTCAACCTCTGTCTTTCTAATGTAAATAATCCTAATCTACTCAACCTCTCTTCATAGCTAGCGCCCTCCATACCAGGCAACATCCTGGTGAACCTCCTCTGCACCCTCTCCAAAGCATCCACATCCTTTTGGTAATGCGTTGACCAGAACTGTACGCAGTATTCCAAATGTGGTCGAACCAAAGTCCTATACAACTGTAACATGACCCGCCAACTCTTGTACTCAATACCCCGTCCGATGAATGAAAGCATGCCGTATGCCTTCTTTACCACTCTATCGACCTGCTTTGCCACCTTCAGGGTAGAATAGACCTGAACACCCAGATCTCTCTGTGCATCAGTTTTCCCCAGGGCTTTTCCATTTACTGTATAGTTCGGTCTTGAATTGGATCTTCCAAAATGCATCACCTCGCATTTGCCTGGATTGAACTCCATCTGCCATTTCTCCGCCCAACTCTCCAATCTATCTATATTCTGCTGCATTCTCTGACAGTCCCCTTCACTATCTGCTACTCCACCGGTCTTAGTGTCATCTGCAAACTTGCTAATGAGACCATCTATACCTTCCTATCTATACCATTTAGTACTGAATTGTGGAATCTTTACTGTTCCAGAGGGTCTTCTGTGAGTATTTTTTTAATTATTCACTCACAGGACGTAGGCATCTCTGGTCTGGCCACCAATTATTGCCCCCTCCCTAATTGCCCAGAGGGCAGTTAAGTGTCAACCACATTGCTGTGGGTCTGGAGTCACATGTAGGCCAGACCAGGTAAGGATGGCAGATTTCTTTCACTAGGGGCAATAGTGAATCAGAGGGGTTTTTCCCCTGACAATCGGCAATAGTTTCACAGTCATCATTAGACTCTTAATTCCAGATTCTTTATTGAATTCAAATTCCATCATATGCCGGATTTGAACACAGGTGACCATAACATTAGCTGAGTTTCTGAATTGATTGTCTGGTGATAATACCACTAGGCTATTGCCTCCCCTGCCTGTTCGAGCATGTTAGAGACTGAGATTAATAGATTTCTACAATGGTAAAAAAAACTGAAGTGTGCAGGGAAGTGGTGGTCAGAAGTGATCTCAATGAATAGCTGAAGCAAGCTCAAAGGTCTGTATAATCTCCTGTTTCTTGTGTGGCGTATTGCTGCTGTGCACAATTTCAGGAAGTTTTTTTCTTCCAGTGACGACACTGCCCCATTTAAACTCTTCCCAGTGGATCCTTCAATACTTTAGACAATGACAGACACAAAAGGCCCATCTGGTGCCAACAAGCATTCCTCTGAGAAGCTCCGCTGTGCTGAGCAAAGACAGAATGGAGCACAAAAGATTGAAAAAGGAACCTTCACTTTTTAAGACACTCTTTTGGAGCCAAAGACTATCACAGCTCGTAATAATCTGTCACCTTGATGTCGATGACACCCAGATCTCTAATACTTCAAAGCTGAACAGTAAGTGGGGAGTGAGTACGCAGATCGACCCTGGCATTTCAGGATAAAACAATATCTCTCTGGGTGGATATGTGTGTCAGCAGTGACTCCAGTTCTCCAACCCTGACAACGTCCTCGTAAATCTTCTCTTGACTCTTTCAAGTTTAATGACGTGTTTTCTGTAGCAGGGAGACCAGAATTGTACGCAATTTTCTAAAAGGGGCCTAACCAACGTCCTGTACAGTCACAACATGACATCCCAACTCCTACACTCAATGCACTGCCCAATGAAGGCAAGCGTACCAAACACCTTCTTCACTACCCTGTATGACTGTGATTGTACTTCCAAGGAACTATGAACCTGCACTCCAAGGTCTCTTTGTTCGACAGCACTCCTCAGGACTTTACCATTAAGTGTATAAGTCCTGCCCTGATTTACCTTACCAAATGAAATGCCTCATGGTTATCTACATTAAACTCCATCTGCAACTCCTTGGCCCATCGGCCTATCTCTACAACTCTATCTGTTCAAGGTCCCGTTGTACTCTGAGATAACCTTCTTTACTGTCCACTACACCATCAATTTTTGTGTCATCTGTAGACTTCCTAACTTGAGGGATGAATGAGCTGCCAGAGGAAGTGGTGGAGGCTGGTACAGTTACAACATTTAAAAGGCATCTGGATGGGTACATGGATAGGAAGGGCTTAGAAGGATATGGGCCAAATGCTGGCCAAAGGATATCTGATTGGCATAGACAAGTTGAACTAAAGGGTCTGTTTCAGTGCTACATGGATGACCATTGGTGTAGCATTCCCTAAGCAGAGAGACCTGAGTGTGTCATCCAGGCCAATGCTCTGTAGCCAGTATTGATGGGAGTGCTGGCTTTCAGAAGAAGGCGTTATCATGTCAGATAATGTCCTACCTCTCCCCTCAGAGTACGTGTCAATGATTCAAAGGTCACTATTTGAACAAGAGCAGGTGTCCTTTTCTCCTGCAAGTACCTAGTGCTGTCTGGCACTGCAGGCAGTGACCATTCTTGATAGAGAGTTGTTAGACTACAAAGAATATTAAGAACCATGACTCCTGTCCTGACACACACTGGCATGTGTAACAGCCTGCTGGGCACTCTTCTTGCCACATCAATGCTGCGGATGGTTATAGGACCCTAGCTGCCCACCACAATTCAGATTTTAAAGGCATCAAGTGGTGTGGAAAGAAAGCAGGAACATAGCATTGAGATAGAGGGGCTGAATGGCCTACTCCTGCTCCTAGTTTCCCTGTTTGGGGACGGGATTCCAATGGCACTGGGCCAGGCAGGTGAAACCATGGCTGCCAAAGATGGAGAGTTTAAAACTGGGGATGGATTTGGAGGATCGTAGGGCTGTGATGATGAAGGAGGCTGCAGAGCAGGGTGAGGCGAGAGAGGCTAGAAATCAGGACAATGATGAGAATGCCGGTGAGCTATTACTGACAGTGAGGTCGAAGTTCGACTGGCAACTGAGAAAGTTTTGTTGGACCTACACTCCTTTGGAATATTTGCTTTTTGGCTGCACAAAGTGAGGAGGCTATGTGTGCTGTTACCAATAGGTGTCAGTGTTGAACCCATTGTGTTGATGGGAGATAGAACACAGAGTCACAAAAACAGCTATAGTTGTGTACAAAGACTGGAAGTTTTCTTTTAGCTCCTCGCTCCTGCTATTCTTCAAAAAGTCTCTCAATTCCTGCAGATAACAAGGTGTAGAGCTGGATGAACACAGCAGGCCAAGCAGCATCAGAGGAGCAGGAAGGCTGACGTTCCAGGCCTAGACCCTTCTTCAGAAATGGGGGAGGGGAAGGAGGATCTGAAATAAATAGGGAGAGAGGGGGAGGCGGATAGAAGATGGACAGAGGAGAAGATAGGTGGACAGGAGACGGACAGGTCAAAGAGGCGGGGCTGGAGCCGGTAAAGGTGAGTGTAGGTGGGGAGGTAGGGAGGAGATAGGTCAGTCCAGGGAGGACGGACAGGTCAAGGGGGCGGGATGAGGTTAGTAGGTAGGAAATGGGGGTGCGGCTTGAGGTGGGAGGAGGGGATAGGTGGGAGAAAGGACAGGTTAGGGAGGCGGGTACAAGCTGGGCTGGTTTTGGGATCTGGTAGGGGGAGGGGAGATTTTGAAGCTTGTGATACCATTGGGCTGCAGGGTTCCCAAGCGGAATATGAGGTGCTGTTCCTGCAACCTTCAGGTAGCATCGTTGTGGCACTCCAGGAGGCTCAGGATGGACGTGTCGTCTGAGGAATGAGAGGGGGAGTTGAAATGGTTCGCGACTGGGAGGTGCAATTGTTTAGTGCGAACCGAGCGTAGGTGTTCTGCAAAGCGGTCCCTGAGTCTCCGCTTGGTTTCCCCGATGTAGAGGAGGCCACAACGGGAACAGCGGATACAGCATACCACATTGGCAGATGAGATCCTTCTCAATTCCTGCAACTGCTTTGAGCACTGTAGGCAAGGGAGGCTTCCCATAAACAGTCCACCTTCAGTTATCCATCTAGAAATAATACCCTACTCTGCCCCTTTCCTCCAAGCTGTCTCTTTTCCTGGTCTGTGACCAAGGAAGAAAGATGGTCAGCTGTTGAACCATAGAATCCCTACAGTGCAGAAAGAGGCCATTCAGCTTATCAAGTCTGCACTGACTCTCCAAAGAGCATTCCACCCAAAGCCAGCTCCACCTACCCTATCCCTGTAACCCTGCATTTCCCATGTAGCCTACACATCCCTGGACACTATGGGCAACTTAGCATGGCCCATTCAACTAAACTGCAGTGTGGAGCTGGAGGAACAGAGAAGGTCAGGCAGCATCAGAGGAGCAGGAAAGTTGACGTTAACCCGAAACATTGACTCTTCTGCTCCTCTAATGCTGCCTGACCTGCTGTGTTCCTCCAGCTCCACACTGTATTGACTCCAGCATCTGCAGTTTTTACTATCACCTGAACTGCACATCTTTGGACTGTGGGAGGAAACCGGAGCACCCGGAGGAAACCCACGCAGACACGAGGAGAATGTGCAAACTCCACACAGACAGTTGCCTGAGGGTGGAATCAAACCCAGGTCCCTGAAGCTGTGAAGCAACAATACTGACCACTATGCTTCCTGTGAAACAGACATAATCAAGCTCACAGCTGTCCATCTTTCACCTAATACGAGGTGCTGGTGCAGTAGAATATCAGTAGTTTAAGTGCCTCAGCTTAGTACTTTAGGAGTGTTAGTTAAAATCTCACCTTGACAGTTAGTGAAGTTTGAATCAAATAAAACAGTGGAATTTTTTTTATATATAGAACTTAATGTAATGGTGAGCATGACCATATGAACCTATCATTTACTAATACCTTTTAGCTGGTCTCAGGCTACATGTGACTCCAGACCCACAGCAATGTGGTTACTGCAAAGAGCTGTCTGGTCATTTAGAGATGGGCAATAAATGCTGATCCCTCTCCAATGAAACCAACATCCTAGGACCAGATAAAAACTGGTTGTACGTACAACTTGTTGAGTTGGGGAGGGGCTCAACAGATAGTAACTGGGAGGGATGGTCACTCTCTTACTTGTACCCATCAACTAATTGGTCACAGAGCCAATACAGCCTGGAGGAAGGCCATTGAGTCCATCAAGTCAATGCTGGCTCTCTGTGGAGCAATCCGGTTGGTCCCATTCCCAGCTGGTGATTGGAGAGCTGGAAGAGACGGAAACACACGTGTCTGATCATGTCAGAGAAGCTCAATGATGAAAGTCTCAAGGTGATTTAAATCCTGTTTGACAGATCCCAAATTGCTCTCAGAAGAATTTTGGCCATTTGTCTCTCATCTAATTTTGTGCATGTGTATCCAAGGCTGGAAAGGGCTTCTATGGGTCCAGGGTAATCAGAAGAAAATGTTCAAACCATGTCAGGAACTTGAGAGCTCCAAATCCTCCTTGCTTCTTCTCCCACCCCAATCCCCACCCACTGCCCATTGCTGAGCTTCCCTCCCAAATATATTCTCATCCCCCCCAGCAACTCAACGGGCCTGCTTGGAAGTGTTTAAATTGGCTAACTTGTATCCTTCAATCCTAATCCGTTCTCTGACCACTGTCACGTTGCTGTTTGAGAGAGCTTGCTCTGTGCAAATTAGCTGTCCATTAGTCCTACATTATTACAGACACCACATTTCTAAAAGTACTTTGTTTGTGTTGTAGTGCGCTTTGGAACATTCTGAGGTAGTGAATGTAAATCCCTTTTTGACAGAGAAGGGGACAGCTTCTGATCTCTCACACCTGAGTGTCTGATATACCCTTTAGATGAATGAGGCTTTCCCTGGAAGAGTGTGAATCACATCATTATTCTTTGAGAATTGATATTTGCAAAGCTGGGGATATCATAACTCAATGCTGATCTCGGCTTTCCATCTGCACTCAGTGGATTAAAAGCCAGGAGCCTCTTCTGACTTAAATCCGAGTTAAGAAGCCCAGGTTCAAGTCCCCACTTTGGAGGTTTCTACGCATAATCCTTAGATTTTCAGAAATTCCTTCTTTTGGATCGGCCCCATCGAGCCTCTCAGGGGAGTCCCACCTAAGGAATCCCATGCTGCTGCTTTGAAGAAACACGAGAGACATTTTCCCCATGTCTTGACCTGACAATTATCCTTTAATCGAAATCACAAGTGCAGAGTTCTGGTCATTATCATATCGCTGGTTGTGGGATCTTGCTGTGCACCGATCAGCCTTCTTATTTGCTGTGGATCCTAACTGAAGGCACAATCAGCAATGATGGCTGAGGGGTGAGGGAAGAGAGGCAAGAGGAGTTCATTGTGTCCTTTCAGGTTTGGTAAGAGATTGAATACATGCACCAACATTTCACAATAGAATCATACAGTCATCTTCAGCCCACCACATCTATGCCATCCAACAAACACGAAACTACATTAATGTCATTTACCTGCACTTGGTCCATAACCTACTCTGCCCTGGTATGTTAAATGCTTGTCCATATATTCTTAAATGTTGTGAGAGTACCTGTCTCCCCCCACCCTCTCAGGCAGCGTATTTCATACATATACCAGCCTCGGGTGAAAAAAAAATGTTTACTCAGATCTCCACTGAACGACTTGCTCCTCACATTAAACTCATGCCCTCTGTTTGTAGACTCAGCTGCCGTGGGGAAAAGATTGTCATGATCTACTCTGTCTGTGCCACTCATAATTTTTTATCCCTCAGTCAGATCACCCCTCAGCCTCCTCTGCTCCAGGGAAAACAAACACAGTCTGTCCTGTCGCTCCTCATAACTGAGACTTTTCATCCCAGGTACCATCCTGGTGAATGTCCTCTGCAAGCCTTCCTAGTGCAATCACGTCCTTCTGATTGTGCAGTGATCAGAACTGCGCACAGTATTCCATCTGTGACCCAACAAATGTTTTACAAAGTTGTAAGAAGAATTCCTTGCTCCTACATTCTACACCCTGGCTAATGAAGGCAAGCATCGCATATGCCTTCTTCACCATCCTGTCTACCAGTGCTGACACTTTCAGGGATCGATACACTTGTATAACAAGGTCCCTTTGTTCCTCAGTACGCCCCATGGACATACCATTCATTGAGTAAATCCTTTCTTTATTAGATCTCCCAAAATTCATCACCTCACTCTTATCAGGATTAAATTCCATCTGCCATTGCTCTGCTTAATTTACCAGCTGATCAATATCAGACTGCAGCCTGAGACTATCCTCCTCACTATCAACAACACCCACCAACTTGCATGTCATTTGTAAATATTCTAATTATACCTGCTACATTTAAATCAAGGTCATTATTACAAATAACAAACAGCAAACATCGATCCCTGTGGTACACCGCTGGTCACAGACTTCCAATCACAAAAAACAACTCTCTACCATCATGAGGAGATAGTAGGAGCTGCTAATGCTGGAGTCTGAGATAACAAAGTGTGGAGCTGGAGGAACACAGCAGGCCAGGCAGCATCAAAGTAGCAGGAAAGCTGACGTTTCGGGTCGGGACCCTTCTTCAGAAAAAAATGTATCTGATGCTGTCTAGCCTGCTGTGTTCCTCCAGCTCCACACCTTGTTATCTCTACCATCATCCTTTGCCTCCTATTTGTAAGCCAGTTTTGGATCCAGTTTGTCAACTTGCCCTGGACCCAAGGGCTCTTACCATTTAGACCAGCCTTCCATGTGAGACCTTATCAAAGGCCTTACTGACGACCATGTAAACTACATCAACTGCACTACCCTCACCAAAATATTTAGACACCTTTTCAAAAAACTCAAAGAAATAAGTCAGACAGGATCTCCCACGAGCAAACCTGAGCTGACTATCTCTGATCAATCTTAATGTTGATTAATCCTGTCCTTCCAAATATTTTCCAAGAACTTCCCTACCACTGACATCAGACTAGATGCTCTGTAACTACCTGGTGTACCCATGCTGCCATTCTTGAACAAAAGAACCATATTGTGTAGGCACCAATTCAAATCTTAATGGAAAGCCAGGGATGCAACAATAACTTGCATTGTTATAGCACTCTTAACATATTCCAATGTCTCAAAGTAGCTCACAGGAGCCTTGTTGGGCAAAAGTTGACAACCTCAACTGAAAATATTGAGACTTGGTCAGAGCTGGGTTTTAATAAACATCTTGAAAGTAGAGAGAGAGGAAGATAAGTTAAAGGAGAGAGATTCCAGAATTTAGAACAAAGAACAAGACCGAAGAAAATTACAGCACAGGAACAGGCCCTTCGGCTCTCCAAGCCTGCGCCAATCCAGATCCTCTATCTAAACCTGTCACCTATTTTCCGAGGATCTGTATCCCTCTGCTCCCTGCCCATTCATGTATCTGTCTAGATACATCTTAAATGACGCTATCGTGCCCGCCTCTACCACCTCCGTTGGCAACGCGTTCCAGGCACCGACCACCCTCTGCGTAAAGAACTTTCCACGCATATCTCCCTTAAACTTTTCCTCTCTCACCTTGAAATCGTGACCCCTAGTAATTGAGTCCCCCACTCTGGGAAAAAGCTTCTTGCTATCCACCCTGTCTATACCTCTCGTGATTTTGTAGACCTCAATCAGGTCCCCCCTCAACCTCCGTCTTTTTAACCTCTGTCTAATGTTGAGGCAGCTAAGCAGATAGCTGCCTGTGGTGGAGAGATTACATTCAGAAACCCTTCAAGGCCAGATTCAGAAGAACACAAAGCTCTTGGAAGCTTTTGGAGCTGGGGTAAGTTGGAAAGTTAAGAAAACCAAGTTAATGGAGGGATTTTAGAACAAAGCTGAGTATTGAAAATGGTCTCTTTGTCAGACTCGGAGTTAACGTGAGTCGGTATGTTCTGGAGGTGTGGGGGGGTGGGGGGCAGGTAGTGAAGATGATAGAATCCGGCACACTATCCCCACCCCATCACTGCAACATTCGCTCATTCAAGGTTCACTCCTTCCATCATCCACACACAGTAGCAGCACATTGCCAACTATCACCAGAATGCAGTGGACTAACTCACCAAAGATCCTCAGACAGCACCTTCCAAACTCACAACCACTTCCATCTAGAAGGACAAGGGTAGCAGGTACATGGGAACACCACCCCCTGCAAGTTCTTCTCTAAGTCACTCACCATTCTGACTTGGAAAAGTATCACCGTTCCTTCAATGTCGCTGGGTCAAAATCCTGGAATTCCCTCCCTAAGGGCATTGTGGGTCAACGCATAGCAGGAGGACTTGCAGCGGTTCAAGACGGCAGCTCATCATCACCTTCTCAAGGGCATCTGGGGATGGGTAATAAATGCTGGCCCAGCGAGAGACACCCACATCCCACGGATTAATTTTAAAAAGTTAAACCTCTTGATTTTCCAATATACCAATGGATGCATGGCAAGCAATGAATGAAGGGATTCTTTAGCAGGATGTTGATGGGCAGTGCCACTTTAGTGCCTTCTGGCAAGTTGGAGAAGCAACTTCATCAAATTCAATTCTCTCTGTAGAACAGCCTCGGAGCATATAGCACTGAGCCAAGCTCCCTGAAACAACACTCACTTATTAAGAATCACTTACCTCATGATGAACACCCAAAAGGATGTGTTAGAAAGTCATTATCAGGTGGTGCACAATGTGTTGGAATTCCAAATTATATTTTGCAGAGCAGCAGAGTAGAGATTTGCTCATTACATGAAAGACTCCTTTTAACTCCATTCTGAAGATTGCTTTCCACTCTTTTCTTTTCCCCACTACTCTCCTCAGCTACTGGCACAGATTTACCCCCTCAGTGGCCAGCTTTAAAGGCTCAGAGGAGCAGCAATGTTAATCCATGTTCGGGGAAAAGTTCCTTGTGATTTTCTGATCCTGTGTCTAAAAGGTGGAATTTGAATTCACTAAGAAAAAATCTGGAATTAAGGACCTAATGATGGCCATGAATCCACTGTCAATTGTTGGAAAAACCCATCTGGGTCACTAATGTCCTTTAGTGAAGGAAATCTGCCATCCTTACCTGGTCTGGCCTACATGTGACTCCAGACTCACAGCAATGTGGT
>NC_063347.1:5281654-5284456 GCF_021869965.1 Rhincodon typus
TGTGTGTGTGTGTCTGTCTGTGTCTCTGACTGTGTGTGTGTGTCTGTCTGTGTCTCTGACTCTGTGTGTGTCTGTCTGTCTGTGTCTCTGACTGTGTGTGTGTGTGCATATACACGTGTATGTGCGCATTGCCCTTTTAAGTATCAGCACCCTCATTGAGTATTTCTGTATTGCCCTTTTAAGCGTTAGTGCCCACATTGTGAATGTGTCTATCCGTTTCGCCAATGCCTTGCCCTTTTAAGACTCGGGGCTGGGAATGTGCCTGCTGTATTGCAATGCGGCTGCTGGTGGGGACAGGCTCCCTCTAGTGCTTGGATCGCACTTTGCCAAGGGAGTGAGAGCGAGGCTGGGGTTCCCATTGGATGCCTGGAGTTACATTCCATTCAGTACGAGTAGAGCAGCAGCTCCAGGAACAGTGTTGGGAGCTAATTATGGCAAGGACATACATCCGTTCACACAGTAAGTAGCTCCGATCCGGCCTGGTTTCCTTATGGTAACATTGTACCCACCTCAAACCAGGAGCGATACAAGGTTGCCAGCTTCTACCTTTCAGAGAGACAGAAAGTAGCAGCGAAAGAAGTCAGGACTGTTGTATCCATGTGATTTCTTTGTTACTGTAGTTTTGTGTGTGTGTAGGTTACGGGGAGGAAGAGAAAGGAAACTAGATGATGTATTTGGGGTTTTGTGTGTGTGTCTTAGGGTACGCGTTGCCGGCTTGCCTAAGTGAAAGACAGCCGCGGTTTTTTTCAATGCAGTAATCTGAAAATTACACTAGTTACCGATCTCGATGAGGTAGCAAGTTGGGACAACTAGAGAGAATTGCCTGGAATGTTTAAACCAAAATCTGATCTGGATATTCCGAAACGTCGAGCTTGACTCTATCTGTGCGTGCTATAGTTTCAACCAAGGAAGGGGGAAGGGGGGGGGGGGGGGGGGGGGGTGGTGTTGGGAGAGGAATTTTTACTCGGAGGAGTTTTTGAAACCCTCGGATCGTGAGAGGTTTTTCTCCCCGTCTCTCTCTCTCCCTTTCCCACCCCCACCACCTCTGTCGCTGTACTATCTACATCAGGACGGCGCAGAAACTGAGATCTTAAAGCACAGAGGAATATCTGGGGTGTTGGCAAAAAGGAACAGCAACGACAACAAAAAAAAAGGATATCTTATTGTATTTTGCTCTCGGGTTTCCGATCTCAGTAAAATTCCTGCGAGACGGGCGTTTCAGATGTACTTTCCATGCTATTTTCCCCACTCCCTGTGATATATTGAGCTGGCTTTTTTTAAAAAAATAAAAAAGCGTTGGGTCGAGAATACACAGAGAGTAGATTTCGCCCTTTCCCCGCGGGAAGCTGGAGAATGAGGGGGTGGGGAGAAGGGGGTGTTGGTGATTTTTCTTTGGAAAATGAGGTGGGGGTTGAAACTGACGCGAGAAATGCCAACCTTTTGAAATTGACTTGAGCAGAGGAGTTGAAATTGACATTTTTCTGAAAATCCGTGTTACTTTCACCCATTTCAGTTCAGTCACTGAAAGCAAAATGCGACTACTTTATATTAAGAAAAGATCTTTCATTTAAAACACGTTGGCGTCGAGGAGACTCTCAGGACCTTTTAAGATTTAACAAAAAACCCAAATCTTAATAGATGTTTGGTTAGGTGTCCCAGTAATAGTTTATGGACTGGTTAACCGCTAAGTTTGTTTAAATGCGAACACCGCGCCGTTTATATCTACATTTGAAAATAAATGTTACAGGGCTCTTGTTTGGCGGGTTGTGAATGTATAGGATGGCGATGTTACAGACCAGTGTGTGAAATAATCGATACAGTTTCAATCTCAGGTTTAGTTCAGTAAGATGTATTGCATTGTGCTGTTCAATCTCCTGCTACATGAAGGTGTATCTCTGCCAGTGCAGATCCAAAATTATTATATAGTTACCACAGGTCAAGGGGGAATGTGTGTGTCTCTATCAGTTTACCAATCTGTGTCAGTGCGTTTCTGTCTCTGCCAGCGTGTGTCTGTCTCTGTGTGTACCTCTGTCAGTGTGTGTCTGTCTCTGTCAGTGCGTGTCTCTGTCAGTGTGTCTCTGTCTCTGTCAGTGTGAGCCTGTCTCTGTCTCTGTGTGTCTCTGTCTCTGTGTTTCTGTCAGTGTGAGCCTGTCTCTATCAGTTGTCTCTGTCAGTGTGTGCCTTTCTCTGTATAGACCTCTGTCAGTGTCTCTCTGTGTGTATGTCAGTGTGTCTATTTCTGTGTGTACCCGTCAGTGTGTTAGTCTGTTTCTGTCATTGTGTGTCTGTGTTTCTGTCTGTGTCTCTCTCTCTCCATCAGTGAGTGTATCTATTTGTCTCTGTACATCTCTGTCAGTCTGTGTCAGTCTCTCTCTCTCTGTACGCCAATGTGTGTTTCTCTGTGCATTTCTATCGGTCTGTGTGTGTCTTTTAGCGTGTGTCTGTGCATCTTTTTCTCTGTCAGCGTGTGTATCTGCGAATGTCTGTGTGTCTGTCAGCCTGTGTGTGCATTCTCTGTCAGTGTGTCTCTGTGTGTGTGTGTCTCTCTCTCTCTGCCTGTCGATGTGAACTGAGAAGCATTCTTAAGGAATCAATCTTCATCACCCATTTCTGTCGGAGAATCTCTCCCCCACCCCCCCAACTCCAGGCCCAACGTGCGCAGACCGACCCCTTCGCTTAGTGAATCTTAACATGAATATTTAAATAAAATGTTTCCTTTATTAATCAGTGGAAAAGATGGATCTGTGTTCCTCCCCCCACACATACAGACACTCTCACACAGACAGACACAAGGCACAGCCT
>NC_063347.1:5284956-5296909 GCF_021869965.1 Rhincodon typus
GTCAGCCTTCCTGCTCCTCTGATGCTGCTTGGCCTGCTGTGTTCATCCAGCTCTACACCTTGTCATCTTACATCAGGACTGACTGCAAACAGTCTATGTCATTGCACATGAAAGATATTCACCTCCGAGAGGGGAAATAAAGACAGTAATACTTGGAAATGAATGTACTGGTCACAGTGGAGCATGGTTCTGACTTCCAACAAATAACATTTGCAAGTTTTACTGTTTTTGTTCTTCTCAGCATAAAGATTGTATTTAAAGAGCACATTGCAGCAAACAGTCTGCAGAGTCCAGTTAAACAGAATCCCAACAAACTATAGCGGACAGAACAATGTGTCCCAACAAAAGCAGGGGCGGGGGGTGATTCTCCTGTTCTGAAAAAGGGTCACTGGATTTGAACTGTTTCTCTCTCCATAAATGCTGCGACACCTGCTGAGTTTCTCCAGCACTTTCTGTTTTTGTATGAGGTTTCCAGCATCAGCAGCTCTTTCCTTTATTCTTAATTTTTTTTCAGTAGTGTGTAGAAGATGTCAGTTTACACCTCAGGTGGATAAGATCAAACGCAGTCATTTATACCAAAGGTGATTGGTTGGTGGGGCATTATCCAAAACCCTTCTGTTCTGGTCAAGAATAGTGTTTTAGTGACCGTTCCATTAGCATCTTAAGCTGGACCAGAGATGGAATCTTCAACAAGTTTCATCCTGTTTCAGCTTCAACAGAAAGATAATTGACCAGCTCTGTGTGTCGAAAAGGCACTGAAACATTCTTGGAAACGTGCTGAAATAAATTAGGTGCAACATCCTGATTGCTGATACCGATAAAAAGCCATGAATGGACATTTCTTTGCTTAATTTCCAAGGGGGTTAATAGTTTTGGTTTGTTGGATCTTTTTAAGATAATTTTCTTTTAGTCTGGGGATAGTGATTAGTGAGCTTTTAGTTTAGAGATGAGGGGATTTAAATGCATTAAAAGATGACTTGAAAGGGTCACAGAGAATGGTATCAAAAATGAAATGAATTATTTTCCATCAGAATAATCATTCTCCGAAGGTATTTGCAAATGATGTTTTGCTTATCCCTGTATCTCTCCCCTTCTTGTTACAGCTTGGAGTTCATGGCCACATCAACCTGACCTTGAAATGTAGTTGTAGAAGGTGAGATACCTAGCTGATACATGTAACACTATACAGCTGTAATTTAGCCCTAGTGACACTGACACTTCACTAGTTCAGGCTAAAAGGGATATCATAGTGTAGTGGTAATTATGCACGACTAATAACCCATTGTTATTGGGCCTGCGTGTGTGAAAGTCGGTGAAAGTGATTGAGTGGAATCATCATATTGTTGTAAAAACACGTCCTTCCCTTGTGACCTTAAAGGAAGGAGACCCACCAATTTTAACTAGTCTGGACAATACGTGACTTCAATGCGACTTAGTGGTCTCTGAAGTAGTTTATGGAAGCCAATCAACCAGGAACAGAAGTAGGTCATTCGACCCATCCAATCTTCTCTATCATTCAGAGAGATCATGGCTGATCTGATAACCCTTTTCCTCCACCTTTGTGCCCTTTCCCCCATAACCCATTAGTATACTCAATGAGATAGTAGGAACTGCAGAAGGGTCTGAAAAAGGGTCTAGGCCCGAAACGTCAGCTTTCCTGCTCCTCTGATGCTGCTTGGCCTGCTGTGTTCATCCAGCTCTACACCCTGTTATCTCAGTATACTCAATGAGCTAGGCTTGTCAAGACACTTGTAAAGAATTCTACAAATTCATTTTTTATAATTCATTCATTCATAGGATGTTACTGGCCAGCGTTTATTGCCCATCCCTGAATGTTCAGAGGATAGTTAAGAGTCAACCACGTTGCCAAGTGTCTGGAGTCACATGTAGGCCGGACCAGATAAGGATGGCACTTTCCTTCCCTGAAGTATTTAACTCATACTGACCTAAATGAGCTTTTCTGACAATTGATAATTGATCATCATGAAACTCTTAATTCCTGACATTTTTTGAATTGAATTCAAACTCCATCTGCAGTGGTGGGATTTGAACCTGGGTCCCTGGAAAATTAACCGAGCCTCTCGATTACCACTTTTACTTGCCTTCTTTATTGCCCTCAGAAGGAATTTTCCTCACGTCTGCCTTAACAAGCTGAGCCCTTATTTTGAGATTACACCCTCTGGTCCTAGACTCTCCCACAACGGGAAACAGCTATTCTGTCAAGTCCCCTAAGATTCTTGTATGTTTCAATAAGGAAGCTTCTCATTTTTCTAAACTCAGATGAGCACAAACTCAACCTACTCATACGCTCTTCATAAGAAAATTCCTCCATATCCAGGATCAATGTAGCAATGTAGCAAACCTTCTCTGGACTGTCTCTAATTCCAGCATTTCAGCAGGTACAGGGACCAAAACTGTTCAGTCTCTGGAGTTTGAATTCAATTCAAAAAATGTCAGGAATTAAGAGTTTCATAATGATCAATTATCAATTGTCAGAAAAGCCAATGAGTTAAATACTTCAGGGAAGGAAAGTGCCATCTTATCTGGTCCGGCCTACATGTGACTCCAGACACTTGGCAACGTGGTTGACTCTTAACTATCCTCTGAACATTCAGGGATGGGCAATAAACGCTGGCCAGTAACATCCTATGAATGAATGAATTATAAAAAATGAATTTGTAGAATTCTTTACAAGTGTCTTGACAAGCCTAGCTCATTGAGTATACTGAGATAACAAGGTGTAGCGCTGGATGAACACAGCAGGCCAAGCAGCAGTTTTCCAGCTATGGTCTGATGTGGATCGTTTAGCAGAGTGTCCCTACTTTTATACTCCATTCCCTTTGAAATAAAAGCCCAACAGTGCATTTGCTTTCTCTAACACCAGCTGAAATTGGCTGCTAGCTGTTCATAATCCAATCAAGGGTAGCTATTGTAATAAGGCGAGGTTTGTACTCAAGTGAGAGAACATTAGCAGGATGGACCAATAGGGATGGTCAGACAGGACATCTTTCAGCCTCAGTTCCATGTGATGGGGCATCATTATGACATAGCTCCTCTGGCCCATGTTCAGCTCTTCACAAGGTAAAGGTATAGTTAACTCTTTGCTCCAGAACTGTGGATGGACAATAAATACCGGTTGCCAGAGATTTCTCAATCAGGAGAATAAATTAAATGAAAGAGATCTGAATCAGTTAGGACCTGGCACCTTTGAGGGCTGTTTTTTTTCCTTTATTCATTAATGGGATGAGGATGAGTATGTTGATGAATATGTTGTGCTGATCTCAGTACCTTGCAATGCATATGGCTAAAGGTCAGTTTAAGCTTCACTGCTAGCTGTGTGTGAGCAATATTGGATGCACTCACTTGCTTCTGGTCTGAAGTTCATGGGTCAAAGTTCCACGCCAAAGACTTGAGGACATAAATACAGGGTTGACTCTAGCACAGTAGGGAAGTGGTAATATCACTGGGCTGGTTACCCAAAAGCCACAGGCTAATGTCCTCAAATCATAGGCTCAAATCCAACTATAGCAGATGGTGAAATTTAAATTCAACATCAATCTGGGCTAAAAAGCCAGCCTAATGTTGACCATATATCCATTGTCAACTATTGGTTCATGAATGTCCTTTAGGGAAGGAAATCTGCCATCCTTACCTGGTCTGCCCTACCTGTGACTCCAGACCCACAGCAATGTGATTGATTCTTCACTGCCTACTAGGCAATAGCTGCTGCATGGCCAGTAACAGCAACATTGTTTAGGTGCCACCTTTATGATGAGACATTAAACCAGAGGCCAGTCCTGTCTGCTCTGATTCATTAAAAGCATCCCAATAGTGCCAGGGGAAGTCCTATGTAATAGTTATCCCTCCATCAACAACATCAAAACAGATCATCTGTCCATTACCATGCTGCTGCGTGTGGGAGCTTGTTGTACACAAATTGGTTGTTGCATCTCAACAGTGAACACAACTTCAAAACAGTAACAGATACCACTTCGCCCGATCTGCTCAGCAAACCTTGTGTTGCTGGGTGGACAATGACCCTGGGATGACAGAGAGAACTTGGATGTAACGTGCTGTACTTGACCAGGTTGCCTGAGGAGCTGATAGCAGGACCGGAATCCCTAATGAATTATACCAGGCAGACCGGATTGGGGCAGGGTCAATTCTGTCACCTTGGTCCTGCCTTTGGTCAATGTCTGTAATGTGGTAAGTGGGAATATATGGGGTAGAATCATAGAATCCCTACAGTGCAGATACAGGTCATTTGGTCCATCGAGTCTGCACTGACCCTCTGAACAACATTCCACCCTATCCCCATGACCACATATTTAATGTAGGCACATAACCTGCATGATATGGGGCAATTGAGCAAGGCCAATCCACCTAGCCTGCACATCTTTGGATTGTGGGAGAAAACCGGAGCATCCGGAGGAAACCCACACAGACACGGGGAGAATGTGCAAACTCCACACAGGCAGTCACACGAGGGTGGAATCAAACACAATTTGTCATATGAAAATATTAATGCCTGTTCTGTTAAATTACCTAGAACACACACACAGACACACACAGACACACACAGACACAGACACACACACACAGACACACACACACACACACACACACACACAGACACACACACACAGACACACACACACACACACACACACACAGACACAGACACACACACACAGACACAGACACACACACACACACACACACACAGACACACACACACACATACACAGACACACACACACAGACAGACACACACAGACAGACACACACACACACAGACAGACACACACACACACACACACACACACACAGACAGACACACACACAGACAGACAGACAGACACACACACACACACAGACAGACACACACACACACACACACACACAAACTTCAGGTGATGGGGAAAAATGGATATCTCTCTGCAGAATTTCACTTTAAAAAGAAAAGCACTTTCTGGGCAATAGGGGCCAATCATTTAGATAAAACAGAGGATAATGTGTAGAATGTTTGGTAATTTTAGCGTTCTTGCACACGTACGTCAAAACTAATTATGTATGGTTGTCTCTGGACTCTTGACAGACAAAGCTTTCTCAGGAACTACAACATTGAGAAGTTCTTTTAGTCACTCTTTTAGAAAAATAATCAGGTTTTCCCCCGACCTTACAGTCAAGGTGTTTCAGAAAAGAGCTGAGCAGTTATTCAGTTTTACTTAAGAGAAAATCCAAACACAAATTGTAAGCCTGCCAATACGATTTAATGAGAGTTGCCATAAACGCAGTTAGAAAACAGCCGGGCATTTTCCCTGAAAATGAATTCAAGTAGTCAAGACCAACAACTATCTGGAACCACGTGGTTCCAAGTAATGCCTAGTTTTAAAAATAGAAACGTCACTGTATCCTTTTACTTACCTCTTTGAAAAAGAAATTTCAAACTCAAATCCATTAACAGTGTATACTTCATAACAGTAACCTCCAGTTCTCCCACTGGAAGCTGCAGATGTGTTACCGCTGGGATGGGGATTGGACACTGGGGAAGGAGTGCAGAAACAAGCCGTCCATCTTTAACTGGGTGGGTCTTCCAGTGGTAGGTCACTCAACTGGTCACCTCCTTGAAAATTACTGTCTGGCACCACCATGTGTGGTTTATCCCAAACTGCATTCGCTCCTGCAAGGGGGACCTAGGGAACAAAAAAATATCAGCTGCTCAAGATTGTAGAGTCATAGAGTGGCACAGCACAGAATCAGACCCTTTGGTCCAACTCATCCATGCCGACCAGATATCCCAAATAAATCTAGTCCCATTTGCCAGCATTTGACCCATATCCCTCTTAAACCCTTCATATTCATGTACCCATCCAGATGACTTTTAAATGTTGTAATTGTACCAGCCTCCACCGCTTCCTCTGGCAGCTCGTTCCATACATGCACCACCCTCTGTGTGAAAAAGTTGCCTCTTAGGTCCCTTTTAAATCTTTGTGTTCTAGACCCTACGGATCAAAGTTCAGGCAAGATTCTGAAGGGGTCGAGAGGATAGACGCTGAAAGATCATTTCCAGAATCCAAAGCCTAGAGACAACCATTTAAGATTGAGATGAGGGGCGATGGTTTCACTCAGAGGCTGGTATCATTTGAACCGTGGATGTGGCTGTGGGTGCTCTGTTGTTGTATACGCTTGAGGCTGAGGTGAATGATGGTCTCTCAGGGAATTGAGGGAGGTGGGGAATAGCCTAGAAGGTGGAGTTGAAGCTCAGCAATGGAGCAGACTTTTCCTGGTCGTGTTCTTGGGAAAAGATCCAAGGCTTTGGCCGTTCCTGTGGTATTTTGTAATCATTGTGTGTGGCTTTTGTTTAGCACAATGTTTGCTGATGTACTGCACACTCCGTGTCATTCACCTGCTCCCTATTCTGCTGATCGAAGCTGTCAATTAGTAGTTGCAGAGTCTACCCAAGCTTATTTATGCAGTTCACTTAGGGTTCCATTGTCCCTGGGAAAGTGGCAAGGGACAGTGTCCTGGGAGGGTCTATCAATGGACATCTTCCCTTCCACACAATGCAGTGGGTAAACATTTCCAATTGAATCAATCTAATCAATCTACCTTTCATTTTCTGAGGTATCTGTGCACCGTGGCAGACAGCTGAGCACGTACTTGTTGTATTTACTGTGTGCCAGGCGAGCAACACATGGTAGATCTGTTTCACAAGTCAATCTTTAACCCTGAGCTGAGTGTTTACATTGCGACACTTTTGTGCTCAGTCCAAAACAGAGACAAAACTCTTATTTCAATTTACGTTCCTGACGGTAATCCAGTCAGAGTGTCCAGGTGTATGGGGTGGGTAGACTGTTTGTGAAGCCTTCTGCAGTCGACCATCTCTGTCTAGACTTGCTTGTCTGATTGACTGGGAGAGCCTGACTCCAAGCAGAGAACGACATCCCAGCTTAGGAGTCAGGAGACAGAAGGGAACAAAGAGTCCAAGACAGATTTGGACAGAATGTAAAAGGAGAAAGTGTTTCCATTGATAGGAGGCTTGGTAGCCAGAGGAGACTGCTGAAGAATCAGACAGAAGGAAGTGGGGGGAAAACACTACAAGTTGTGGTGTTCTGAATTGGCAGTGGAAGCTACTTCAATAATTGGGTCAATATTGGAAAATAAAATATCAGGGTGATGCAAGCCAGTAGGATAAAATAGGATTAATTTAAGCTCCTTTAGAGAGCCAGAATGATGGTGATGGGCTGAATATCCTCCTTCTGCTCTGTACAATTTGATGAAAAGAAGCGACTAATCCCGAACAAATCTCTTTTCTTTTGGAGCATCCTCTTTCCCTCTAATCAGTCTTACTTAATTTGAAAAGGACACAAAATAAAACCCTTTTGACCAAATTTCTCCAAAGGGTGATCAGAATTAGCTTCCTCTCCAGCTACTGTGGCTAACAGCTTATTATAAAATGCAAATGTGACCATTCAAGTATTCTTAAATATTTGTTCCAATTTATTAGTTGGAATTTGGCCACATCTGTTAGTGATTTTCTTTATCAAATCAGTCCTGTGCAACAAAAGGTTAACTAAGCCAAAGGAAACAATTATTTCTTCACCTCGTCTTTCCCTCACTGTTGGGTTTTATTCATATTGCATTCATTCTCGGAGGCCACTAAGCTAGTTTCTGTGCTCCTTTAATCTTGACGTGTTCAGAAATTCCATTAACATTTCTGAAGGAAGTATTTGAAAGAATAAAATTGAATATTGGTGCAGAGATGATAAGAGAAGGTGTCTTGTACGATGAGCAATTTGCTGGCAATTTCTCCACAGTTTTTACATGGGAAATGGTTGTAATCTGCAAGGGAAATGTGAAGAGAGTGGGGATGCTTTGCTTCTGTTATTTGAAGCTTGTCTCATCCTTTGAGTATCCACATTCTTTGGGGTATAATGCAGCTACAATGATGTGGCGAATGTTACATTTTAAACCAGGCAGAGAGGTGAGGGTGTGGCTTTTCTTGAATAACAAATGTCAACCAGTATGATATCTTGATGCAGTAATCTGGCAAGATGGAATTTGTTTCACCATCAACCTTGCCACCGGTATTTTTTCTTCCCTCAGTATGAAAGGATGAGGCAAGCCACTCATTCTTCTAACCCGCATAAACAAGTAAAACAGTCATTGTCTTTTTTTATGCTTTCATGGTATGTGGGCATTTCAGGCTAGGCCAGCATTTACTGCCCATCCCTAATTGCTTAGAGTCAACCACATTGGGTGGCACGGTGGCTCAGTGGTTAGCACTGTCACCTCACAGTACCAGGGACCCAGTTTGATTCCAACTTCTGGCAACTGCCTGTGTAGAGTTTGCACACGCTCCCCGTGTCTGCGTGGGTTTCCTCTGGGTGCTCCGTTTTCTGCCCACAATCCAAAGATGTGCATGCCCAGAGATGCGTAAGTTAGGTGGATCATCTTTAGGATATGCAAGCTTACAGGGGGTGGGTAGGGGGATAGGTCTGGATGGAATGCCCTTCAGAAGGGTGGTATGGGCTGAATGACCTGCTTCCACACTGCAGGGATTCTATGATTCTTATCCACAGAAAGCTCTCGCAAATGGGAATGAGAAGCTGACCAGATTGCTAATTTTTTTTTAGTAATTGGTTTAGGGATAAAATATTGGTTAGGACATGGGGAGAGAATGGTACTTGCTCTTCCTGAAAATAGTTCTTTACATCCCAAAAGATTTACAAGGATGTTGCCGGGAGGTTGGAAGATCTGAGCTATAGCGAAATGTTGAATAGACGGGGGCTGTTTTCCCGGAGACTTGGAGGCTGAGGGGTGACCTTGTAGAAGTTTATAAAGTCTTGCAGGGTGAATAAGCCAAGGTCTTTTTCCCAGGGTAGGGGAGTCCAAAACTAGAGGGCACAGGTTTAAGCTGAGAAGGAGTAAGGTATAAAAGGGACCTAAGGTGCACCTTTTTCACGCAGATGGTGGTTCGTGCATGGAATGAGCTGCCAGAGGAAGTGATGGAGTCTGGGACAATTACAACATTTAAAAGGCATCTGGATGGGGACATGAATAGGAAGGGTTTAGAGAGATATGGACCAAATGTTGGCAAATGGGACTAGGTCAGATTGTGACACATGGTTGGCGCAGACAAATTGCTCTGAAAGGTCTGCTTCTGTGCTGTAGGACTGTATGACTCAGAACAGGAACTCAGGACCTTGGTTTAACATCTCACTGGAAACTGGTGAAGGTGCATTCTGTTATCCACAAGTTCAGTGAACAGCCAAAGATTTGCATTGGCAAGGGATCAGAGATTTACTTGAATGAAAAGCAGACATGTAAGATTTCAGTTATGTGCAGAGTTTAGGGGAGCTGGGATTATTCTCTTTAGAGCAGAGATGATAAAGGAGAGGTTTTGTTCTAAACGTGAGCAGTTTCTGTAATGAGAAACTTTTCCCAGTGGCGGGATGGTCAAAGGATCCTTTCGTGTAGTAGGGATAGGAAGGTGGAGAATGAATGTGCTACTGGAAAAAAAACAATGGAGGCAAATTTGATAAGTCCAAATGGCAATTAGCTACGTTAGGGTAAGTGATTATTGCTAGACTATTAATTCAGACACTCAGATAATGTTCTGGGGTCCTAGATTCAAAGCCTGTCAGTGACAGATGTTAGAGTTTGAATTCAATAATAAACTGGAACTAAGAGTCTACTGATGACCATGAATCTATTGTCAATTGTTGGAAAACCCCATCTGGTCCATTAATGTCTTTAAGGGATGGAAATCTGCTATCCTTACCTGGTCTGACCTACATTTGACTCCAGACCCACAGCAAAGAGGATCATTCCTAATTGCCCTCCAAAATAGCTGACCAAGCCACACAGCTAAAGGGCATTTAGGAATGGGCAATAAATGCCCGCCTTGCCAGTGAAGCCTACATCACCATCTGTGGAACATCTGGATGACAAGGACACCTATGTCAGAGTCCAGTTTATTGACTTAGCTCTGCCTTCAACACCATAATTCCAACAAAACTCATCTCCAAACTCCGAGACCTAGGACTCTGCTCCTCACTCTGCAACTGGATCCTTGACTTCCTGACCCACAGACCACAATCAGTAAGGATAGGTGACAATACTTCCTCCACAATAATCCTCAACACCGGTGGCCAGCAATGCTGTGTACCCAATCCCCTGCTATACTCCTTACACACTCCGCACTGTGTGGCTAAATTCATCTCTAACTCCATTTACAAATTTGCTAATGACACCACCATAGTGGGTCAGATCTCATACAACATTGAGACAGAGTACAGGAAGGAGATAGGCAGCTTAGTGGCTTTGTGTCAAGACAACAGTCTCTCCCTCAATGCCAGTTTTAAGGAGCTGGCCATCAAAGTGGAGTGGAGAACACACCCCTGTCTGCATCAATGGTGCTAAGATGGAAGTGTTCGAGAGTTTCAAGTTCCTGGGAGTGATGATCACCAACAATTTATCCTGGTCCACTACAGTCAAGAAATCACACCAACGCCTCTACTTCCTCAGGAAGCCAAGGAAATTTGCCCTGTCCACACTGACTCTTATCAATTTTTATAGATCTATTGACACCATCTATACTTCCCGCTGCCTTGGGAAAGCAGCCAACGTAATCAAAGACCCCTCCCACCCTGGTTATATTCTCTTCCACTCTCTTCCATCGGACAGAAGATACAAAAGTTTGAAAATGCATACCAACAGATTTAAGAACAGCTTCTTCCCCGCTGTTATCTGACTTATGAATGAACCTCTCATATATTAGAGTTGATCTTTCTCTGCATCTTCTCTGTAGCTGTAACACCATATATCTCAGATTCTCCAGCATCTGCAGTTCCTACTATCTCTGAAACACCATATACTGTATTCTGTTTGATTACCCAGATGTACTTATGATTTGTCTGGTAAGCATGCAAAACGATAATTTTCACTGCATCTTGGTACAAGTAACAATAATAAATCAAATCAAATCCAATGAAACAGGGAAGAGTGGGACTAATTGGATATCCCTTCAAAGAGCCAGCACAGGTACAATGGGCCAAATGGTGTCATTCTGTGCCGCTTGATCCCAGGAGAGTAAAATAAGGGAAACTCTTGTGTGGTTTTCAGGCTCCTTTGACCCAACCTACAGAAACTGGCTGACATTAAAATGAATTTAAGAGCGTGACTCTCCTCAGCTCTTTGATGGGCCACAAACAAGACCCCTTCAAAAATAAACATTAGAAAGCCAACACAGAATACAATGCCAAGATGGAATCCCTTGCAAAATAAAATGTAGTCACACAATGGGAGAAGGTTTCAACATTATTTTGGGCTTTGAAATACCTGACGTTTTAATGACAACTCTGAGAATCTTTGCAACAAAAGGCTTTTGTTGACAGGGTAGTGTAACGGCACAATGAATGCGTTTAGAGTTTCCTGTCTGACAGGTTTCCCAGCATCAACTGAACAGTTTAGAGTTATGCTGATACTGTGCAGAGTTTCAGGTATAAGTGCTTTTGGATCTTTTGCCAGTTTGGAATGTGCTTACAATGCAGGCATGGCAGAGGTGTTCTGGGAATGGTGACCTCTGTTCCCATTGCTTAATGTTCCCAATTTCCTCCACCCCCCCAGCCCCTCCTCATCCCACTGTCTAACTTCCTGTGTTAGTGATATCTGTCCACACCTCCCCACTGTGATTCACCAGTCACCAGACTCTCCTTTAGCTGCTTGTATTTTTTGACCATCAATCAAACATTTTTTTAAATCTAATAAACAAAGGGATTCAAAAAATATTAAAGCAAAACACACCAGTTTTTTTTTTGTAAAATGACCCTGCAGCAAGTGTTGCACAATGTTCACATCACAAATCCTCATGTAGCAGGATCTAGGCAAAATACAGGCTTAGAGATAGTAGGAACTGCAGATGCTGGAGAATCCGAGACAACAAGGT
>NC_063347.1:5297409-5308054 GCF_021869965.1 Rhincodon typus
GCCAAGTAGCATCAGAGGAGCAGGAAAGCTGACATTTCGGGCCTAGAGCTTTCTTCAGAAGGAGGGTCTGAAGAAGGATCTAGGCCCGAAACGTCGGCTTTCCTGTTCCTCTGATGCTGCTTGGCCTGCTGTGTTCATCCAGCTCTACACCTTGTTATCTCAGATTTTCCAGCATCTGCAGTTCCTACTATCCTTGAAACCTCAATGGACGGTTTCCCGTCCTTATATCAGTCCATTGTAATTAAATTGCCCTGTTCATTTTTAAGCTATGTATTTAGTGAAGGAAGCTGGTTGGTGAAGCCAGTTGTGTTCAGTTCTGAATGAAAACAACAAATGATGGAGATCACAGCAGTTCTGGCAGCATCCATGGAGAGAGAGCGAGCTAACGTTTTGAGTCTAGATGTCGCTTCATCATAGCTGAAGTGAAGTGTGCAGGGGGCAGCATTTAAGCTATAGTTTGGGGGGTGATAGTGGGGTTAGTGGGTGTAGGGTGCTGGTGGAAAGAGATGTTGATAGATAAGTGATCAGAATGTGAGAATGGCATGACAATGGTGACTCTCCTGTCAGACTTGAAAGGACAGTAACTGGAACGGGGGCAGGGGAGAACATGATAACAAACTAGCCGAAAGAGAAGAAATGGTTCACAGTCCAAAGGTGTTGAACTCAATATTACTGCCTAGTCTGAAGATGAGATGTTGTTCCTCCAGTTTGTGCTGAGATTCACTGGAGCATTGCATCATGCCGAGGACAGACACGTGGGCATACGAGCAGCACGCTATGTTAAAATGACAGGCTCCTGGAAGGTCTGGGGTCAAGCTTACGCACAGACCGGACTTAATATTAAGTTCAACTCCTTTAAACGGTGAACTATTTCTTCCCTTTCCTTTAGCTTGTTATCATGTCCTTAGCTCCTGGTTACTATCCATTGCTCCCAACATAGTCTCCTCTATATCGGGGAGACCAAACGCAGACTCAGGGATCGGTTCATGGGGCATCTGCTCTCTGCATGAACCAACCGACCTGACCTTCCAGTTGCCATCCATTTTAATTCCCCCTCCCACTCCCACTCCCATTCCCCTAGCCACATGTCCATCCTTGGCCTCCTCCACTGTCAAAATGAGGCCAAATGTAAACTGGAAGAACAACACCTGATGTTTAGCCTTGGGAGCTTACTGCCCAATGGCCTCAATATTGACTTCACCAGCTTCAAAATCCCTACATCCCCAGCCATATCCCATGTCCAGTCCTCCCCTTCTTCCTCACCTCCCTGACCTGACCTAACCTGTCTGTCTTCCTACTCACCTATCTGCTCCACCCGTTCCACTGACCAACCACAAGAACCCCCTCCTACATCCGCCAATCACCATTCTCCCAGCCCCACCGACACGCGCCCCCCCATTTACTTCTGGGTGCTCCTCCCCTTTCCCAGTCCTGACAAAGAGTTTCGGCCTGAACGTTGACTTTCCTGCCCCTCAGATGCCGTCTGATCTGCTGTGCTTTTCCAGCTTCACATCTATTGACTCTGGCTTCAAAAACCTGCAGTCCTTACTGTCTCCAACTCCCTGAGAATCAACACTGCAAAGTCTCCTCTAAGGATGCCCACCTTGAAGAAGTTTTCCTCTTTCCTCCCAACAGAGCTCAGCGAGTCTCTCTCCCCCTGCAAACCACCCACAATCCCCCCATCCCCCACCCCTCGGGTTGTCTCCTCTGCCCTGAAGCTCTTCAACCACATTCTGAAGCAATCTCGATACTACAGTCGCGTCTCCTTCCTCAGTGCCTGTCTACACAGCTGGCCCATCCCCCATGGGCTCCAAATAACTTGCAGACCTTCACAATTTGGACTCAACCATGACCATTGCTATCTACAGTACCTCCAGTGCCTCTAGAAATGATCTTCCCTGCGGAATCCCAGCTCCACACTCTCTGCCACACATTGACACCTTCTCTCCCTGCAGGCAACCTTGCTGCAGCTCAGGACCTCTCTCTCCCAGACCTGCAGCGGACCTCTTACTGTTCTTTTTTCTCAGAAGGACCCACACCTGTTTCTTCTCCGCAATATCAGACTTCAAAGACTGTAAGTACACCAAACTCTCCCACACCCACCTCCAGACACAAACCTCAACCATTCTGCATGCCAATCCCCTCATCTCCGACATCAGCCTGACACCATTGCCCAAGCAGGTGCTCCAACCACATCCATAGACCATGTGACTGCCGCTTCCACTGATGTCATAGACCATGTGATCACCGACACCATTATCGCCCGGGTTACTCCCGCTTCCGCCCATGTGACCGCTCCAGTGCACACGCCTACTCCTGATGAAGTCTCCACCCCTGCTCCTGAGCCCAACCCTACACTCAGCCCCAGCCTAAAGCCTGACTGGACATTGACCGTACCCTCAGACCTCCCCCTCACTGAGGCTGAATAGTCAGTCCTCAGCAAAGGGCTCACCTTCCCTTCTCCGCACCCACACATAAATAAATTCCACGAACGCCATGGTGTCGAGCTCTTTTTCCATCTCCTCCATCTCCGCACCTATTTCTTTGAGCGGAAATCCAACCCACCCTCTGACAATCCCTTCTTCTGCCTCCAGAAAACTCCAACCTCCTGGACACCTCCCTCCCGGCCTCCTACCATCCCTCGAACTCTTCTTCTCAAACTGCCGTCACGACATCAATCACTTGGATCTACTTCATCGTAAAGTCAAAGATATACAGCACGGAAACAGACCGTTTCTCTACCCCTCTCACTTACTCCAAGCTTTCCCCATCAGAACACGCAACCCTCCACACCCTTCACTCCAACCCCAACCTCACTATTAAATCATCTGATAAGGGTGGGGCACGCTGGTAGTATGGCGAACTGACCTCTAAATCACTGAGGCCAGATGCCAACTCTTTGATACCTCCTCCTACTGCCCCCTCGATCATGTCCCAACCTCTGATCACCAAGCCATCATCTCCCAGACCATCAACAACCTCATCACCTTGGGAGATCTCCCATCCATAGCCTCCAACCTGACAGTTCCCCAACCCTGCACCGCCCGGCTCTACCTCCTTCCCAAAATCCATAAACCCAACTACCCCGTGTCAACCCATTTGCCTCTGCTGGCTCTTATCCCACCGAGCTCATCTTCTCCTATCGTGTCTCCGTTCTTTCTCCTTTGGTCCGGGAACTCCCTATTCGTGACACAACCCACGCCCTCCACCTTTTCCAAAACTTTCAACTCCCCAGCCCCCAACATCTCACCTTCACCATGGACATACTGTCGTTATACACCTGTATCACCCACACAGATGGCCTAAATGTCCTCTGCTTCTTCCTTTCTCATGGGCTCAACCAGTCCTCCTCCACTGACCCTTTCATTCGCTTGGCAGAACTGGTCCTCACCATCAACAATTTTTTCTTTGATTCTTCCCACTTCCTACAAACTGAACTGGTGGCCATGGGCTCGAGCTATGCCTGCCTCAGGATTTGTGGAACAGTTCCTCTTCCACAACTGCACCGGCACCATCCCTCACCTCTTTCTCTGTTATATTGATGACTGTATCGGTGCTGCCTTGTGCTCCCGCACTCAAATTCTGACCATTTCTGATGCCTCCCTTCCGTTCCTGGATCTCTTCATCTCCATTTTCGGTAACTAACTCACTATTGACATCCATTTCAAACCCACTGACCCATATCATTACCTCAACTACACCTCCTCTCACCCACCCTCCTGCAAAAACGCTATATCCTTACTCTCAATTCCTGTGCCTTTGCCGCATCTGCTCCCAGGATGAGGTGTTTTACTCCAGGACATCCCAGATATCCTCTTACTTTAGGGATCGGAATTTCGCCCTCCTTTGTAATTGAGGATGCCTTCAACCGCATCTACTCCACTTTCCAACCTTCAGCCCTCAAACCCCCTCCCCGCAACAACAAAAAGAATAGTGTCCCTTAGTCCTCACATACCACTCCACCAACCTCTAAATCCAACGCATCATCCTCCAACATTTCCACCACCTACAATCAGACCTAAAGAGGTATTGTCTTCCCCACCCCTGTCTGCCTTCCACAGGGACCGTTCATTCCGCGACTCCTTCGTCAGCTCTACACTTTCCACCAACTTCTCCAACACAAGGCAAGAGGTGCAACACCTGCCCCTACACCTCCCCCTCACCTCCTTCCAAAGCTCCAAATAATCCTTCCAGATCCAGCAGAGATTTACCTACACTTCATCCAACCTGATCTACTGTATCTGTTGCTCCCAATGTGGTCCCCTCTATATCGGGGAGACCAAATGCAGACTTGGGAACTGGTTCGCGGAGCATCTGCTCTCTGCATGCACCAACCAACTTGACCTTCCAGTTGCCATCCATTGTAATTCCCCCTCCCACTCCCCTGGCAACATGCCCATCCTCAGCCTCCTCCACTGTCAGAATGAGGCCGAACGTAAACTGGAGGAACAATACATGATGTTTCACTTTGGGAGCAAACAGCCCAATGGCTTGAATATTGACTTCACCAGCTTCAAAATCCCTCCAGCCCCAGCTTTATCCCATGCCCAGCCTTCCCCCTCCCCCTCCTCCTCACCTCCGTGACCTGACCTAACTTGTCCATCTTCCTACTCGCCTATCTGCTCCACCCTTCCCGCTGACCAATCACAACAACCCACTACCTACATCCACCTATCGCCATCCCACCTACTCTTCCCACAGCCCCACCACCCTTCCTCTATTTATTTCTGGGCTCCCCTCCCCCCCCCCCCCCCCCACCCTCACGAACGGTTTCGGCCTGAAACATTGACTTTCCTGCTCCTCGGATGCTGTCTGACCTGCTGTGCTTTTCCAGCTTCACATCTATTGACTACTGTCCTTTCAAGTCTGGCTGGAGACACACCACTGTTCTGCCATTCTCAATTTCTGATCACTTAATCTGAACTATCAACATTTTATCTCCACCAGCACCCTACTCCCACCACCCCCACCCCCACAGACTATTACATAAATGCTGTCTCCTCCACACTGCACGTCAGCTCTGATGAAGAGTCATCTAGACTAGAAACGTTAGCTTGCTCTCTCTCCATGGACGCTGCCTGACCCGCTGTGATCTCCAGCATTTATTGTTTTCAATACAGATTCCAGCATCTGGAGTAATTTGCTCCTATATTGTGCTCAATTCCTACACTGGTTGAGTTTACTTTTCTCAAACTCATCCCTTTGCCTGAGGCATGGTGTCCCTCAGGTTATACCACTACCAGTCATCTCCTTCTTTAATGAGAATTCAGCCCTATCGTCCAATAGGACTATGGCAAATTTCCGTTCAATGATTACAAGGTGAAAGACAGCATGCACAAAATACACAGACTTGCAAATGTGAAATGAATCAAGCATTTATCAATAAAATTTAACAATTTATTCAATTAAGATTACCTTCCAATTAATATTACATACAGACTTCATAATTCAGAGCACATTTTAAAAATTAAACAGTGCCCAAGCGTCAGTCAAACAGAAGCTATGGTTGTGCAGCTCAGCGCCTTTGTAAGGTAAATAACTTTTTGTAAAGTAAGAAAAAATTGTTACAAATTAGGAAGGTGCAATAAGACAAGATTAATCACATCTGATGGAGGGACGCATGGCCTTTCAGAATTGAGTTAGCCAGTTGGTAGTCAGATAATTGATAATTAGCAATTTAATAAGTAACACCTACATCAGGAAGTCAGAAACATTACTTCAAACAAAGCCAGGAGATGAATCAGCTTTTGCTGGGATGAAAAGGCATGACATTTTTTCAAGCTGATTAGTGTTGTATCGTTTGATCATGGGATGTCACTGGCTGGACCAACATTTATTATCAATTCCTCGTTGCCCATAGGCCAGTTGAAAGTTACCACATTGCTCTGGCTGTGGACTCACATGTAGGCCAGACCGAGTGAGGTCAGCTGATTTCTTCCTAAAGGGCATCAGTGAACAAACAAGCCCCACTTGTTGCCTTCAGAAGGTCATGGTGGGCTTTCATGTTGAGCCAATACAGTTCATAAATTCACTACTTCTGAGAAGCATGCTCATCCGCTTCAGATGTGTGTTAGGAGGGAGCGGTGAGGGAGACCTGCAATGTTTGAGGTGCAGGCTTTCAAAGAGAAACAAAAGAAAGACATGCATTCATATAGCACCACTCGCCATGACTCGATGCCTCAAAGTCCTTGATAACAAATGAAATACATCTCTTTGAAGTGTAGTCACGGTTGTAATATAGAAAACAAGGCAGCTAATGTGTACACCGTTAGATCCCACAAATAACTGTAGTGAAATATCATCTGGATTGTTGACAGAAGGTAGACCAGGCTCTTGACAATGAATCTCAATGCCGTTTATTATATATACAGAGTATATACAGAACAGAATAAGAAGTCATGTGTGGAATCCTACACACTCAGCTCCCAGTTCCATGTGATCTTAAAAGCACAGGTACAGTTAACCCTTTATTCCCCAATAATCACTCAATAAGCCTCTGTTCTGAGGGAGAATTATCAGTTGAGCCATCCTGTTCTCCTCGTTTAATTGGATCTTATACATCCCACCAAACATGCAGATGAGGCCTTGGCTTATCTGAAAGACAGCATTGATGATCTTGCAGCACACCCCCAGTAGTCCATTCGGGTGCAGCCTTGACTTTATGCTCAATTCTACATGTGGAATTGGAAGCCCGAACTTTACACAATAGGGAACAGTGATCATAACAGAGTCAGAGTCCACATATTTTCATAATAGGGAACAGTGATCATAACAGAATCAGAGTCCATATATTTTCATGAAGCATAAAACCAGGTCTGACTGCCCTCACAGGTGGACACAGAGATGCCAAAAGCTAATCTGAGGAGAGCGGTGGAATTCCGTCTGGTCTTCTAGCCCTAACCCTAAACCCAACCTAACCCAATATTTATCTGTTGATCAACATCACCAAAACAAATGATCTGATCGTCAAATTATGTGTGAGAGCTTGCTGTGTGCAAAGTAGCCCCCATGTATCCCATTTATTGTTTCCATTTTTTCCCCTAAGAATTTGTACTTGAGAAATTGTACCGAGACACCCATGTGCCTAAGATGGCTCAGTAAGTGGTGACTTATAAAGTTTTCACTGCGCTCCTTGAGTACATGTGACAATAAAACTAATTCGAGTTATTTTAGTCATAAGATGAAGGAGTCACTGTTGAGGCCAGCATTTATTTCTCATCCTTAATTGTGTCGGCCACATTAATGTGTGTCTAGAGACACATATAGGCCAGACTAGGTAAGGATGACAGATTTCCTTCTCTAAGCAGCATTACTGAGTCAGATTGTTTTTCTTTTAACAGCAGTGGTTACTGGGCTACCTTCTGCTTCTTATTCCATAAGTCAATTGAACTCAAATTTCTCCATCTCCAGTGAATGGGATATGAACCCATATCCACAGTATGCACAGCCTGGGGAGCCCAGATTACTAACCCAGTGACAATACCACTAAACCACCAGAGATACTAGGAACTGCTGATGCTGGAGTCTGAGATAACAACGTGGAGCTGGAGGAATGCAGCAGGCCAGGCAGCGTCAGAGGAGCAGGAAAGTTGACGTTTCAGGTTGGGACCCTTCTTCAGATTTGAAGCAGATGTAGGAACAGGCTCCACTGTAGTTAAATCTGTACAGATTTTTCTGAAGAAGGGTCCCGACCCAAAACATCAGCTTTCCTGCTCCTCTGATGCTGCCTGTCCAGCTGTGTTCCTCCAGCTCCACACTGTGTTACCACTAACCCACCACCTCTCTTTAAATGTTGCAACAGTGACTACACATCAAAACATAATTCATCGGCTCAGAAGTGTGTTGGATTGTGCTGAGCTTGCGAAACACAGTAGAAATGCAAAGTCTCCACTCCCAGCACCTTCATGACAGATCTTACACGTTTGCTGCAGGACTTCTACATGTGTGAGATGCACAGTTAATGTTGCATTCAAAGTTCCATGAATGATCCTGAGTAGACCCCTCAAATCCCAGTCTTCATCATTATCCTTTCTCCATATTGGTGTTCCCAGGTACCCGCGAGGTTAAACTTCAATAGATTTATTAAAAATTATTCTTCAAATGGGATCCTGCATTGTTTCCATGGTAAGAAATAAAACATCTTCACATCACCAGAGATGGCTATAAATATTTCATTAAAGGAGTAATGTACTACATGCACTTGAAACAGAATAGCTGTTTCTAGTACTTAGCCTGTGGACAGACTCCAAGCGCTGAATGTCTATAAATAAGTAATATATGTATCACTGGCTTAGCAGAGGGTCTGTAGGCTCCCATTGATACTGCATAATCAGTGGCATCTTCAGAGGGTTCGGGCTAACGGCTTTTTCAATATTTAGCACATCTTCCCAAGGACGGTAAGAAGTTGAGAATGGAAAGTAAGGCTGAACTCCCAAATGGAGGGCTAAGCCGAAAGGACGGAGGCTGCTCCTGTAACTTAGACCCTATAATTGCCACTCACTTGATCATTCTTCAGCTTTGCCCCTCTGCCCTCAGCCAATTCTGATCCACAGCAACCACGGGGAAGTGGCAAATCCACCCCATTCAGAACCGGGATCGAATTCCGTGTTGTTGGCACCAAGCTGATCCAGACTTATCGCCCTGGCAACCGCTCCTCACTGACCTCCAAGAGGTGTCCGCGTTGTCTTGGCAACATGTACTTCAACATCCATGTATAGCCCAGGGCTATGGACATCGATGGGAGGGGTTCCAGTTGTATTCATGATTTAGATGAATGTCTCTACATATAATGTCTCTAAATTTGCAGGTGGCACTAAGCTGGGTGGGAGGGTGAGCTGCGAGGGGGATGCAGAGATGTTTCAGTGTGGTTTGGGCAGGGCGTGCAAACAGAGGAATGCGTGTCAGATGCGGTATAATATGAATAAATATGAGGTTATGCACTTTGGGAGCAAAAACAGGAAAGTGGGTTATTATCTGAATGTGAATTGATTGGAAAAGGGGGAGGTGTTACAAGACCTGGCTGTATCAACCACTGAAAGTAAACTGGCATGCGAAGCAGACGAAAAGGCAAATGGTACATTGGCTTTCATAGCGAGGGGATTTGAGCCAGGAGCAGGGATGTCTTGCTGCAATTGTATAGGGCCCTGTTGAGAGCATACCTGGAGTATTGTGTATCAGAGGAAGGATATTCTGGTGATGGGGGGAGTGCAACAAAGGTTTACCAGACTGATTCCTGGGACGGCAGGACTGACGTATGAAGAGAGAGTGAATCAGTTAGGATTATATCCACTGGAGTTTAGAAGAATGAGAGGGAATCTCAAAGAAGTCTATAAAATTCTAACATGACTAGAGAAGGTAAGCACAGGCATCTGCGGTGGGTTTCTTCCAGGTGCTCCAGTTCCCTCCCACAGTCCAAAGATGTGCAGGTTAGGTGGATTGGCCGTGCTAAATTGCCCCATAGTGTTCAGGGATGTGTAGATTAGGCGGGTTATACGGCGATGGTTTTGGATGGGATGCTCTGAGGTTCAGTGTGGACTTGTTGGGCCGAAGGGCCTGTTTCCACACTGTAGGGATTCTATGATTCTATGATAATCCCCAATAACCAGGATGTCCAGAACCAGGGGCCATAGTCTGAAGGTACTGGGTGGCCCATTTAAGATTGAGATTAGGAGAAATTTCTTCACCCGGAAAATGGGGAGCCTGTGGAATTCTCTGCCACAGAAAGCAGTTGAGGCCGAAACATTGACTGTTTTTAGAAGGAGTTAGATATAGTTCTTAGGGCTAACGGGATCAAAGGATATCAGAGAAGAGGGAGGAACAGAGTACTGAGTTAGACGATCAACCATGATCATATTGAATGGTGGAACAGACTTGAAGGGCAGAATGGCCTACTCTTGCTATTTTTTTCTTTATTTCCCTGTTGAGAAGAAATGAAACCTTTATTTTCATATTGCAGCCATCAAGACTCTCGGGATTCATAAGAGCAGAAGAACATAAGAACTAGGAGCAGGAGTAGGCCGTCTGGCCCTTCGAGCCTGCTCCGCCATTCAATAAGATCATGGCTGATCTTTTCGTGGACTCAGATCCACTTACCCGCGTTCACACTATATCCCTTAGTTCCTTTATTGTTCAAAAAAAATCTACCTTATCTTTAAAAACGTTTACTGAAGTAGCGTCAACTACTTCACTGGGCAAGGAATTCCATAGATTAACAACCCTCTGGGTGAAGAAATTCCTTCTCAATTCAGTCCTAAATCTGCTCCCTCTAATCTTGAGGCTATGCCCTCTTGTCCTAGCTTCACCTGCCAGTGGAAACATCCTCTCTACTTCTATCTTATCTATTCCCTTCATAATTTTATGTTTCTATAAGATCCCCCTTCAATCTTCTGAATTCCAATGAATATAATCCCAATCTACTCAGTCTCTCCTCATAAACCAACCCCCTCAACTCAGGAATCAACCTAGTGAACCTCCTTTGCACCCCCTCCAGTGCCAGTACATCCTTTCTCAAGTAAGGAGACCAAAACTGCACGCAGTACTCCAGGTGTGGCCTCACCAGCACCTTGTACAGCTGCAACATAACCTCTCTGCTTTTAATCTCAATCCCTTCAGCAATGAAGGACAAAATTCCATTTGCCTTCCTAAT
>NC_063347.1:5308554-5318913 GCF_021869965.1 Rhincodon typus
TGCTGCCCGGCCTGCTGTGTTCCTCCAGTTCCACACTGTGTTATCTCTGACTCCAGCATCTGCAGTTTTTGCTAAATGTGCTGAGTTTCTGCAGCGTTTTCTCTGTTTGTTACAAGGGTAACATAGCTCCAGTCTTCCCAGAGATGCCCACATCCCATACAAGTGGAAACATCACAAGACACAGATCACACATTCACTGCCATGCTATTGCTTGTGACATCTTTCTGTGGAAACATCAAGCTGGGTTTTACTCTTCCTGACATTGTGAGGAAGGCTGATTGAGAAGTAGGAAACCAACTGCTATGCCACAGAAGGGCTTGAGGTCATGTCCTTACCCCATCCCCCACACACCAGACCTTGTCATCACATGAAAACTGAAAAACTCCGGATGCTGTAAATCAGAAATGAAAACAGAAGTTGCTAGAAAAGGTTTAGCAGCATCTGCAGTGAGAAATCAGAGTTAACGTTTTGGGTCCACTGACCCTGCCTCAGGAATGATCAGGAAAGGTCACTGGACCTGAAACATTAACTCTGATTTCTCTCCATAGATGCTATCAGTCCTGCTGAGTTTTTATAGCAATTTCTGTTTTTGCTTGTCATCACATGGGCTGCAACCACTTACAACACTTTGTCAGCCACTAATAGACCCATTGATTTGATTGAGTTTATTTATTCTCACAAAATTGTTACAAAATACAGTGAAAAGTGTTGTATAATGTCACCACTCTCCCGAGCCATCTTAAAACACAGACCAAAACATAGAATATAAAGGCAAAAAAATTCATGCCCCCAGACTGACCATTAACCACTTCTTTGTCTGTCTAACTGTTTTTCTCTCTCTTTGGGCTCTATCTCTAACTATCATTTACTCTCCCTCTCCTCCCACCCGATCTTCCCCAGACATATCAACATTTTTCTAGCTACTATCAGTTCTGGAAAAGGGTCACTGAGCCCTAAATGTTAACTCTGCTTTCTGTCCACATATGCTGCCAGACTTGCTGAGTTTCTCCAGCAAGTTCTGTCTTTGTTTCTGGTACTCGGCCGCAGAATGTGGTTGAGGCCAAAGCGTTGAATGTTTTCAAGAAGGAGTTAGATCTAGCTCTTAGGGCTAAAGGAAACAGAAAGTGGGAACAGGATAGTGGAAGGGCCAAATGGCTGACACCCTGCTTTTATTTTCTATGTTTCTATGTTGCTCCTCTCCCTGCCAATGTGTATGAAGTCTTGATTGGGCATCTACGGTCCCTTGGCTGGAAGGCTGACACATTGTTGCTGTGAAGGGGGTGCTCCATCACCAATTGGGCTCCAAATCATTGGATTTAGGGGCAGGGTCAGGCTATTTAGCCTTTTCAGCCTGCCATGAAACATGACTATCCAGTGGGAGAGGGGTTAGGCCACACACCACATACAGTACTAGTGACGGCCAAAATTTAAAGGCTCCCCCCGCCACTAGCCCCCTGCGCCCCCACCCTCTCCCTCTCTCCTTTTTGGTTAGGTCAGCCTAGAAGCTGTGAAGAAGTAACATATCCCAGCAGCCTCAACTGCTCCAGGCAGCCATGTTCCCAGGACCATGTTCTCCATCACCATTGCGCCACTTCCTCATTCAGATGAAATCATTCCTGTCCGTTTTCCCATGTAACTATTGAAAATGCAGTGGGCGATGGACAATTGGAAACGATTGATTGCCTCTTTAACCGGTTGAACAGCCTTTTGTTTTCATTAAAAACTGAAAGAACTGCGGATGCAGTAAATCAGGAACAAAAGCAGAATGTTGCTGGAAAAGCTCAGCAGGCCTGGCAGCATCTGTGAAGAAAATGATCAGAGATAATGTTTCAGGGCTGGTGATCCTTCATGTTAACTCTGATTTTTTTCTCCACAGACCTGCTGAGCTTTTCCAGCAACTTTGTTTTTGTTGCTTTTGTTTTCATTATTCCTTCACAGGATATAGGTAACACTGGCTAATAGCCAGCAATTATTGCCCGTCCCTAATGGCCCAGGGGGTGGTTGGGAGTCAACCCCATGGCTGTGAGCCTGGAGTCACGTGTGGGCCAGACCAGGTAAGGATGGCAGATTTTCTTCCCTGAAGTTAATCAGTGAGCCAGACGGGCTTTTAGTGGCACCCAACAATGGTTAGGTGGCCATCATTAGACTAACTTTTCACTCCAGACTCCTTTTCGTTATTGCATTTAAAATTCTTCATCTTCCATGGTGGGAATCGAACCCGTGTTCCCAGCACATGTAGGCCAGACCAGGTCAGCATGACAGATTCCCTTCCCCAAAAGGGCATTAAGTGAACCAGATGGGTTTACCATGAATTCCTTTCCTTAAAATGGTAGGTGGGCTCCTGATTCTGACACGTTCTTGCCTTCCACGTGACGCCACCTTGCCATGGGGTAAGCATGGGGTGGAGACGGCTGAGTTACTCTTGCAAAGGGCTGACATGGGGGCAACAGGGTCTGAATGGCCTCCTTCTATGCTGCAATCATTCTATTAATTGAATGGAACTGGCCGGGACCTGAAGGAATGACTAGGAGTAGCCATAGGCGAGCATTCCGTGGTAACCAGACCATGCCCAATTCTATTGTGAGAGGCACTCCTGGGGTCAGCGGTACGCAAGATATTGTGTCCTCCTTTGGGGACCCCACTGCAAGTTTGGAAATTGGATGACTCAATGTTTCCTGCCCCTATTCTCTTCCTCCCCTCATTTCACACTAAGGAGGCATTTCTTCAGAGGATCAGGTAGAGAAACCTTGAAACGCTTGCCCACGAGGCTGTGGAACCTGAGGGCCCATTAAAATTCCTCAAAAAGGCACACAGACGTTTTCTGGATCAATGGACATGCAGCAAATATGGGCCAATAGAGGGGTCACGTTGGACTAAATCTCAATCATTGGCTCAAGAAGGGCTGAATGGCCTCCTCTGGTTCTGAATGCTCATGGAGTGAACAATAGAATGCCCTTCATTGTCAATAGCTATTCTAACAGCCTCCAAATATCGGTGGCAAGCCATTTTTCTAGCACTGAGGTAAAGTTGCGATAGTCCCATTCCCTTATGATAGAGAAAGAGAGATGATGGGTGGTAATTTAACCTGAGAGTCACCATGTGTCAGGTGAGGGGAGAGGTTGAGAAGGAGAGCCCTTCATGGTAACCTCAGAGGGTGTAGGTATTGAACCCACACTGTTGGCAACACTCTCCCTCGCAAGCCAGTTGTACAGCCAACTGAGCTAACCAACCTCCATTCCAGCGCTGCCACTGAGTCACCTCGAACAAGCGAAACAGCACCTGGTAGACCACGTCTAGCATGATGATGCATTAAGCAAGATTTAGGAACATGATAATGTTTATCCATGCATGAAACATCACAACTACGTATTGCACTGGGAAATTCAATTATCAGGTATTTTTAAAACATCTGTGCAGTCAATCTGTTTGATGTGTCATCCAAAATGTAGGTAGATCCGCTAGGTATCTCAATCACCCAGCAAATTGGCTTCACGCTCTTGTGTATCAATGGCAACGCTTTAGCAAGGGTACTCAGTACACTCTTTCCCCTGAGTCACTATGCCAGTCTCCCCCATGGGAAAGCTCCAACAGGCTTTGGTCACGGTTTTCCTCTCTCAGCATGGAGCAAGAAGAGGAGATACTCAGACGATGTGGGCCTGGTGAGATAATTTCCACCTTCTTGTCAGTTCAGGGATTAAGTTCTCGGTGAGAAGGGGCTCAACTCCAATTTAAACCCATGAAGTTTCAATTCATGGCTATTTAAGCATCACAAATTGCTACCTGCCACAGTTGGTAGAGGAAGGGGTGATATGGTTTCCAATTGCTCCAATCTGGGGCAATTGGAGGTGCAGGAACCAAGCAAGGGGGTGACGCCTGTAAGCCACACCTACTTTATATCTCTGATACCCTAGCCTCCATGACCCGCACCCTACGACAAGGAGGAAAATAAATACATGCGTTTTAGCAGCTGGATCCCCTGAGGAGTAGGCCTCATCTGACAGTCTTTAGGAACCAGAAGCCACTGGCCTCTGATTGGCCAGCAGCCTTTGGCCACAAGCAACACCAACGTTGAGACCTGCACTAGGCCGATCTCTGTTTATAATCATAGCCATGGAGTCATACAATGCAGAAACAGACTCTTTGGTCCAACCTAACATAATTCCAAATTAACCTAACCCTACCTGCCTGCTTCTGATCCATATCCCTCCAAGCCATTCCTATTCATGTACTAATCGAAGTGTCTTGTCAGCTCTTGATGCACTGTTTCGTGTGCGATGGTTGGTGGGGTGGAGTGTGAGGTGCCCCCAAAGATGCCTGCGCCCACACCTCATCGCGAAAATGGAGAAGCACATTCCCTCCTTTCTTATTGGAAGCAACAAGATGAAGGATGAAGGGCAATGTCAATCCAGGACAAAGCAGCCCACTTAATTAGCACTCCATCCAGCGACATCAGCCTCCACTTTCTTCAAGGCTGTTACTCAGTGACAGCAATGGTGTGTACATACCATCTACAAAATGCACTGTAGCAACTTACCCAGGCTCCTCACGGGCAGTACTTTCCAAACCCACTTTCCACCTACTTCCGTCTAGAAGGACAAGGGCAGCAGATACATTGGAACACAACCCCCTGAATGCCCTCCTTCATGACATTGCGGGTCTACCTACAGCACATGGACTGCTGCAATTCAAGAAGGCAGCTCATCACCACTTTCTCAAGGGGTAACAAGGGACGGGCCAGAAATGCTGGCCCCGCCAGCGATGCCCACATCGGATGAGTGAATGAAAAAAGGTAAGTTAAAGCCAAATATTGTTCAGGTAGAAAACAGCAAGTGGAAAAAGAACAAAGATTAGTTTGCAACGAACAGTTTGTTTCCCTTTGTGGGACAGTCTAGGACCAGAAGACATCATCTCAGAATAAAGGGTTGCACATTTGAGAGAAAGATGAGGAGGAATTTCTTCTCATTCAGTATATGCAAGGCTGAGATAGATTTTTAATCAGTAAGGGAATCAAGAGTTATGGGGAAAAGGCAGAAAAGCAGATTTGATAATGATCAGATCAGTTATAATCTTATTGAATGGTAAAAAGTCTTGATGGGCTGTCTCGCCTACTTATCATAGATAGATAGAATCCCTACAGTGTGGAAACAGGCCCTACGGCTCAACAAGTCCACACTAACCCTCAGAGCACCCCGACCAGACCTGTCCCCCTATAACCCACCTAATCTACACATCCCTGAACTCTATGGGCAATTTAGCATGGCCAATCCACCTAACCTGCACATCTTTGGGCTGTGGGTGGAAACTGGAACACCCGGAGGAAACCCGCACAGACACAGGGAGAATGTGTAAACTCCACACAGACAGTCACCTGAGGGTGGATTTGAACCCAGGTCTCTAGTGCTGTGAGGCAGCAATGCTAACCACTGCTCTGATGTCTTATGTCCTATGGTAATGGGAAGAAAATTATGAGCAGGCTACTTAGTGAGTGTGAGTACACAAGGGGCAGATTCAGGGTCTTGTGGTGTGTGGTAGTATCCCTACCTCTGAACCAGGAGACCTGTGTTCACATCCCACCTGAGCCAAGAGGTGAATAATAACTTCTCTGAACAGGTTGATTCTAAAATGTCTACAAAAGAGACAGAGTTCAGTAGGAGAGTTGGGAACTGGAGGGTGGGATTCAATGTGCCCAATGGTGTTTTCATGTGCTTGATTATTCTTCTCTGTTTAAGGCAAGGTAAATCAGGAAGCCTAGATTTAAATGTCTGCAGATTGTCTACTAACCAAACTGATTCCTAAGCTGGCAGGACTGATGTATGAAGAGAGCCTGATTCAGTTAGGCCTTCACTGAGGCTTGGAAGAAAAATGAGGGAGGATCTTAATAGATACCGGTAAAATTCCAACAGGACTAGACAGGGTAAACACAGGAAGGATGTTCCTGATGACTGGGGAGTCCAGAACCAGGGGTCGCAGGTTAAGGATATGGAGTAGGCCATTTGGGCCTGAGATGGGGAGGAATTTCTTCACCCAGACAGTGGGGAGCTTGTGGAATTCTCTGCCACAGAAAGCGGTTGAGGCCAAAACAGTGAATGTTTTCAAGAAGGAGTTAGATACAGTTCTTAGGGCTATAGGGATCAAAGGGTATGGGAACAAAGCAGGAACATGATACTAAGTTGGATGATCAACCGTGGTCATATTGAGTGACAGAACAGGCTCGAAGGGCTGAATGGCCTGCTCCTGCTCCCAGGCATAAATGGCAGACCATGACTGGAGGACAGAATCCTGCTCTGTGTCTCCCAATATGGGGAGGGAATGTAACTCATACAGCACAGGCAGCATTTGGCCAATTGCAGGGATGAAAATCTGGTTACAGTTACAAGGTAGGACTTGAGAAGCCAAGTAGATTAAATGGAAATTAGTCAAATTTTGTAAGTGAGAAAGAGATTGGAACAAGTGAAAAGATGATTGCCTAAAGATTATTCTTGATGATGATTTCAAACTGATGGGCACTTGAGGGAAATAAACTTGTAGGAGTTAAAGATGTAGGACGCAGAGATAGGACAGGGGAATGGGACTGACTGGACTATTCTGGAGAGATCCAGCATGAACTTAATGAGCTGAGGGTGTGCTGCTCAGTTTGAGGTGCCAGCTATATGCTGTGACATTAAACTGAGTCCTCATCTGACCCCTCTGCTGGTCAAAAAAACCCTACGTCACCATTTCAAAAAGAAACAATTCTCCCTGATCTTCTGGTCAACATTTACCGCTCAATCAGAAGCAGACAATCGAGTCAGATAATTCATTGAAATAAAACTGAAAGAATGCCGTAAATCAGAAACAAAAACAGAGATTGCTGGAAAAGCTCAGCAGGTCTGGCAGCATCAGTGGAGAGAAATCAGAGTTAACGTTTCAGGTCCGGTGATCCTTCCTCTGAGATAATTCATTGCTGCTTTTGGGAGCTTGCTGCATAGCGGTTGCGGTGCATATTTCCCATCCTGGAAAAGTGACTACAATTCAGTAAATACTTCAGCGGCTGCTCAGCATCTTGGTTTGGAGGGAGCTGAACAAGAGGGACTTGCAAGTAGGCAGGAATGTGGAACAATCAGATCAGTCACAATCTTATTGAGCAGTGGAACAGGCTCTAGGGGTTGAGTGGCTTCATCCTAATTCCTATATCCGTACATTTGTATTTACACCCCTTGAGGCGAGCAGAAGGGAAAACTGACATGAAGATTGCCCCCGTCATGAGACACTGGGTGAGTCAAAGCACATGACAGCCAGTGAGTTTCTTTTTAGATTGAGATCTCTATTGTAATGCAGGGAATGCAGCAATTAAATAGTACACAGCAAGCTCCCACAAACAACGATGTGAGAATAGCCGCGCTTATAGTTAGCTGCGTGATAAACATTGCGCACAGGGATGAACTTGCCTGCCCTTCTCCAAAATAGTGGTGCGGGACCTCGTACAATAATCTGCAACAATCTTCCAATTGACTTGATAGAGGTGTACAAAATGATCAGAGGTATAGATAGAGTAGACAGCCAGAGACTTTTTCTGCAGGTGGAGGTAGCTATTATGAGGGGGCATAGTTTTAAAGTGAGTGGAGGTAGATATAGGGGAGACATCAGAGGTAGGTTCTTTACTCAGAGAGTGGTCGGGGTGTGGAATGCATTGCCGGAGAGGGTAGTGGAGTCGGCCTCCTTAGGGGCATTTAAACGGCTATTAGATAGGAATATGGATGATAGTATAAGGTAGCGGTGAAGATTAGATAGACCTTATGTTTAGGCGAAAACTTCGGCACAACATTGTGGGCCAAAAGGCCTGTACTGTGCTGTACTGTTCTATGTTCTATGTTCTATTAATTTCGCCATCTGAAAGATAGCACCTCCAACAGTGCAGAACTCCCTCAGTACTGCACTCGTTAGAGAGCCGTTTTGGCTCGGTGGGGGTTGCATTGGATAAACTTGGCAAATCCACCCCAATCCGATGGGTTAGCTGCCCATGAAGTTAAATTCAAATTACCCCCTGCGGTCTCCCCAATCAAGACCATAAGGTGTTTTTTTTACAAAAATGTTAATCGCCGTGCTTTAATTAGCTTATTATTGCTTTCTTTATTCAATATCCATCCATTTTCTTTCCAAAACGCTTGGTTGGAGGAGCTGGTTCATGGGTTTACAGAAGAAGTGAGTGACTGAGCTGCGTTAATACACACATCATTCCGAGTGACAGTTTTACTGGCTTGCCTCAGGGTTAATAACCATATCTCCGCAGAGTTGCACTGAGCTCCCTCTTTACCAAGGCATTTAACAACTGCCAGCTTTGCTGATTGATGCCAACAGCACTAAATTATTTAATAGAATATTCGAAGAAGGGAAATCAATAGGATAAGACAGCAAAAAGTATAACAAAAATACAAAGATTCAGCATCAATCTTTAATTCTTTGTATTTTCATCCGCTCCAGCTTTCTCCCTCGCAGTCGCCATTTCAATAATGGAGTACATTTCACTGAAGATAGGCCATTCTCTGGTACCTTGCCCCCGTGGGCATCTCAGTGAAAGGATTTGACAGTGAACGGCCGTTTCCAATGGTCAGTGGAGTGGCGTGGGGGTCGGTGATGAATGACACCACCTTTTGTTGCAAAAAGTAATGGTTCTGAAAGGGTTAATGCTGGAGACTGCATTAGGTATTACTCAATCGGAAGATGTCATCCAGGCTTGGGTGGGGACCAGACAAAAAAGCTTTGCATCTTGCAGAGTAACAATCTATCCTTGGTCTCTCAATAATCTCAGCAACAAAATTGACCTCACTAATGTAACTTGCTCCCAACATGTAATAAACATCTTATTTAACTCGAGGATGTTTCCAGGGTTGGAGGGTTTGAGCCACAGGAAGAGGTTGAACAGGCTGGGGCTATTTTCCCTGGAGCGTTAGAGGCTGAGGGGAGACCTTACAGAAGTTTATAAAATCATGAGGGGCGTGGACAGGGTAAATAGCCAAGGTCTTTTCCCCAGGGTGGGGGAGTCCAAAACAAGAGGGCATAGGTTTAAGGTGAGAGGGGAAAGATTTAAAAGAGACCTAAGGGGCAACTTTTTCATACAGAGGTTAGTGCATGTATGGAATGAGCTGCCAGAGGAAGTGGTGGAGGCTGGTACAATTACAACATTTAAAAGGCATCTGGATATATACATGAATAAGAAGGGTTTAGAGGGATATGGGCCAAATGCTGGCAAATTGGACAAAATTTATTTAGGATATTCCAGTCGGCATAGACGAGTTGGACCCAAGAGTCTGTTTCCATGCAGTACAGATCTATGACCCTATGGCTTGGTATAAAAATAAGGAGGTTTGCCCAAACTAGCCAAGGCACTAGTTAGACCACAGCTGGAATACTGTGAACAGTTTTGTTCCCCTTATCTAAGGAAAGATATACTGGCATTAGATGAAGTCCAGAGAAGGTTCACAACGTTGATCCTGGGTATGGAAGGGCTGAATTATGAGGAGGGATTGAGTAACTTGGGCCTCTACTCATTGGAATCTGGAAGAATGAAAGACAACCTTATAGAGGCATTCAAGGTTCTTAGGGGGTTTGACAGGGTAGATGCTGAAAGGTTGTTTCCTGTTGTAGGACAGTCTAAGACCAGAGAGATTCATCTCAGAATAAGCAGTCACACTTTTAAGGCAGAGATGAGGACAAATTTCTTCTCTCAGAGGGGAGTGAATCTGTGCAATTCCATACCACAGAGGGCTGTCGAGGCTGGATCATTGAGTATATTCAAGGCTGAAATAGACAAGTTCATAACCTCTAAAGGAACTAAGGATTACAGGGAAAAGGAAGGAAAGTGGAGTTGAGAATTGTCAGATCGGCCATGACCTCATTGCACGGTGGAGCAGATTTGATGGGCTGAATGGCCTACTTCTGCTCCTCAGCAAACCACTCCAATCACTGGTTGCCAGTAGTTGGCATTCCAAAACAAACATAGGATATTTATCATTATCAATTGGTAAGCGAGAGCAGAGAGACATGGAAGGATGTATTTAGTAATTACAACATGAAGAGGTGAGCTCTGGGGCGATGGGGAGAGAAGGGTGTCAATGCTCAGCCCAATCCCGGTTTGCCCAATTCAGGGGTTCACTTGGTGGAGATCAGGAGTTGCGCCAGGAAGTTGCCATTTTGTAATTGTGAAGAGCTGACGTTAACCATACCACCGCAACTAGACCCAGGTCTCAGCTCACACTGGAGACAATACACTCACCGGATTAATGATTCGGTGAGACCCAGTCTTGTAGCCTGGAGGTAACACAGGGTGGAGCTGGAGGAGAACAGCAGGCCGGGCAGCATCAGAGGAGCAGGAAAGTTGAC
>NC_063347.1:5319413-5336490 GCF_021869965.1 Rhincodon typus
TCCTCCAGCTCCACCCTGTGTTACCTCTGACTCCAGCATCTGCAGTTCTTGCTATCTCTAGTAGCCTGGAGGCTCTTCTGCCACAGCTGGTGAAATTTAAATTCAGCTAATAGTGAACTAGTCACAGTGATAGGGCACTGCCTGGAATTTAAAAAAATATGGTCATTCATGCGATATGGAAACCTCTGGCTAGTCCAGCATTTATTGCTCATTCCTAATCCTAGATAAGAGTCAACCACATTGTTGTGGGACTGAAGTCACGTGCAGGCCAGACTAGGTGATGATGGCAGATTTCCTTCTCTAAAGGAGATGAGTGAACCTAATGGGTTTTTACAAACATCAACAGAAATTATATGGTTGTCTTCAGACTGGCTTTTTATTGAATTCAGATTTCACCATCTGCCAATGTGGGATTCAAACTCATGTTCTCAGAATATTGGTCTAAGGCTCTGGATTACTAGTGAAGTGACATTATTTCTATACCACCAACTCCTCAATCAATTGTTAGGTCATTAATATTCCTTCAGAGAAGATGAATATCTGTCCTTATTCAGCCTAGACTCCAGATCCATAGCAATGTGTTTGACTCTTACCTGCCCTCTGAAATGATAGGGTTCAGAAAAGGTTCACAAGGATGTTGTCGGGGTTGAAGGGTTTGAGCTATAGGCAGAGGCTGAATAGGCCGGGGCTATTTTCCCTGGAGATTCAGAGGTTGAGGGGTGACCTTTTAGATGTTTATAAAATTATGAGGGGCATGGATAGGATAAATAGTCAAGGTCTTTTCTGCAGGGTAGGAGAGTCCATAACTAGAGGGCATAGGTTTCAGGTGAGAGGGAAAAGATTTAAAAGGGACCTATGGGGCAAATTTTTCACACAGAGGGTGGTGCATGTACGGAATGAGCTGCCAGAGGAGGTGGTGGAGGCTGGTACAATTACAACATTTAAAAGGCATCTGGATGGGTACATGAACAGGAATAGTTTAGAGGGATATGGGCCAGATACTGGCAAATGGGACTAGATTAATTTAGGATATCTGGTCAGCTGGGCGAGTTGGACTGAAGGATCTATTTCCGTGCTGTTCAACACTATGACTCTATGAAATGGTCAGTAACCACTTGGTTTAAGGGCAATTAGAGATGGCCTTGTCAGAATGAAAGCATTCAGATAAAAATGAGGCATCCCCCCCACCTGCCCACCCCCTTACCTATCAAACAGACAGGACCTACATTTGCCTAGGGGGGCATGGCAATGGCTGGTTTAACAGCCCAGCTATGGGAAAGCAGCCTGTGATGAGCCCTGTCTTGTGAAGCAGATCCCATTTCCACCGTCCCCATGTTGAAACATAATCGAAGTAGGGAAATCAGGCTGTAGCTAATCTGCAAATGTCTCTCCCTTATACTCCATCATTGTATGTATGGTGCCTTAGCCAAGGACTCTCTTAAGCTGTGCCATTTTGGGCCAACTGGCTCAATGCCTCATAACATGATACACTGTGAGCGGTGGTAAAACATTGTAAACAGCAGTGCTGGGGGTACCATTGGATCATACAAAATTGGAGCAAGCATAGGTCACTGGGCCCATTGAATCTCCTCCGTAATTCAGTAAAATCATGGCTGGTCAGATTTCTCTACATTCCCACCTAACCTCTGTAATGTTTCACCCCATTACTTTACCTTGGCTTGGGAAGCAGAGGTGTAGTGGTAATGCCACAGGACTAGTAATCCAGGGAGCCCAGGTTAATGCTGTGGGGACATGGTTCAAATCCCACTGTGGTAGATGGTGAAATTTGGAGGTAATAAATGAAAACAAAATCTGTAATTAAGAAGTTGATCCAATGGCTGTTGTTAAAAATCCATCTAATTCACTAAAGCCCATTTTGGAAAGGAAACTGCTGTCTTTACCAGGTCTGGCCTACATGTGATTCCAGACCCATGGCCTTAGGAATGGGCAATAAATGCTTGTTTAGCCAAGGGGTCACCACATCCTATGAATGAATGAAATCGCTGCCCTCTGGGCAATTTGGGATGGGCCATAAAAGTTGGTTAGCCAGCGACACCCATATCATAGTGCAGAAAGAGGTCATTTGGTCCACTGAGTCTGCACTGACCCTCCGAAGAGCATCCCGTCCACACCCAGACCCCTATCTTATCCCCACATTTACATCAGCTAATCCATCTAACCTGCACATCTTTGGACTATAGGAGGAAACTGGAGCACCCGGAGGAACCCTATGCAGATACAGAAGAATGGGTCAGCATGGTAGCTCAGTGGTTAGCACTGCAGCCTCACAGCACCGGGGACCCAGGTTCAATTCCAGCCTTGGGTGACTGTCTGTGTGGAGTTTGCACATTCTCTCTGTGTTTGCGTGGGTTTCCTCCGGGTACTCGGGTTTCCTCCCACAGTCCAAAGACGTGCAGGTTTGGTGGATTGGCCATGCTAAATTGCCTGTAGTGTTCAGGGATGTGTAAATTAGGTGGGTTATAGGGGGATGGGTCGGTGTGGACTTGTTGGGCCGAAGGGCCTGTGTCCACACGGTAGGGATTTTATAATTAAAAAGAACGTGCAAACTCTACACAGTCACCCAAGGGTGGAATCAAGCCTGAGTCCCTAGTTCTCTGAGCAGCAATGCTAACCACTAAGCCACCCCTACTGTATAGAAACTGGAGCTTAAATCCATCCCATGAATGGATTAAAATGTTAAATCTATCCACATCTGCCTTAAAACATTCAAAGAATCTGCTTCCACTATCTTTTGAGGGTGCAAGTTCCAGATATTCATCACTCTCTGGGTGAAAAGATGAAAACACTTATCCTTACATCTCCTGTTATTGGATCCCTTTACGAAGAAGTTTCTGCCTCTCCACCTTGTCTGTGCCCCTTATAATTTTGTCCACCTCAATTGGAACCTCTTCAGCTTTCTTTGTTCTCAGGAAAACAACACCACCCTATCTAGTCTCTTACATCCTGGTGAATCTCCTCTGCACCCTCTCCCATAGTGTGGTGACCAGCACTGAAGAGGAGGCAACGTCCTTGTGGTATTATCACTCGACTGTTAACCCAGAGACCCCGGTAATGATTCCCAAGGCAGACAATGGAATTTGGACTCAATTAAAAATGTGGAATTAATGGTCAAATGATAACCATAAAACCCCGGCCAATTGTCAGGAAAAAAAACCCATCAGATTTGCCAATGACCTTTAGGGAAGGAAATTGCCATCCTTACCCGGTCCAGCCTACATGTGACTCCAAACCCACAGCAATGTAGTTGACGCTTAACTGTCCTCTGGGCAATTAGGGTTGGGCAGTAAATGCTGCCTGGCCAGCAACACCCTCATCCTGTGAATGAATATTTTATAAAAACTCCAGCTGTGGTTGAACTATACACAGCTCCATCACAACTTTCTTGTTCCTGTGGAGTTCTTAGAACTTTCAGAGGGAGTATTGCAACTCTGTCACATGATCCACCTCATGAACTAGATGGTGAAACAGACAAGGAATGTCACAAGATTAATTTCAGTTTTGGAAAAGCTGAGTTTGGCCTCAGTAGCAAGCCCAGGACTGCAGACCGAATGCATACTAAGTTGTAGAACTAAGATAGAAAGATGCAGTGTACTTTTCTAACACACCTTTTCTCGAAAAGTCCCAAAGCACTGCACAGGCAACGAATGAACCATGAAGCATGATTATAGCCGCCAGGGGTTGGTTTAGCTCAGCTGGCTGGATGGTTGGTTTGGAATACCAACAGTGTGGGCTCAATTCCTGCACTGCCTGCGGTTAGCATGAAGGATTCTCCTGCTCGACCTCTCCCTTCATCCAAGTCGTGGTGATCCTCAGGTTAAACCATCACCATTTGTGTGGTTATAATGAGAGAGTGGTCCTATGGTTTGGTAAGACTATAGCAACTATACCTTTTGATTGCTGCTGTGATGGCAAATGGCAATTTGAGCAAGATTCCACAAAGAATGAATGATAAGGTATTGATCTGTTGAGCTGAAAGGCTTGTTCCTGCCCTGTATATTCTATGTAATTCTAGGGTGTGCATGTTGTCTCCCTGCCACCCTTCAGAGAGGAACACAATAGAACCATACAAGTGCACCTCAGGCTTAATAAGATGAGAGGCATAGATAGAGTGGACATTCAGAGACTTTTTCCCAGGGCGGAAATGACTATTACGAGGGGGCATAATTTTAAGGTGACTGGAGGAAGGTATAAGGGAGATGTCAGAGGTAGGTTCTTCACACAGAAAGTGGTGGGCGTGTGGAATGCGCTGCCAGCAGTGGTAGTGGAGTCAGATACTTTAGAGACTTTTAAGCGACTCTTGGATAGGCACATGGAGGATAGTGAAATGTAGGGTATGCAGGGCAGATTGATCTTAGTAGGATAATAGATCGGCACAACATCGTGGGCTGAAGGGCCTGAACTGTGTTGTACTGTTCTGTGTTCTATGTTCTTTAACATCCTGTCTGAAAGATGACACCTCCAACACTGCAGTACTCTCGCACTACCACACCAAACCTCCAAAGAGCATCCCACCCAGACCCAACCTCTACCCTATCTCTCTAACCCCACATTTCCCCCATGGCTAATCCACCTAGCCTGCACATCCCTGGCCACTATGGTCAATTTAACATGACCAATCCACCCTAACTTGCACATCTTAGGACTGTGGGAGGAAAGCAGAGCACCTGGAGAAAACCCACACAGACACAGGGAGAAGATACAAACTCTACATAGACAGTTGCCCGAGGTTGGAATCAAACCCGGGTCCTTGGCACTGTGTGGCAGCAGTGCTAACCACTGAGCCACCACATATGGATCGTGTTTTTATGTTTGTGTGCCTGTTAGTGCATCTGTGCACATGTTAATGTGACTACTTTTGTACATATATGCATATATGTGTGTGTCTTTGAACATCAGAGTGTGGGACATGGGAGGAGGAGCAGGCCATTTGGCCCCTGAAGCCTGCTCCACCATTCAATACGATGATGGCTGATCCAGTTGTGTTCTCAACTCCACTTTCCTGTCTGCTCCCTCCATCCTCCCGTAACCCTTCTTTCTCTTGCCTATAAAAGGATCGAGCTAAGCTTTCTGTGTCTGCAATTATAATGAAATGTTTGAGTGAATTGCCTGTGTTTTTTGTACATATACATTATCATTTCTACGTGTGTGTTTTTGTGGTTGTGGTGTGTTGGTCTGTGTGCATGTGTCAATCTCTGTCTCTGTCAGTCTGTATGTAAATCGAACTTTGTGTGTGTATCTGTCTGTATGTTTGTGTGTCAATTCACATTCAAGTCCTCGGTCTGTGTGTGTAGGTCAGTCTGAGTTTGTATCGGTGTGTATTGGTCTGTATTTCTGTGTGTTTTCTCTATTTTAATGCTTGTGATTGGTGTGCCTATGTGATTGTGTATTTCTGGTTATTGTCTATTTACTGATGCATTTATGGCGGGGGGGGTTCATGCATTTTTGTGAGCTGCAGGCAAGTCTGTATATGCCTGTGTTCTGCACGTGTGTTTGTGAGGGTATGCATGTTTGTGTGTGCATGTTTATTGGCCGCATGCATTCGTGTATGTGTACCTCTTTTGTACATTTGTGAGCTGGCCTAGCCTTAAGTGTATTGTCAATGTATTTGTATCTTGTTAAATGTGTGTGTGTTTTGTCTGTCTGTTGTGTCTTTTGGGTGTGTGCCTGAGCCATGCATTGAGGGAACATTCAACACAGTTGCTCTGATACTCTATACTGCAGCCTGTGTAACCATGTTGCAATCCTGTAATGATGTAGCCAACATTAACTGTGCTGATGGTACCACCTACAACCCCAGGCATGAAGACTAACCTGTTGTTTTCTGTAATCTAATTGTGTCCCTGAAAAATACCAATACCCACCTATTGGTAAACATTCAGAATGTAAGACTTTGTTTTGCTTTCAGCAATTTTTCTCTCCCTTGCTTTGGAGACACTGACACACATTGTCCATTGCCACCAATTCCTCACATGAAAGCTGCATTCTTTCTGTAGACTGTTCAACTGTGGAGGCATCGCACGTTTACGGCAGACAATCAGCAGCTCAGACAGCATCTGTTAAAAGAGTTTGAATCACAGGATGCAGGACCCTGCCTCAGAACTGGAAGTGATGTAAGGTGCACACAAGGGGAGGAAATGGTCTAATGGCATTATCGCTAGACAAGTAATCTACAGACCCACGCAATGTTTTGGGATCCTGGGGTCAAGCCCCGCCATGACAGTTGGTGGAATTTAAATTCAATTAAAAAAAATTAAGAGTCTAATCAGGATCATGAAACTGTTTGTTGATTGTTGGGAAATCTCATCTGGTTCACCAGTGCCCTTTAGGGGAGGAAATTGTAATCCTTGCCTGGTCTGGCCTGCCTGTGACTCCAGACCCACAGCAATATAGTTGACTCCTAACTGCCCTCTGGGCAAGTAGGGATGGGCAATAAATGCTGGCTGAGCCAGAGGTGCCTGCACCTTGTGAATGAATTTTAAAAAGCATTTAAAAACAAAGCAGAACCTGCCATAAAAGGAGGAGAGGTCAGGGCCAGAAGGAGAAATCCTGCGGTCTGGTGCTTCTCCTGTTTCTGGTCCAGTTATTCCCCCTCCCACGGATCTTTAACCCCCCCTCCTCAGGGATGTAGGGTAACGAGATCAGCTGCAATCTCATTGAATGAAGGAGCAGCTCTAGATGTACTGACAGGGGTTCCAATCCTTAATCGGGAAGCTCAGCAAGGCTGGAGGAGAGCCACCAGTCTCCTGTCAAGGTTAAAGCAAAGCCCCATGCAGTCTTATGGTGCATTCACCCAGAGGAATGGGCAAATTGCTCACCGTCCGACCCCGTTTAGTTCGCTCGTCTCATGGGATCTTGCTGTGCATGAAAATGGCTGCCGCTTTCATAGCAACAGCACGGCCACTCTTCATAAATGCGAGGACATTCCCTTAGACAGGGAGGCTGTGGTCGAAATCTTCCTTTCATAGTGGGGCTCAGTCGCCCGGCTCCATTATGGTGTTTCCAAAACACATTCAATTCCTTTATTTCATTTTCCGTCTGTGGGAGTCAGAGACAACACAACATTTAAGCAAATTTATGGAAAGCACTCCTCTGCTTTCCTATTGTTGTTTGCATGAAACATACCCTTCGCCTGAAAAAAAAGGGATATATTTTCTCATCTATTTTCTCCTCCTCCTCCCATTTTGCCTACGGCAACTCTAATGCCTCTCGGTTAGTTCTTCTTCTGACATGGGCAATGCTGACAGTAGATATTGGTAGCCAATCACCTGGAGAAAGTGTCATTGGTCTTTCTGAGTTCTGTTGAATTTTATCTTTCGACAGCTGCCCTCGACTCTCTGACACTGCGGGCGCCCCACTGAGACCTTTAAGCACCTGACCTCATCATTACCTCTCTTCTTTCAGCTCCCCCAAACCTCTCTTCCCTGGCAGACTCCAACTGGTGCTACACACAAGTGCACAGGCCCAGTGAGCGCCAGTGCGTTATTCACCTACATGGGGATTCACAGCAGCTCCCGGCCCTGACCTAATTTCATCACCACTCAGCAGGAGTCACAGAATCACAATCTTGACCGTTCTCCCACTCAGGCCCAAGAGAGCAGAGGTCGATTGAAGATTGTTCCTCACAAAGTGTTGCAGTCTGCTTAAGGCAGTTGTCCAAGAGGCAGATTGTCATAGTTTTGTTTCCTTGCATTTCCTAAATACTTTCCTTTGTCGTCGCTTTGCAGAACAAAGTGTGTCTCAGTGGGTAGCACACTCATCTCAAAGTTTATTTCAAACGTTCAGGGGATGTGGGTATCAGTGGCTGGGTCAGTTCTTGCTGCCTATCCCTGATTACCCTAACTGCTGCGGATCTGGACTCACATGTAGTCCAGACTGGGTAAGGACGGCAGACTTCCTCCCCTAAAAAGTGAACAACATGGGGATTTTTAACAACATATGACAGTTGCTAATAGGCTGGATTTTAACCCCAGACTTTTTGTAGAATTCACAGTTCAACATGTATCATGGTAAGATTTGAACCCATGCCACAGGCATTAGCCTGATGCTCAATATTACCAATCTATTGAAAGTACCCTTCAAGCTCCTGCCTCCCCTGACAGAGGCTGGGGAGTCAAATCCCACATGAGACCTTTAAGTACAGAAAACCATTCTGACACACCATAGCAACACAGAGGGAGTTCCACACTGACAGGGGTGCTGACTCACCCCTGCCACACCTGACCTGTCAACTGGAAACAAAACATTAGGTGTTTCAGAAAACAGCACGGCTGATATTTAACACGCGTATGGAATCCTTAAAGCACCCTATCTGGCCGTTCCTTGCTTTGCTGCTTGTGGGATCCTGCTGTGCATGATACCACTGCCTCGTTTCCAGTGGTATGCTTCAGAGACGCCTCAGTGAATGTGAAGTGCTTTGGGTGTGACCTGACATTTGTGAAGGGTGCCAACCGGGTCTATCAAGGGTCTGAAGTGAGAAATTCAATGCTGGTGGATGGCTCTGACAGGCTCTCCCCTCTCTACCCTCACCTCCCCCCAACTCCCTCCCCAACACTCCCGGCCCCTCCACCGCATTGCAGTTTCCCAGCTGCGGGGGGAAGGTGGAAATCAGCTGTCAACTGATTACACTCAGACAGGATATTGGATACCTCCTTCGGGAGTTCCCCTGTGACTGCTGGGGTGGGGAGTAAGGAGGGCAGGGACCTCCCAACCCCCACAACCCCAGCCCCATCCCGCAAGATAGTTACTGCTCCTTCGCCCCTTCCTCACCACCCCCGGCTCCCCCACCACTCCCAGCCTCTGTAATCCAAATCACTGCACACGCACACTCAGCCTCCACACCCCTAGTCCTCACGGGGGTCACCTAACCATAGATCTGAGCTGCAGCTAGAGTCATGGGGTCATAAAGGTCTACAGCACAGAAAAAGGCCCTTCGGCCCATTGAGTCTGTGCCAGTCAAAAACATTCATCTAACTATTCTAGTCTCATTGTCCAGCACTTGGCCCATAGCCTTGTATGACTTGACATCGCAAGTGCACAGCCAAATCCTTCTCCAACATGGTGAGGGTTTCTGTCTCCACCACTCTATACAAGTGGTGAGTTCCACATTCCCACATTCCTGTCCCACCTTAAATCAATGACCCTGGTCATTGACCCCTCCACCAAGGAGTTAAATTTCTTCCTGTCTACCCTATCTATGCCTCTTACACCTCTCAATTGTTCTCGCCCCTCTGCTCTAAGAAGAACAACGCCAGTCTACCCAATCTCTCTTCATAACCGAAACTCTCCAGCCCAGGCAACGTCTTGTGATGCCCTCTCCAGTGTTATCACATCCCTCCTTTGCCCATGGTCCTAGCCCCAACCACAGCCTCCAGTCTCTTCTGGAACTGCTAATACGAGAGACCCTCTAGGCAATCAGATCGACTAGCACCATTCGAGAGCTGAGCCTTCTATTCTTGAGATGGTGGGGTTGCGTGTGGTATGTGTGTGGAATACCACTCTGCGCTGATTTGAACCAAACTTCCCCAAGTATTATCACTGTGGGCAACCAGATCTAAAGTGGGTGAGGTGCCAGCCAATGATTAGGTGGTCGGGGTTAGATAGGCATTGGGCAATCTGCTCCTTCCTGTACAATTCCATGTTTGACCTTGGCTGAATCACCACTCACTAGGCATGGGGTCTTGATGGTCTAGCGGTGTTATCACAAGCTTATGTAAGCCAGCAGCCCAGGTAATGCTCTGGGGAGCCAGGTTCAAATCCCACTGTAGCAGATAGTGGAATTTGAATTCAACAAAAATCTGGCATTAAGAGTCTAATGATGATCGTGAAACTGATAATTGGGGAAGGGGAGACCCCACCTGAGAATTAAACTACTGGCCTACATGTGACTCCAGACCCACAGTGATGTGGTTGACTCTTAAAAAGCCCTGTGGGCAATGAATTGCTGGCCCTGCACACAGCGCATCTTGTGAGTGAAGGGAAAACAAAAATTGGCTGAGGGTTTACCATCATCTTTTGGCAAAAAGGCTGGGGATGTGGAGATAACAAGGTGTGGAGCTGGATGAACACAGCAGGCCAAGCAGCATCAGAGGAGCAGGAAGGCTGACGTTTCGGGTCTGGACCCTTCTTCAGAAAAGTGCAATTTGATGGGACTCCTGAACAGAATGTCCCCAATCAGCTTCTCTGGACATATACTGATTACAGGCAAACTACCTTCTGTATTTGAATAGAGAGCTGACACTCGCTGCTCAGACCAAGCAAGTAAAAATGTGTGAGGTACAGGAGGGCTCAGGCAGGCAAGGGGGAGAGAACTGAAACCTCCCTCATAGTAACACACAAGGAATAAAAGAAAATCACTTCTTTTGTCGGGCAACTCAAAAATCCAAAGTGAGATGAATTTTTACAAAGGCAAAATGTCAGGGTTTCTTGAGGGTCTGTGTAACACTGCAGATTTACTGAGTGTTATTAAAGTGTTAGATATTTTATTGTCTGCTGTTTGCAAGATGCTGAGCTGCACTGAGCTGACCGACTGGAATATAGATTTTGATCAGCAATCTATGTAGGATTACTACCTGAATTTTATTTTCATATAAATTCTGACCAAATCCAGCTTACAAAGGGCATTTAATAAATATTTTGACCCCAATCTCCAGGCAGTGACCGTCTCCAACATCTTTCCTGCTGAAGCTACATGACCAGACAGTACAGAGCATTTTCCAAGCGGTATCCACCATTTATACTCCTGCGCGCTGAGAGAGTCTTTGCTCATTTGAAAAGGGTGCAAGTTGAAGATAGATCTTTAGTCTTTTAAATCATTCATGGGATGTGGCTCCAGTATTTATTGCCAGCCCGTAATTGCTTCTCGAGAAGGTGGTGATGAGCTGCCTCCTTGAACCGCTGCAGTCCATATGCTGTAGGTGGGCCCACAATACCCTTAGGGAGGGGATTTCAGGATTTTGACCCCATGACACTGAAGGAACAGTGGTATGTTTTCAAGTCAGGATTGTGAGTGGCTTGGAGGGGAACTTGCAGATGGTGTGTTCCCACGTATCTGCTGCCCTTGTCCTTCTAGATGGTAGAGGTTGCAGGTTTGGAAGGTGCTGTCTGAGGATCCTTGGTGAATTTCAACAGTGCATCTTGTAGCTGGTACACACTGCTGCCTCTGAGCGTTGATGGTGGAGGGAGTGAATATTGAAGGTGATGGATGTGGTGCCTATCAAATGGCTCAGAGGTAGTGTGAACTGCTGATGCTGGAGAATCTGAGATAACAGGGTGTAGAGCTGGATGAACACAGCAGGCCAAGCAGCATCAGAGGAGCAGGAAAGCTGACGTTTCAGGTCTGGATCCTTCTTCAGAAAATGGCTGCTTTGTCCTGGATGGTATTAAGCTTCTTAATAAGAACTGAAAGAACTGCAGATGCCGTAAATCAGGAACAAAAACAAAGTTGCTGGAAAAGTTCAGCAGGTCTGGCAGCATCTGTGAAGGAAAAAGCAGAGTTCACATTTCGGGTCCGGTGACCCTTCCTCAGAACAGTTCTGAGGGTCACCGGACCCGAAACGTTAACTCTGTTGTTTCCTTCACAGATGTTGCCTGACCTGCTGAGCTTTACCAGCAACTTTGTTTTTGTTGTTGTTATTGTTGTTAAGCTTCTTGAGTTTTGTTAGAGCTGCATCCATCCTGGGTAAGTGGGGAGTATTCTATCACACTCCTGACTCGTGCCTTGGAGATGGTGGATAGATTTTGGGGAGTCAAGAGGTGAGCTGCTTACTGCAGAATTCCTAGTCTCTGATCTGCTCTTGTAGCCATAGTATTTACATGGCTAGTCTAGTTACGTTTCTTGTCAATGGTAATCTCAGGATACAGTGCGGTTTACCAATGACTAGAAACAGAATTGGACAGAAATTACTGAATGTGATCACACTACTCTTGCAAGCAATGCGTTCCACATCACAGAAACTCACAGCAAAAAAGATTCCTCCTTTTTTCCACAACGTTTTTTTTCTGCAAATTACCATAAATCCCTGGTTACCAACCCTTCCACCAGTGGAAACGGTTTATTTACTCAGTCAAAAGGTTTCATAATCTGAGGGATTATTTTTATTATGGTCTTATTCATTGAGATGGGTTAATTAATGGAATAGATCTTATTGTAGTATCTTGTATGGAAGGAGAAAATGATCATGTTGAAAATATAAAGTCGTAGGAACAGGAGGAGGTCATACAGTTCCTCAACCCTGGTTCTTTATTCAATTACATCCTAACTGACATATCGTGGGTTGGTTAGCTAAATTGGCTGGATTTTTAAAAAATTCATTAATGGGATGAGGGCATCACTGGCTAGGCAGCATTTATTGCCCAGAGGGCAGTAAAGAGTCAACCACATTGCTGTGGGTCTGGAGTCACATGTAGGTCAGACCAGGTAAGGATGGCAGTGCCCCTCCCTAAAGGACATTAGTGAACCACATGGGTCTTTCCGACAATTGGCAATGGATTCATGGTCTTCATTCCAGATATCTTATTGAATTCAAATTCCGCCATCTACCGTGACAGGAATTTGAACCTGGGTCCCCAGAAATTATCTGTGTTTCTCGATTGACAGTCCAGCGCTAATACCAGTAGGCCATTGCCTCCACACACGGCTTCTTTGTTACTGCAGAATCATAGAAACTTGACAGTGTGGAAGCAGGCCATTCGGCCCATCAAGTCTACAACAATCCTCCGAAATGCATCCACCCAGACCAACCCTATCACCGTAACACCACATTACCATGACTAATCCACCTAGTCTGCATATCCCAGGACACCATGGGCAATTTAACATAACCAATTCACCTAATCTGCACATCTTTGGACTGTAGGAGGAAACCGGAGCACCTGGTGAAAACCTACGCAGACACAGGGGTGTGATGAAATAGTCCCTACTTGCCTGGATGGGTGCAGCTCCAACAACACTCAATAACCTGGATGCCACAAAGCAGCCCACTTGATTGGCACCCCATCTACTATCTTAAACTCCACACTGTCCACCACAGACACACTGGGTTTGCAGTGTGCTCCATTTATAAATACAAAGCAGCAACTCACCAAAGCTCTTTTGACAGTACCTTCCAAATCTTCAAAATCTATCACCTAGAATGACAGGGACAGCAAATGCATGGGAACACTCTGGTGCAGATTCATGATGTATTCTTATTTGGAAGCCTGGGTTTTAAAGTGGAGATACTATCTATACCTTTAAGTGTGATTTCTATGTTGTGTGTTAAGAAGGACATAGTCTGAGTTTTATTTTTGAGCTCTGTATGTTACCTGGGGTTGACCAGAAGTTTGTTGATGCGTATATTTTTAGATTTGGTGTAGCATTTAAGGAGAAGAGTTCAGTGCATTAGAAACAAGGACATAGAAAAGAATGCTGTGGCCTAGCAACAAGGGCCCAGTATCACAGAAAGTCTGACTGTTCAGAAGGTCAGGCAGTGGATACAGGTTTAATCAGAACAAAAAGCTGCTATTAGCATAGCAGTCTCCAAAACAGTCAGGTCTGGGAAAGAAGTCCTCACTGGCTTAGAAGAAAACTCCAGAAGTAGAAATGTGGCATAAGCAAAGGGTATGGAAAATCTACCTGTTTTGAGAGGTCGAACAAGAAATTCTCAAATTACAGTCTTTTGAACAAGGAACATTAAAGTGGACGCAGGGTGAACTATTACCGGGGCTTGAATATCTGTAAGGCTGTTGTTAAGGACAAAAGTGTTGAATCTTGACATTATAACGTCTGTAATAAAACTGATACAAACAGTTCTTCTACAGTGTAATATATTTCTTTTTTTTTAACCACTGTTGTGTTGAATAATCATTTTTATCATTTGTTAAAAGTATGTTGGCAGCCTCTTTTGAGTATGTTTAGTGACTGACCACCACGATAAACAAATTGCGCCAATAAAACTTATGGTTGATAAGTTCAGATTTCACCGATTTTTCCAGCATTTCCACCAGCTGGGATAGTAACAATACCACCTGCAAGTTCCAATCCAAACCTCATACCATCCTAACTTGGAAATAAAGCATCACAAGTTCAGTGACACTGGGTCAAAATACTGGAACTCCCTCCCTAATAACATTACTGGATATCTCTACATCTCAAGTTCTTTAGCAGTTCAAGAAGGCAACTCATCACCACCAATAAAAGTTGAGCAATGCCAACAATGCAGGAATGAAAAAAGTTGTTTAAACCCCTTCACGGCTTCATCCATTCCCTATCTTGGTAATGTTCTTCAATCCTGCCTCTGATTGAGAATTCAATTCTGATCTCTTGTGTGACCACCACTCACTTTATTCCACCACTGTTTACAGTCATGTGGGCCTTGAACCCTGGGTTCAACTCATTGGGCCCATCCTCCTCTAATGTCTGCATTCTAGAGTTGTAGAGATGTACAACGCAGAAACAGATCCTTTGGTCCAACTCGTCCATGCCAATCAGATATGCTAAATTAATCCAGTCCCATTTGCCAGCATTTGGCCCATATCCATCTAAACCCTTCCTATTCATATACCCATCCAGATGCCTTTTACATGTTGTAATTGTACCAGCCTCCACCACTTCCTCTGGCAGCTCTTTCCATACACGCACCATCCTCTGCATGAAAAAGTTGTCCCTTAGGCCCCTTTTAAATCTTTTTCCTCTCACCTTAAACTTGTAGAGACCCCCCTACCCTGGGAAAAGACCTTGGCTATTCACCCTATCCGTGCCCTTCATGATTTTATCTACAAGGTCACTGATGCTCCCGGGAAAATAGCCCTAACCTCTTCAGCATCTCCCTATAGCACAAACTCTCCAACCCTGACAACATCCTTGTAAATCTTTTCTGAACTCTTTCAGGTTTCATAACGCCTTTCCTATAGCAGGGAGAACAGTTTGTTTCAAGATGATCCTTAAAGTATATTTTAGTGACCGAAAGTTTGGAAACCCATCTCAGTGTTTCTTCTCAAGCTCAATTTGGAGGTTCTAATTTGGCATGGCATCTTTATATGTGACCTGTGGACCCAAGTGTTAAGCTGGATAGCAGGTATGAAGTAAAATAACTGCAGGACTTGGAATGGGGAAAGATGTTAGTGTAACCAAGATTTAGATTCAATGCTAAGTCCTGAGACATGGTGACAGGCCACTTATACAGAAGAAAACTGGAATATTGTGTGCGGGTGAGGGCTGCAGAGGAAGACACGTCCCACTGAGATGCCCACAAACACTTTTCTGCTTCTGATCCTCTTGTGCACCAGTCTGTTGGTGTATGGGGGAGGGAGGGAGAGAAAGAGCATACATGACTTTAAGTACGAGAGGTTTTACATGTGAGTGGAAGTGTGTGTGCATGAGTTTATGTATGAGGACATGTATGAACCTGTGGGAAAATATATACATATCCATGCATGAGGGGGTACCTGTGAGAGTGTCTGTGTAGGTGAGAGTATATCTGCCTGTCTGTGTGTTTGCTAAAGTGTATATTACAACTGAGGCTGGAGGAGTGCACTCTTTCTTGAGTCTGACTACTTCATGGGTGACCATATAAAATAAAAATACTTGTTCCATTTAATAAGATGATCAATGAAATATTGCATGTATATGAGGTTTATAAACAAAGATAACTATTTACCATGTTTCTTAATAAACACAATTAAAGGTTTATTATAAAAAACTTATTTAATAAAGGTGCAATAATTGGTTAACATGCGCAGTCAGTAATACTTAAGTTACTTAAGAATCTCTATCTAGTACTTTTGTACCTAAAATGATGCCATAAGTGATGACTTTTCACTATACATATTTGAGTACATATGACAATAAAGCTAGTTCTAATTTTAATATAGATATATAAGTGCATTATCTATAAATATCCCCAAAACACACGAGCAAGCACTCTTCATGAAAAGAAAAAGAAATTTCTCTGCAGAGAGTGGCTTTCTGGATGACTTATTCTTGAAGACAAAGAGTTACAGGGAAAGATGTTTAGGAATGTGTTGCTGTCACGTTCTAGTGAATGTGGTCAATTCACTGATCATGCACAATTGTCTGTGGAGCATTACAGCCACAGCTTGCTCAGGAAATACAATCTTCAGATGTTTTTCAATCACTCTTTCAAAAGAACAAATAAGTTTCATCTGGAATTAGCACAGAGGGTTTTCTTTTCAGGAATGTGCGAGATCAGCTGGGCAGCTCATTCACAGCATGCACTCCTATAACTCAGCTTGTTCTTAGCAGGCTTTCCTCCAACTGAGCCAGATAATGTCAGAGCCTCTCTAAGACAGTCACTGTTCAACATAGCAAAGCAAATAGTTACCATCAGTCTTGTGATTTGAGGAAACCTTGTTTAAAACATCTGCAATGTTCACAGAGAACTTTCTTTCTCTCCCATACACCCACAGATTGGTGAACAAGAGGATCAGAAGCAGAAAAATGCTTGGTTTCTTGTAGGCATCTCAGTGGGACATGTTTTCCTCTGCAGCCCTCAGCCCCACACAATATTCCAGCTTTCTTCTCTGTACGTGGCCTGTCACCATGTCTCAGGATTTAACATTGAATCTAAAGATACCCCGCCAAATACATCCAAAAAGTTTGAAGTAAATTATTTTCTCCCATATCCTTCAAAACTCAAGTCCTCCAACTCATGTCTTTGTTACAGTATGTGTCAAAGGGAGTCCATGTGTAAATGACTAGTTCCAATTTTAACTGTGTAGAAGCAAGTGACATTTAGACGAGTTGAAATCTCTTGCTCTGGGAGCGAGTGAGAAGCAGTGTTTGACTATGTATGAGGGAAATGAGTGTGTGTGAGTGTGAGGCAAAGTGTGTGCTTGCGCATTGCTCTTGTAACACAGGTCAGTATTAGAAGAGTGTATTAGACTGTAAGTGAGAGTGTGGGACGTTGTGTCCACAGTTGCCCTTTTAAGACTGACTGCTAACGGAATGTATGGCTGTGTTGCCTTTTTAAGATACTCAGTGCTGTCAGGGCATACTGGTGTATTGCTCCTTTAAAATACTCAATTCTAGCAAAGTGTATCTGTGTGGTGCTCTATCAAA
>NC_063347.1:5336990-5347946 GCF_021869965.1 Rhincodon typus
CCCTCGTGGGAGATTTTAGGACCAGAGGATATAGTCTCAGAATAAAGGGGCACCAATTTAAAGACTGAAATGAGGAGGATGGAATACTCCCCATTTGCCTAGATAGGTGTATCTCCAACAACACTCAGGAAGCTTGACACCATCCAGGACAAAACAGTCCGTTTGATTGGCACTACATCTACAAGCATCCACTCCCTCCACCATCGACGCTCAGTAGCAGCAGTGTGTTCTCTCGACAAGATGCACTGCAGAAATTCACCAAAGATCCTTAGACGGCATCTTCCACTTCCATGACTTCCAACTTGAATGACTACAGCAGCAGATATATGAGGACACCACCCCGTGCAAATTCACCTCCAAGCTACCCACCATCCTGACTTGGAAATATATTGTCGTTCTTTCACGGTCACTGGGTCAAAATCCTAAACTCCCTCACTATGGACATTGTGGGTCTACCTACAGCACATGGACTGCAGCATTTCAAAAAGGTAGCTCATCACCACCTTCTCAAGGGGGCAACTAGGGATGGGGCAATAAATGCTGGATCAGCCAGCAACGTCCACATGCCACGACAGAATAAAATAACAAAGTAAACCAAATGGTCCCTGTGTCCTGTGAATTCCAGGTAATTCTATTTAAAAACGGGGATTTAATTTGGACTGTACGCCTGGGCAAAGATTGACAGGAAATATTGAACTCTGCACTAATGAACGCATTTATCTGATCACACCATCAAATTAAATATAGAAGAAATTCACCAGTACTTTGGAATCTTTATTGTGGTTTTCACTGTCAAAAGATCTACCGATAAGAAACTTAATTAGAACTAGGCAGCTTCTTCAATCGTTTTTAGAATCCTGCAGTCAACAAAATTTATTACATAATATCTGCGCCTCGCCAAAGACAGTTCAGCAAATTCCAAGAGAAACTTTGAATTGAAGAAGGGAGTCCAGTTTGGGATCAATTCTTTGGTATGGAGGTAGCTGATTTCACCCTAGGCAGCACTGGGAGGGGGCTGTGTGAGGCTTTTTGGTCTCTCCTCGTCAAAAAGCCAGGGAAGACAAAGTCATGGAACCATGGAAGAGTCCCTTCAGCCCATCGAGTCCGCACTGAGACATAGGAAACAGCTGACCTTCAATCTAATCTCAGTTGCTGGCACTTGGCCCGTAGCCTGGAGTGTTAAGAAGTATCAAGTGCTCGTCCAGGTATATTTTTAAAAGGACTTGAGCCAATTTACATCCTTTTGAAAGTACCTGGGTAAGCACTTGGCGTGCCACAACAATCAAGCCCTTGAATAAATGCTGGCCAGCCAGGGACACCCACATCCCACAAATGAATAAAAAGCAAAATTGATGGACTCTCCCTAAGCCTGGTGGCAGGTGGAAGAGTGGGGGCGTTGTCGGAGGGAATGTGGAGCCAGAGGACCACAATCTCATCGAAAGGCTGGGATAAGTTAGAGGGGAGGAGTGGCCTACACCTGCCCCTAATTCCCATTGCTTGCAGACTGTGGGTGGGCACTGGGCATGGTGAGGGTAGCAGGAAAAACAGAGACAGCCTGGATTCTCTGGTCTGACTGTACAGCACTCCCAAGTGGGCAGGGAATGGACAGCTCTGTGCTCCAATGCAATGAATTCAAGCAGTTCAGCTGCCCCCTCAAGGGGCAAGCACAGTCTCTCCTGTTCACACCCAAAGCATTTTCACAACAAAACTAACTGCCTCTGGAACAGGGTCACAGCTGTGATGTGGGAACGCCAGCAATCAACCAGTGAATTACAGAAATAGATCTGAAACAAGGGTTGGGCTTATACAATTAAGAGTAGGGCCTTGGATAGTGTTGTAGAAATGTGCATAACACATAGACAGGGTGGTTGTCTTCATTGCTCAGTCCTTTGAGTACAGGAGTTGGAAAGTCATGTTGAGGTAGTACAGCACATTGGTGAGGCCTCTCTTGGAATATTGTGTCCAGTTCTGATTGCCCAGTTACAGGAAGGATATTATTAAGCTGGAGAGGGTTCAGGAGAGATTTACTAGGATATTGCCGGGTATGGAAAGTTTGAGTTATAAAGAAAGGGTGGATAGGCTGGGAGTTTTTCCACTGGAGCGCAGGGGGTTGAGAAACAACCTTATAGAAGTTTATAAAATAATGAGGAGTATAGAGAGTTAATGGTGGGTGCCTTTTCCCTAGGATGGGCACATTCTTAAAGTGGAAGGAGAGAGGTTTAAAAAAGACATGAGGGGTAATTTTTTTTTACACAGAGCTTAGTTGGATTTTGGAATGAACTTCCTGAGGAAGTGGTGGTTGTGGGTACAATTACAATGTTCAAAAGACATTTGGACAAATACATGAATAGGAAGGGTTTGGAAGGATATGGGCCAGGAGCAGAAAGGTGGGACTAGTTTAGTTTGGGATTATGTTCGGCATGGACTGGTCGGACCGAAGGGTCTGTTTCCGTGCTGTATGCTTCTAAGACACTCTGAAGGCTGTGGGGATGAGGCAATATCACAGATCAGGTGAAATTTGAAAACGAGGATGCGAGTTTCAGGTGCCAGGAACCTGCATACACCATTGTGCAGGAAGCTGAACAAGGCTGGATGAGAATCGGGAGACGTGGATAGCAGTACTTTAATTTTTGAAGGGTCGAATGCAGGAGACCAGCCAGAAACGTTGCAGTTTCCAACAGCTTTGCTCGAATTTCTTTTGGAGGTTGAGAGCATTATTTTTGGGAAGTCCCACAAATTGATAACAGGGCTTTTTTTTTTCTGCTGCACTTCTGGAGATGAGGATAATGGTTTTGGAAGCAATTGGAGCCTATCTGGGTACGGCAGACAGAGTCTTCTTCCCGTCTACATTTCATAACTTTATTCAATACCAGTGGGAAACACCAAACTAAGTCACATCTCTGCCTGAGACAAGCTCGCAGTATGTTGTGATCTGGGAATTTTATTTACTTGTAAAAATGCACATGAAACATTCGGTTTGACTGAAAGGTGACAGGACACAAGAGTCTCATTTCAAAACCTAAAATGCCACTTTCTTTGAGCTGTTTCTGCCCTAATTGTACCCTTCAAGCTTCTCTAAACTTGAGCAAAAAACTTAAACAAATACCAATGTGAAGAACCAGAGAATTTAGCACCAGATTCAGTTGTCAATGTTGCGCTCACACACCCATCAAACTATTACACCCCTTTTAGACAGACAGTGAAAATTGCATTGACCCAGTTATTACCCTCTGTTTTTTCTCCCTCTTGTAGTGAATGGAATGAGGTCAGTCAGGTGGACCTCACAGAATCTGAGTTCCCTGATTGAACCAGATTAACAGCCCCAATCAGGGAGCCCTGGCTGACAGTTATACAGTCAGAGATGTACAGCACGGAAACAGACCCTTTGGTCCAACTCATCCATGCCGACCAGATATCCTAAACTAATCTAGTCCCATTTGGCACCATTTGGCCCATATCCCTCTAAACCCTTCCTATTCATATATCCATCCAGATGCCTTTTAAAATGTTGTAATTGTACCAGCCTCTATGGCTTCCTCTGGCAGCTTATTCCACATACGAACCACCCTTTGTGTGAAAAAGTTGCCCATTAGGTCCCTTTTAAATCTCATCCCCTCTCACCTTGAACCTATGCCCTCTCATTTTGGACTCACACACCCCAGGACAAAGACCTTGTCTATTCATCCTATCCATGCCCCTCATGATTTTATAAAGCTCTATAAGGTAGGTACCTGGTCCATTCAGGGAGCCATGGCTGACAGATATAAACAGGGGTGTCTGGGGTTGTGTTCACTCTAGGAGCTGGCTCTGAGTTAGCTGGGTCAGTATCATGTGCTATGCAGGTGTAAATGAAGGGTGACTTGGTGACAGGATTGTGGAGTTAATTAATCTCCCCAATGCCTTGAACAACACATGGTGCCTAGATTTGCAATAAATCCACATCTGCATAAGTGCCCAGCAAGATTCCGATCCCAATCGGAATAAGAGTGGAACCATTCCACAGCAGTGAATAAACAAGACAGGCAACCCCCAGGCTGTGAATGGGTTCCATTCCCCAGTCCATTCACAGGTCAATTTGTCCGTAAGTGGGGACACAATACAGGACAATGTAAATCAGCTGTTCCTAAGTTCAGGAATCATTCGTATGTCAGATCTTTAAAATTACTCCCCTATATGGGATTGTTCTCATCAGTTATGATGTGGAGTTGCTGGTGTTGGACTGGGGTGGACAAAGTCAGAAATCACACGACACCAGGTTATAATCCAACAGGTTTATTTGAAATCACAAGCTTTTGAAGCGCTGCTCCTTCATGTTACTTCACCTGATGAATGGACAGCGCTTCGAAAGATTGTGATTTCAAAGAAATCTGTTGGACTGTAGCCTGGTGTCGTGTGATTTCTGACTTTGCTCATAATAAAGACATCTGTAAATTGTGGAACCTCTGTAATACTGGGAAATTATTGTACTGGGATCCCGTTCTTATGAATGTCCAACTTATAAACTCCCATGTTTACGCACAAGATCCAATTTTACTATTAACTTTAAGGATCTGACATGTAAACACTCATTTGTAATTGCAAACGGGGTATTCTATGCTGTATAATATTGTATACAAGTCGACTTACAAACATACTCACAAAGGGAATATGCTCATAAGCAGGGACCTCCTGTCCTGGGCATACACAGTTGGTTTTTTTTTCTTTATTCATCTACAGGATGAGGGCATCACTGGCTAGGCCAGCATTTATTGCCTATCCCTAATTACCCACAAGGCAGTTATGAGTCAAGCACAAGTATACAAGATGACACAGACCAGTGTGTGTCACCATTATCACCTTTTCTTTCCCCTTGCTTCACCATCATCTATCCGTTCGTCTGCCCTAACTATCTTTCTCTCCCTCTGGGCTCTGTCCCCGCCTACCACCTAAATTCTTTACTCACCCTGTGTCTTCAGCCTTTCCTGGCTGTTGTTAGTTCTGAAGAAGGATCACGAGACCTGAAATATTAACTCTGCTTTCTCTCCACTGATGCTACCAGACCTGCTGAGTTCTTCCAGCAATTTCTGTTTTTGTTTCAGTGTGTGTCACTCATACATTTACTGTTCTTTGTTTCCCTTCTGGAGATGTTGTAAGGGTCTGAAAGGACGAGTACCTTAAGCACCGTCCACTATAATGATGTCATCGGACTTGGTGGGAAAACAAGCTTAGGCACTCAAAGGCCCAGGTTCAAGCCCCACCTGCTCCAAAAGGTATAGAGTAACATCTCTGAACAGGTTGGTCAGGAAATATCTCAGCTCACAAAGGAGTAAGAGCTTACCATCTGGCTCCTACCTCCCTAGGTCCTTACCTACCTTAGTCTACTTGTCATCAATTACTGGCATCTTATTAGCACCCTCCACTGTGAAGACCAACACAAAATACCTGCTCAATGCCTTGGCTATTTCCTCATTTCCCGTTATTAAATCCCCCTTCTCATCCTCTAAAGGATCAATGTTTACCTTAGCCACTCCTTTTTGTTTTACATATTTGTAGAAACTTTTGTTATCTGTCTTCATGTTCTGAGCTAGTTCACTCTCATCATCTGTCTTACTTTTCTTTATAGCTTTTATTGTGGCTTTCTGTTGAATTTTAAAGCTTTCCCAGTCTTCTAGTTCCCCACTGGTCTTTGCCATTTTGTATGCCTTACCTTTCAATTTGATAGCCTTCCTCATTTCCATAGATTCCCTGGTTGATTAACCTTTTCCTACAGTCCTTCCTTTTCACTGGTATATACTGTCGCTGAGCACTTTGAAAAATTGCTTTGAAAGTCCTCCACTGTTCCTCAGCTGTCCCACCATAAAGTCTTTGCTTCGAGTCTACTTTAGCCAACTCCTCCCTCATCCTATTGTAGTCTCATTTGTTTAAGCACAGGACCCTGGTATTGGATTTTATCTTTTCACTTTCCATCTGCATTCTAAATTCAGCCATACTGTGATCACTCCTTCCAAAGGGATCCCTAACTATTAGATCATTAATTATTCCTGTCTCATTACACAGGACCAGATCCAGGATACCTTGCTCCCTTGTGGGTTCCACTACATACTGTTCAAGAAAACTAATGTGGACATATTCAATGAACTTTTCCTCAAGGCTGCCTTGACCGACCTGGTTCAACCAATCGACATGTGGCTTAAAATCCCCGACAATAATTGCCATACCATTTTTACAGGTACTAGTTATTTCTTTGTTTATTGCTCGTCCCAGTGTGATATTATTTGGTAGCCTATCAACTACGCCTATCAATGGCTTTTTCTTCTTAGAATTTCCAATTTCCACCCACGTAGATTCAACCTTATTCTCCATAGAACTTATATCATCTCTCGCTATCACCCTGATGTCATCCTTAAATATCAGAGCCACACTAACCTCCCTTTACCTTCCTGTCTGTCCTTCCGAATAGTCTGATACCTCTGGATATTTAATTCCCAACCATCACCATCCTACAACCATGCCTCTGTCGTGATTTACTAAATCGTACTCATTTGCAATAGTTTATGCCGTTGCATGTGGCTCGGGTAGTAATCCGGAGATTATAACCCTTGAGGACCTGTTCCTTAATTTTGTTCCTAGTGCTTGATAATCCCCAAACAGGTTGTCCTTCCTAGCCTTGCCTATGTTGTTTGTCCCAACGTGGAACATAACAACCAGATCGTAAGACCATAAGACATAGGAGCAGAAAATTAGGCCATTTGGCCCATCAAGTCTGCTCCGCCATTCAATCATGGACGATAAGTACCTCAACCCCATTCTCCTGCTTTCTCCCCGTAACCCTTGATCCTCTTGATAATCAAGAACCTATCTATCTCAGCCTTAAATGTACTCAATGACCTGGCCTCCATAGCCTTCCGAGGCAGTGAATTCCATAGATTCACCACTCTCTGGCTGAAGAAGTTTCTCCTTATCTCCGTTCTAAAAGGTCTTCCCTTTATCCGAAGGCTGTGCCCTTGGGTCCTAGACTCTCCTACCAATGGAAACATCTTCCCAATATCCAATTTGTCCAGGCCATTCAGTATTTTGAAAGTTTCAATTAGGTCCCCCCTCATCCTTCTAAACTCTAATGAGTATAGTCCCAGAGTCCTCAAACGTTCCTCATATGTTAAGCTTTCCAATCCTGGGACCATTCTCGTGAACCTCCTCTGAACCCGCTCCAGGACCAGTACATCATTCCTGAGATATGGGGCCCAAAACTGCACGCAATACTCCAAATGTGGGCTGACCAGAGCCTTATAAAGCCTCAGTAGTACATCCCTGCTTTTATATTCAAGTCCTCTCAAAATAAATGCCAACATTGCATTTGCCTTCCTGACTACTGACTTTCCCAACATCCTTTCAAGCTGGTCAGAGATGTCCTTCACCCTGGCACCAGGCAGTCAACACTCATTGCTGATTAGACTATAGCCTCGATTCTAAACCACAATGATCCCGATAACTTCTCACCCTTTCATTTACCAAAAATCTAGCCACCTCAACACTTTTCGCTGTACCTCAGCACTTGTGACAATAATAAGTCAAATCAAATTAAGAATATTCAAAGACTCTGCTTGCACTGCCTTTTGAGGGAGGGGTCCAAAGACCCTATGACGATATTCCATCTCATTCTCTGTTTTAAATAGGCAACCCCTCATTTTTAAACAGTGACCATTAGTTCTAGATCCTCCCACAAGAGGAAACATCCTCTCCACATCCACCTTGTCAAGACTGCCTCAGGATCTTCGACGTTTCAATCAAGTCACCTCTTACTTGCTGGCAGATACAAGCCTAGTCTGTCTAACTTTTCTTCAAAAGGGAATCAACTCATTCCAGGTATTAATCGAGTAAACCTTCTCTAAATTGCCTCCAAGCCACATGCATCCTTCCTTAAATAAGGAAACCAGTAGCCGGTGCCCAGATGTGGTCTCACTAGCACCCTGTATAAATGAAGTATAATCTTCTGACTTCCATATTCAATTCCCATCACAATAAACATTAGCATTTTACCAGCTTTCCTGATTATACAGTCATAGAATCATAAAACACAGGAAGAGACCCTTTGGTCCAACTAGTTCATACCGACCATTTTCCCAAACTAAACTAGTCCCATTTGCCTGTGTTTGGCCCATATCCCTTTCAACCTTTCCTATCCATATACATGTCCAAATGTCTTTTAAATGTTGTAATTGTACCCGCATCTACCACTTCCTCTGGCAGTTCGTTCCATACATGCACTAACCTCTGTGTGAAAAAGTTGCCCCTCAGTCCCTTTTTATCCATTCCCCTCTCACCTTAAAATTATGCCCTCTAGATTTGAACTCCCTGACCTTGAGGAAAAGAAATTTGCTATTCACCTTATGTATGCCCCTCATGATTTTATAAACCTCTATAAAATCACCCCTCAACCTCCTACGCGCCAGTGAAAAAAGTCCCAGCCTATCCAGCCTCTCATTATAACTCAAACCCTTATATGGATTTATATGTAATGAACTGCCTGAGGAAGTGGTAAATGCAGGTACAGTTATGAGATTAAAAAGACATTTGGACAGGTACATGGATAGGAAAGGTTTAGAGGCATTTGGGCCAAATGCAGGCAAATGGAACCAGTCCCAGCAACATTATTGTAAATCTTTTCTGCACCTTCTCCAATTTCATAACAACCTTCCAATAGCAGGGAGACCAGTAGGATACACTGTATTCCAAAAGTGACCTCAGCAACATCCTGTACAGCTGCAACATGGCATCCCATCTCCAAAACTTAATGCTCTGACCAATTACTTGCTGTACTTACATACTAACTGTTAACCAGGACACCCAGATCCCTCTGCATCATGATGATGGGCAGTGGTGAGGATTCATCCTACAACACTCAGGCGGTCAGACCAGATCCATGGAGAAAGAAGCAGAACTGACCGATATCACTGATGTGTAACATTAACTCTGTTTCTCTCTCCCCGTATGTTGCCAGACCTGTCAAGTCTTCCTGGCACTTTTTCCTGTTTCAGTTTCAGGTTTTCAGCAGCTGCGGTATTTCGCTTCTTGCGTGGAACCTTTCCAAATCTGATAATCCTCTTGTATACAATCTGCCACTGATAGGCAGACTTTACAGCGAAGGTTCATCATCATTACTGTGCTCAGCTCCAACTGTGTCAGTGTTTCAATAAACACTGTGAAACAACAAATACAGCTGTACGCATGGACTGGTAATGTTATTGCTGACACATCAATAAATAATTAAGCCTCTAATTAACTCGTTAAGGGCAAAGTGCTCAGCTTTGGTTTAAACCAGCTAGCAATTTAGCCCCCCAAACACCCCATCATGGCATGTCACATGACTGCAAGTAGGCAGATCGATCATTGGATCCTCGTCCAATTTGGAGATATATCTAGCATGGCACAAAAGCAAGAGGGAAAAAGGCATCACTATTTCATGGTCTGGCACCTTTTTTAATATACTTATTCACAGGAGAAAGGTGTCGCTGGCTAGGCCAGCATTTATTGCCCATCCTTAATTGCCAAAAGGGCAGATAAGAGTCAATCACATTGCTGTAAGTCTGGAGTTGCATGTAGGCCAGACCAGTTGAGGATGGCAGATTTCCTTCCCTGAATGCCAGAGAAATCAAACTGAGAGGATGTGTGGCATGTTACGTATTGGATTTGTTGAGAAATGCAGTGAGGTCACTGCCTTTCAGAGTCTGTACTTGGATGGCTGCATTCTGAACAGAGTTCAACAATATTATGGAATGCAGGAGTAGGCCTTCGGCCCATCATGTTTGTGCCAGAAACAAAAACAGAAGTTGCTGGAAAAGCTCAGCAGGTCTAGCAGCATCTGTGAAGAGAAACCAAAGTTAACATTTCAAGTCTGGTGACCCTTCTTCAAAACTCTGTGCCAGAACAGTTTTGCTGGCACTGCACCTCTCGTCCTTCCTGCTTGAGCCACGAGAGTTCTCTCTCTCTCTTCGGGTTAGGGCTGACCCTTTCAAACGGTCAGGGTTGAATCTTCCTCCACTGGACTTTCAGGCAGCACAGGTCCTGATCCCAAACACCCACTGCACTTAAAACCAAGCCTCCTGCAAGTTCTCCTCCGAGCCACTCACAATCCTGACTTGGAAATATATCACCGTTCCATCATTGTCACTGGGTCAAAATCCTGAAATTCCATAGCGAACCGAATGAGAGATGTATAATAGATGCTGATCCAGCCAGTGACACCCACATCCCAGAGGTGAGTTAAACAATGACAAACAGCATTCTGGGTCTACCTAACAAAACGGTTTGCAAAGGCCCAGGGTGACAGCTCACCACCACCTTCTTAAGGGGCAATTAGGGACGGGCAATACATGCTGTCCCAGTCAGCTGCACCCATATCCCATGAACAATTAAATAGTGAAAAATATGTCAGTGTGGACTAATGAGCCAAGAGATATTGCACGTCTGTCTGGTCTAGAATAAGACTGGGGACAAGTAAAATGCTAAAGCAACTCAAGTTTATCCAGAGGGGATTCTCCCAGCTGCACACCATCTCTCTCACCCGCCTGCTCTTCGGGCACAGCTCAGCATTTCCTGCTGCAGGTCTCACAAGCTGTTAAAACCAGTCATCATCGTCTCAGTGTAACAGCCGATGCTGCTGGGGCTCACTGTGACTGAACTGAAACATACATTTTACGGTTTAACGGGCCAGAGTAGGTCAACTCCAATTGGACCATGAAGGCAGTGGCTTCTGAGATTCCCCCTTCCAATCCGAGGGCTCGAAGGCAGTGCAGCAAAAGTGTGGCAAAGGTGCACCTTTTAAGATTTCAAGAAAACAGGGTGGGAGAGGCAGAAGGCCATTTGGCCCTTCCAGCCTGTTCTGCCACTCAATATGATGATTCAACTCTGTCAAGACGAGTCAAATCATGCAAGAGATAGTAGGAACTGCAGATGCTGGAGAATCCGAGACAACAAGGT
>NC_063347.1:5348446-5384642 GCF_021869965.1 Rhincodon typus
TGGGCTGGGTTACATTTCTCTGGTTCCAGTCGTTGGGTTTGGAAACCATCACAGCAGAAAGCTGGATTCGCATGTTAGACAAAAGGTCACATTTCCACTCCCCTCCAAATCCTATCTCAATAACTCCCTGGATCTCACCACCAAACACAGGGTAGAATTAATTGTTTTGCTCTCTCTGGTTCTGTTCAAGCATCTGTTGCCTGATGGCTGTAAATTTTTGAGTCCCACTTTCTGGGGAGATTAGGGGTGAGTTTGGAAAGAGTAGAAGATTCAGACACTCAGTAACTCTCAATTTGGTGGGGGGGGGTGGGTTTGGGGGGCAGGGTTAAAACTGTTTGGTGCTATTAATGAGAAGCATTAATTGCTTCAACTGCTGCTTAAAACCAAAATATAAAGTGTGTTTTCTTTAAAACAAAAAAAAACAGCTCCACTGTGGAATGTTAATAGATGTAGCCTGGCCAATTCTCAATGAGCTTCGGGGATTTGGATGTGCTTGTAATGAGGATGTGACTGAGACTGTTGTTAAAGGATTTAAACTGAGGTACGCTGCAGAATCTTGGCATTGTTGGGATATGAACGAGTGAGGGAGACCAAAGATTGTTGTAGCATTGTACTGGAGACTGCAAAGCAGACACTCTGCTTATCTGCGGCACAGTTGCTAGACACTTCTCTGAAATCTGCTGGTGATGTCTTACACTTCACTCTGGGGTGTTGCTGTGGCAACATGCACTCTTACAGGCATGTTCTTCCCTGGATGGTGATGGCAGATGGCACCTGACCAGGAGACTCTCCCTCCCTTACTGCCCATTGAAAGGATTGGCAAGTCGAAGAAATCTTCCTGGACTGTGGTGGGACTCGAACCTGCTGGCTCAGGGGCTGGACCGCTATCCACTGCACCTCCTCAGGTCTGCACAGAGAGCTTGCTCAGTGAAGGGGCAAATATCTATGGATGTTTATTCCAGTTTCAGTAACAAAGAGATGACCAAATGCGAACCGCTTTTTCAGTAAGACGGGGTAAAATATTTTGGCTGATTTTTTTTTGAGGAAGGGGGACTGTAACCCCATCTGGAAATAGATTTTCTCAGTATCACTCCTGCTGTGTGCTTCTTATGTTAGATTTTGATCACTGTCTTTTTTGGGTTTGTTTCAGACCATTTTCCTACCTGCTTCAAACCGTCTTTATATGTTGTCTGTTATTATGTGTTGAATATTTTTGCTCGCTCCTTGGTTTTAATCCACTCGGTCCCCACATTTTCCCTGGTATTTAGGTTTTGACTGACTCTTTTAGCACAGTGTGATGGCTGGAGTGTGTAAAAGAGATTGACATTTCATTTGACTATGCATTTTTTGCAACACGATGGTACAGCCAACAATGCGAGTCTAGACAGTGTCCTTTCAGACTTTGGAGTTGTGTCTGTGGAAATCTGGTGTGGCTCTGGGGTGTGGAACTGATGGAAGTGTGGGGCTGTGGGCTAATGAGTTGTCTGTGAGGTGGCAACAGATTGAGATGAGTTGAAAGCATGAGTGAGAAAAGTGCATCTCAGAGGCTGACATTGCTCTGGGTTAGCACTGATTCCTCTAACATGCACTTAATCCCCCATCCTCCTCCCTCACTCAGTGTACTAAGCATGTCTGTTGTTTGTAAGCACTGTTGCTGAATTTCCCCAATTCTTCCTCCTGCCTGTAGCGGGGATGTGCGTGTGTATTGAACTGTTGGATGCACTAGGATTATGTTCAGATCGCTCGCTGTCAGCTCATTCCTCTGGAATACCTTCAGGACTGATCGGACTGTGTGGAAGTTATGTTTGCTAAATAATCTCTTCAGCTGTTCCTTTGATATCCTGATGCTGGTAAAAATGTGTGCTTGTGTGTTGTCTATATCAGGGAGATGGATGTCTCAGTCAGTGCTTGCACTGTCAGGGGAACTGGGGATAATACCCTTGGTATATTCTTCAGTGTGCTGGGTCTATTCTTGCTGGAAAAGAGAATGCCAAACAGAGATATTGAAAAATTAATGAATGCTTTTGATGAGAGTAACCGCACAGAGAATGCTTCCTCTTATGAGGAAGAGCAAAACTAGAGCCTATCACGGTAAGCTAATCACTAAGGAATCCATTGGTGTATTTGAAGGAGCTAGACAAGTAACAAGGTGAGAAAGGAGTAGAGAGTTACAATGGTAGACTTTGATGAGGGCAGATAAGAGGAGGCTTGACCAAGGCACAAATACTGGTTTCCTGGGTGTTGAGTGGCTGTGTTGTGTGTCCCGTATAATCCTATGTAAAAATAAAAATCCATTCCTCCTGTGTAAGAGAGCATCCCCATCCTCCATCCCAATTTTTTTTATTCACTTGTGGCACAAAGGGTTGGTCCAGCATTTCTTGCCCGTCCCCAGTTGCCCCTCGAGAAGGTGGTGGTGAGCTGCCTTCTTGAACCGCTGCAATCCATCCACTGTAAGTTGACCCACAATGCCCTTAGGGAGGGAATTCCAGGACTTTGCCCCAATGACAGTGAAGGAACGGCCAAGTCAGGATGGTGAGTGGCTTGGAGGGGAACTTGCATGGGATGGTGTTCCCATGTACCTGCTGCCCTTGTCCTTCTAGATGGAAGTGGTTGTGAGTTTGGAAGGTGCTGTCTGAGGATGTTTGGTGAATTTGTTGTGCTCATCAGAGAGTTCTGGTACACCACTGCCTTCAGTACTCAGTTGAAACCTTTGCCATGAGCAGGGAAAGTGTTGAGCCATTTCCTTTACGAAGAACGTCATTGCCTGTGTGTACACTCACCAGCACAAGGCAATGAATGTCTAGGAGCCGCAGAAACTCTCTGGCCAAATCCCTTCCTCCTTCCCTACCACCGAATGACCTGTAGTAACCTCCATTCTAAAACCAGCAGCAAGCTCCTTCAAGCAGCTGGACTGTAGTCTGACCAGTGATGGTTGAGGAATAAATATCTACCTGGAAATGCTGTATCATTGTGGAAATTTTTATCCCCACTTCTGTGAGAGGACAGAGCCTCTGTTTTTGTGGTTCTTCTTCACTGCCTCCCTACTTTGAATGTTACTACAGAAAAAGGAAATTCTGATCTGTTTGTGTTTGTGGGCTCTTGAAATGCGCAGCATTTCCCACATCTACATTGACTGCCAGGAGTAGTGGTGCGAAGCAGATAGAATAGCAATGTTTAAGAGGCATTCTGACTATAGTGATCGGGACCAGGTGGGTCTCATTGACTGAGCTCCTTGATTGGGGTTGTTAACCTGGGCCAATCAGAGAGCCCTGATTGACCAATAAAACCAGGAGATTTAGAATCTCCTCAGTTCAGGGGACTGACTCCGAGCTGGTTAGCTACAGTCAGTGTACTGTGTGTTTGTAAATAAAGGGTGACTCTGTGAAGGGATACCGGCCTCTGTGCAGTTATTTCACTGGCAGGCACATGAACAGTTGGGGAATAGAGGGATATGGGCAATGTTCAGGCAGATAGGATTCGTCTAGAATGGCATCATGGACAGCACAGATGTGGTGGGCTGAAGGGCCTGTTCCTGTGTTGTATTGTTTTGTTTGAAATACTTTTGAAGTTGCAGATCACTGTGGGGTTTTCTGAGTTTGAGAGAGGTGGCGCAGGAATGCAGTTTTCACCTTTTCTTCGGTCACAATTGAATGATTCAGAGCCAAATTCTGCAGAGCGGGAAATGTGGTCCAACTGTCCCATCAGGTTTAAAAAGGGCTAACATTTAACTCTTTCCCTGCTGAATGCATAATCTGGCAGGTGTTGATTTTATACAGACTGACTGCACCAGAGTTGATGTGGATGATGAACAAGTAGATGTTGCTTATCTAGTTACAGTCCATCTTGTCTGACTAGTTAACCCAGATGGATTAATGATCCCCTTTCATGGTTTATATATGCACACAGTCAGGATCATCTATCACAATTTATAATTTACAGTCCACTGATTTTGTGATATTTTTTCGTTTTAAATTTAGCTCCTTCTGTCATCTGCAGACCTTTTTTTAAAAAAAACACTTTATCTTGTGGGAAACAAGCAATGATAGTGTTTAGTGTCAGGATCTGGGCACTTCCTGACTGGGTGGGTCCAAGGTCCTTTGTGATTTTATTGTCCTTTTATGATATGCTTCAACCTTTTTTCCCTTTGCAAAGTAATGCCCCCACCTATTGTCACATGTCATGAATCAGTCTGTTTCTCTGTATCTATGCAAAGGGCTGTTTTGTGCTGAGTTGAAGCCAGCATTCCACACCAGTTACAGATTTTATTTTAATTCATTATGCCCAGCATTTATTGCCCGTCCCTAGTTGCCCAAAGGGCAGTGATGAGTCAACAACATTGCTCTGGGTATAGAATCAAAAGTAGGCTGGACCAGGTGAGGAGGACAGATTTCCTTCCCATTAGTGAACCAGATGGATTTTCTTCCCAAAAAATGGCAATGGGTTTCATGATCATCATTCGGCTCTTAATTCCAGAATACTTTTTAAATTGAGATCAAATTTCACCACCTACCAGGGGAAGATTTGAATCCACCTCCTCAAATCTTTAGCTGAGATTCTGGGTTAATAGCACAGCGGCTCAGTGGTTAGCACAGCTGCCTTGTAGCACCAGGGACCTGGGTTTGATTCCCACCTTGGATAACTGTGTTTGTGGAGTTTGCTATGGTTTCCTCCCACAGTCTAAAGATGTGCAGGCTAAGTAGATTAGCCAGGTTCAGTATGTGATAGGATAGAAGGCCGGATCTGTGTGGGATGCTCTTTGGAGGGTCAGTGTTGGCCAAATGGCCTCTTTGTGCACTGTAGTAGTCTCTAGGAATAATATCAACAGGCAGTTGCCTTGAAATGTTTCATTCTGTTCTGTGTTTGTGGGCACAGGAGATGGTGACGCTACAGTCTGGGTTGACCCTAAACCTGTTGTCAGTCTTATTGCCTTTTTATGTTAGTGATTAAGAGCGTGATGTTTGTTAAGCAATATTAAACTTTTTGGGGAAGAAAATCTGGCAAAGGAGGATTGCGCAGCATTTAGGCACTCACATTTTACCCATTCATATCATGAGTTGCATGCAGTACTTCCAACCAGCAGGAGGCAGTGTTTGATCCAAGTTCCTATATAGTAACGATGGAAAATGCGCAGCGGGGTCAGGCAACATCTGTGGAGACAGAAACAGCGTTAACATTTCACGTTGACAATCTTTCGTCTAAATCCATTCTGGTGGGAGCTCGTCGACTGGAGATCTTAACTCTCTTTCACAGATGTGACCTGACCTGCTGAGTGTTTCCACAACCTTCTGCTTCTATTTCAGATTTCCACCATCTGTAGTCATGTCACTCTGTGCCGAGAGAGGGGGAAAGAATAAAAAGGGAAGGATAGGGTGGAAGACGAGGGATTAAATGACAAGAGGATTTGTGTCACCCTTTGGTAGTCCTCCCAAATTCTCCCCTCAAACAACAGCTGCATTTGCATAGAGCCATTGAAGAAAGATCATAAGGCACTCTGCAGAGGTATGATTGGCTGACAGTTAGTCACATTGGAAAACATTTGAACGGCTTGGTCAGCGATTTTAAGAGGTGACTTAAATGGAGAGAGAGGTGTAGAAAGGGAGGGGCAAAATTGGAAATTGCTGGGAAAAACGTAGCAGGTCTGGCAGCATCTGGTTCTGATGAAGAGTCACTGGACTCGAGTTTCTCCAGCTATTTCTGAATCAATTCTTATTGGGGTAGTGTAAATTAGAATTCCAGGCTCATGTTCTGGAGGTTATGTGTTTGAATCCCAACAATGGCAGATGGTGACCTTTGAATTCAATGGGATACAGAAGGCTTGATGGTGACTGGTTCATAAAGGACCATTCTGGAGAAAAAATTTTGTCAACCCTTACCTGGTCTGGTCTATATGTAGTTCCAGACTCTCAACAATGTGATTGACTCTTAACTGTTCTCTGGGCAATTCACGATGGCAAATAAATGCTGGCCCAGCCAGCAAAGCCCACATCTCATAAATTTTTTTTTACAGAAGTCCCAGCCCAAGTGTCAGTTATTGTCAGAGTTCAACCAGGAAATGATTCACGGTTGAATTTAATTCTGTCTTTTCCCTGCTGAGTGCAAGTCAAACGCTACAAACATGTTCATTTTACTCACAAGGGTCGTATATTGTCCCTGGCAATGACCAGGAGGTGGTCTCCATTTTGAAAGAATTTGCTGTTCCATTATTGATTTTTTTTTTTGATTTGATTTATTATTGTCACGTACCCTGTTACAGTGAAAAGTTTTGTTTTGCGTGCAGTACAGGCAGATCATACCATACAAAGTGCATCAGGGTAATAGAACAGAGTGAGGAATACAATGTTACAGCTGCAGAGAAGCTGTGCAAAGAGCGAGATCAACATTTAAATTTAAAACTTGAGACCATGTACTCACACCTCCGGAACATCACCTGATAACTGATACCGAAATCCTCACCTGTGCTTTCGTTGCTTCCTGCAGTTCCGTATTCCAATGCTCACCTGTCTTCTCTGTCATCTTCGAACACCCCACTTCCCCCACCCCACTACCGACACTGCTGTCATGCCATATCTCGCACCTGTCCCATTCGCCGATCACTCTTGTATTTCTTGAGGTATATTGGCTCTTAGCGGATCAGCCCTCAGTTTTAATATTCTCAACTTCAAAACCCTCCATGGTTTGCCCCCTCTGGTCTCTAAGCTCCTCCATCTCCACAAACTGCTGAGATCTCTCCACTCCTCAAATTCCTTTCTTTCAAGTTCCCCCGATTTTAACTGCTCCACTATTGGCATCCCATGCCTTGTCCCTGGAATACTTTCCCAACTCAATGTTAAAGTTTGCTTAGTGCCACTTGTGCTTTCCATGAGTTTAAAACTGCTTCTTGTAAATGCAGGGTGGAATTGTTGCATTTTTGTGGCACCCTTCTGGACCTCAGGACATCCGCAAAGCGCTTTTCAGCCAGAGAGGTCTGTTTTTTTATGTAGCAGCCTCTATTGCGATACAACAGGCAAATATAGAGGGGATCTCCCACTCCTTCCCAAGTGCAAGACTGGAACCTTGTGTGACTCATGAGCAACAACAGTTTTGCATTTATATAGACTTTTTCAGTGTACTATGATCCACAAATGCTCCACGGCAGCTCACAGGAGCGTTGTAAAAGAAATTGTGACACTGGGCCAGGTAGAGGGAGTTGAGGTCAGACGACTTGATGTATGGTCAGAAAGAGAGGTCCTATGGGGGATAGTCAGGTAGAGAGGCTGAGAGGTGTTGAGAGGGAATTCCAAGGCTTGGGGCCCAGGCAACTGAAGACAAGGCCATTTGTGGTGGCGGGATTATGACTGGAGGATATTCAAGAGGTCAGAATTTGATGCAGATATCTCAGAGGGTTATGGTCCTGGAGGAGTTTACAGGGATAGTGAGGGACCAGACCACAGAGGGATTTGCAAATGAGCAGGAACATTTTAACATCATGCATTGTTAACTGTAGGTCATCAAACAAAGGGGTGATAAGTGAGTGGAGCATGGTGCAAGTTTTGAACCGGGGCAGCAGAGGCTTATGGAGGATAGGAAGTAAGAGACTGGGTCAGAGAGAGGGATGGAACTGGTGACTAGGGAATAGAGAATGCAGCAGGGACTAAAAATGATGGCTTCAGTCATCCCAACATTTAATTAGAAGAAATTTCTGTTCATCCAACACTTGACGTCGGATAAACAGCCTGATAATTTAGAGATTGTGGGGAATTTGAGAGACCTGCTGGGATGTGTCGCCAATAGACATGTAGGAGCTGCTGTATTTTCTAAGAGTACATTGCGAGCACCTGTCCTCAGTCCCAATAACGCTCTTAAACAAAATCAATGCAAAGACAGAGGGAAAAGTACTTGACCGGGGAGGGGAGGGGTTTGGAGGATACTAGGAACAAGTGTAGGCCATTCAGCCCATCGAGCCTGCTCCATCTTTCAGTATGATCATTGCTGATTGAACATTTCAATGCTTTTTCACCCAACACCGTCCCCATAACCCTGCACATCACTGGTAATCAGAAATCAATCAATCTCTGTCTTTAAACACACAGCCGTCTGTGGTAGAGAATTCCAAAGATTCACAAGCCTGTGAATAAAAGAAAATTCTCCTCTGATCAAAGGGACATCCCTCTTATTTAGAAATTGTGCCCCTGTTTTTAGACACCCCACCAAGGGAAACATTACACCTGCATTTACCCTGTCTATGCCCATCAGTATCTTCAATAGATTTCAAAATATCACCTGTAATTCTCTGAAATGCTTAGAGAATACAGCCCCGATTTACTCAGTCTGTCTCCAAAGGACAGTCCAGGGAACAAGATAAAAGAAATATAAACAAAACTTTGCACATACTGGAAATCTGAAATTAAAAAAAATGAAAATGCTGGGACAACCCAGTACCTGTGAAAAAAATAGTTAACATTTTATGGGTTAATAACGCTGTTCTTCAGACCAGTTCTGAAGACGAGTCAAAATCTGTTACACCAAATGGACTGCAACAATTCAAGAAGGCAGTTCACCATCTCAAGGAGCAACTAGGGAAAGCAATAAATGCTGGCCCAGACAGTGACACTTCCACATGTGAATAATAAAAAACGGCTTGAAACATTAACTCTGTTTCTGCGTTCCACCTGCATTCTCTCTTTTCACTTTTCCTCAGTGTCTGCAATCACTCCCCAGCCCCCCACCAAACACTTTTAAGAATCAAAGAGAGACCACGATGTAACCTTATGGTTCTCAATTCCGACTTCTGCATATAATGAAACATTTTTAATTCTCACCAAGCAACCAGTGTCTTTTGTAAATCTAGATGTTGCCAGGTTTAAAAAGGCCCAGGAGGAAGCTTACTTGGCTTTGAACGGTGGTCCATCATGTTGTGTAAGCACTGAGTTAGCACAACATTCAAGATGCAATACATCATAGTTTAAATCCATCATTATCCTTTCAGCCCTAATTAGGAAAAGCATTTTATCATCATAACACAGAGAAAATATCTCCTTTAGCAACAAGACTGCAAGGGAAACCGTCTGAAATTCTCCAGGGCTTTGTCACCTTCCCCTGAGTGGCCCAATGCCTCCCCCTGTTACTGTTGCGGGGTCTGGGGTACAACAGCTCACCTTAATAAGGGGAAAGAGGACTTGTCGCTCTAACCTGATCTGGCACTATAAGCGACTCCCGTCCCAGCCCTGTCGTCTGGCTTAGATAAACCTCTCGGCGATATCAGAGTGCTGTGTTGAGTTGAGGATAACAGCTAGAGACAGGCAATGCTTGCTGACTGAGCCTTACAGCTTATGAATGAATGAAGTAAATAAGCAACGTATTGATCTGAAGCCTTTAAGAGGTTCACAGCTCCTGTGGTGAAGACGGTTCCTCCTTCTCTTGGCCAGTTTTGACCCTGGTCTCCAATATGACTGCTTTTTCATCCTGGTGGATTACTGTGATCTCTTGTCAACACGGTGCTTCCCTCAAGGGACCCTCTGCCTACATTGCACCATCAAATCCTCCCATGGGGTTTGAACCTGCAACTTCAGGAAGCAATAATAATATCACCGTAAGCCAAGCTGACGCTGCAGGCAAGAATGACTTCCGAGCAAGTCAGGATCCCGCTGGTGACTGTGGAGGGGCCTGGAATTACCTGATCTCAGTGAGCTCGTCCATTTCTGGATCCACAGGTATCCGCTCCCTCCATCACTGACACTGTGCACTATCTACAAACTATGATGTATTGCATCTTGAACGTTGTGCTAACTCAGTGCTTACACAACATGATGGACCACCGTTCAAAGCCTCCTCCTGGGCCTTTTTAAACCTGGCAACATCTAGATTTACAAAAGACACTGGTTGCTTAGTGAGAATTAAAAATTCTTCATTATATGCAGAATTCGGAATTGGGAACCATAAGGTTGCGTTGTGGTCTCTCTTTGATTTATAAAAGTGTTTGGTGGGGAGCTGGGGACTGACAGGAGACATTGAGGAAAAATAAAAATTGACAGTGCTGGCAGAACTGCAGAAATTCATGAAAGATCCTCAGACAGCACCTTCCAAACCCACGGCCGCTTCCATCTAGAAGTACAGAGGCAGCAGATACATGGGAACACCACCCCCTCCAAATTCCCCTCCCACCATCCTGACTTGGAAATATATCGCCATTTCTTCAGTATCACTGGGTCAAAATCCTGGAACTCCCTCCCTATGGGCATTGTGGGTCTCCCTAAAACACGCATTTCTGATGAAGAGTAAAATCCTGGATTTTTCTGTGTCCAGTTGCACCAAATAGACTGCCGCGGTTCAAGAAGGCAGCTCATCACCACCTTCTCAAGGGGCAACTAGGGACAGGCAATAAACGCTGGCCTAGTCAACAATGTCCACATCCCACAAATGACTAAAAAGAAGAATTTGCGGTTGATTTACCTCAAAAGTCAGCCTCTGTGGCACTCCCATGCTGTGGATCCTCATTTTATCCGTCCCACCCAAAAGCTTTTATCCTGCAAATGAGCAAACTGTGATCCAGACCAGGATGAACTCCACTTGGTGAGACACTATGGGCCAGTTTCATTGCCTGTAAAGCAAAGTAAGGACTTGAATTTCTATAGCGCCCCTTTCCAACTTACGGATAACCTCCAATGTACCTTACAAAGCAACCTTTTGAAGGTGTAGTCACTGTCATACGAAGCGCTGTAGCAAAATTCTGCGGAGCAAGATCCCATGAAACAGCAACGAGGTAGACAAACCTCCTGTTGGTGGTAAGTATTGGCCTGGGCATCAGGAAGAGTTTCCTGCACTTAAAAGGCATGCTGTGAGATCTATAATGTTTACCCCAAGAGAGCAGGGAAGTCTTCAGTCTCATGTCTCACTCAAAAGAAGCTGCGTCTTCACTCTTTTTGATCCTCAGTCCCCACTTCAGCAGCCAAATTTCCAATATCTCCTTTCGAGCGTCCTCCTGCATGCTGTTGCTGTCTGGAATCTATATTTTTTTTAAAAGACGTCTTTTTAAATCCCAAGGAGGAGTGCGATTACATCAAGCAGCTTGGCTTGGTCCCTCTGGTATGTGCTGGGCAGTGAGAATGGTCATTATCCTCCAACTGTGCGGCACATCCTGTTTATAAACGCTTAGTCATCCTGTGTTTTCATGTTACTTTGACCGGGGAACTGGAATACAATTGATTCCCCGAGAGAGGGTTTTATTTAAAAAAGACTGAGACCGAGCCGAGTTTCCCAAGAAAGAAACAAAACTATTCTGACAGTTGACCCCAATCAGGAATTCACCCTTTTTCCCATTTGCCTACCCTCTGTGTTAAGTCCCTGGAGGGGATGTTGTCCAGTTGGTGAAGCAGGAATGTTAGCAGGACTTTGGGAAAAATGTCGGGAAGGAGGGATTATCTTCTGTGATACAGAAACATAGACAATAGGAATAGGCCATTTGGCCCCTTGAGCCTGCTGTGTCATTCAGTATGATCATGGCTGATCATCCAACACAGCCCCCTGCTCTCACTTTCTCCTCTTAGCCCCAAGAGCTATGTCTAACTCCTTCTTGAGAATCTCTAGGAATTGAAGAGCATTTGTACAGCGCAATCGTGGGGCCATATATAAAAGGACATTTACTTTTAAACATTTATTTATTGTTTAGAAGTTTTGGAGAAGAGGAACAAAAGATGAAGCACCTTAGAATGGAATATCACCTTAAAGACACTACAACAATGCAAGTGGTGGTTGAAGGTTGGACTTCTAATGGAGTCCTCTGGGTTGAGACTCAGTGCAACACTGAGGGTGTGCTGCACGTTCAGAATTGCTGGCTTTCTGATTGTGGTGTTAAAACAAGACATGTGGGTGTGGAAGGTCCCCTGGGACTATTCTAAGAAGAGCAGAGGCATTATTCAACTGTTCCTCAATCAGCAGAATCAGATGATCTGGTCATAGAGTCATAGCGCTGTACAGCATGGAATCAGACCTGTCGATCCATGCCGACCAGATATCCTAAATTAACCTGGTCCCATTTGCCAGCATTTGGCCCATGTCCCTCTAAACCCTTCCTATTCATATACCCATCCAGATGCCTTTTAAATGTTGTAATTGTACCAGCCTCCGCCACTTCCTCTGGCAGCTCGTTCCATACACGCACCACCCTCTGTGTGAAAAAATTGCCCCTCGGGTCCCTTTTAAATCTTGTCCCTCTCACCTTAAACCTATGCCGCTCTAGTTTTGGACTCTCCTACCCCGGGGAAAAGGCCTTGGCCATTCACCCTATCCATGCCCCTCATGATTTTATAAACTTCTATAAGGTCACCCCTCAGCCTCTGACGCTCCAGGGAAAATAGCCCCAGCCTATTCAGCTTCTCCCTATAGCTCAAATCCTCTAACCCTGGCAACATCCTTGCAAATCTTTTCTGAACCCTTTCCATTATCACACTACTCATTGTGGGAGCTTGCTGTGCTCAGTTGACTGTGTGCTGTATGTATTACACTGGGAGGTGATGGTGAAGTGGTACTGTTGCTGGGCTAGTAATCCAGTAATGCCCTGGGAACCCACCAGGGCAGATGGTGGAATTTGAATTCAATTTTTAAAAAAACTGAAATGTAAAGTCTAATGATGACAGCCATTGGTATTTGTTTAAGATTCCTGTCTGGTTCACAAGTGTCCTTTAGCAAAGAGAATCTACTATCTTTACCATGTTAAACTCTGAACTGCCCAGTTAACTGTGAAATGCATACATTTGCGTCAAAGAGGTAGAAAGGGAAATGAAAATTCTCTCCCTAATGGCACTGTGGGGGTATCGACACCAAATGGACTGCAGTTCACCAAGGCTAATGATGCCAACTTCATTTTACTCCTAAATTACAGTATAACTTGATTGAAAAATTGGGGTGTCCAACGATGATGGTGAAAGGTGTGACATAAAGTGGTATTATCACTGGACTATTAACCCTGAAACCCAGGTAACAATCTGGGCACCTGGGTTCTAATCTTGCTACGGCAAATGGTGGAAATTGAATTCAATGAAAATCTGGAATTAAGAGTCCAATGATGACCGTGGATCCATTGTTGATTGCTGGGAAAACCCGTCTGGTTCATTAATGTCCTTCAGGGAAGGAAACTGCCATCCTTACCTGGTCTGGCCTACATGTGACTCCAGACCCACAGTCATGTGGTTGGCTTTTCATTTCCCTCTGGGCAATTTGGGATGGGAAATATATGCTGGGTCTCCTCATCGCCACCCACATTACCCCATAATGAATAAAAATTGCATGTCTTCATGCAGGTAGTTGGGGGTGTCAGTGGGCTGGGATTGTGGAGGTAGTTTATTATTCTTTCATGGGATATGGGCATTGCTGGTTGGGTCAGAATTTACTGCCCATCCCTAGTTGCCCTTGAGAAGGTGGTGGTGAGCTGCTTTCCTGAACTACTGCAGTCCACCTGCTGTGGGTTGACCCACAATGCCCTTAAGGGAGGGAATTCCAGGATTTTGACCCAATGATACTGAAGGAACGGCGATATATTTCCAAGTCAGGATGGTGAGTGGCTTGGAGGGGAACTTGCTGGGGGTGGTGTTCCCAAATGCCTGATGCCCTTGTCCTTCTAGACGGAAGTGGTTGTACTTTGGAAGGTGCTGACTACGGATTGTTGGTGCGTTTCTGCAGTGCATCCCATAGGTAGTACGCACTGCTGCTACTGAGCGTTGGTGGTGGAGGGAGTGGGTGTTTCTGGAAGTGGTGCCAATCGAGCTGGATGCTTAGTTCTGGATGGTGTCAAGCTTATTGAGTGTTGTTGGAGCTGCACCCATCCAGGGCAAGTGGGGAGTATTCCATCACCCTCCTGACTCGTGCCTTGTAGATGGTGGACAGGAACTGGGGAGTCAGGAGGTGGGTTACTCGCTGCAGGATTCCTAGCCTCTTATCTGCTCTTGTAGAGTTACAGTGAGGAGGACAGGAAGTGGGCATGAGATATAGGAGCTGGGGGCTGGGGGGACACAGCAACCAAAGGAAAACAGATAACCCAATGGACTTGGGGTTCTTAGGACTGGGTGACCATGGTGTTTGGAAAGACTGTAGATTCAGATGTTTTCCTTTAACATAGTTTTTTAAAACTTTAATTTTCTGAATCATAAGCTGCAGGGCAGGAATGGTTCATATATTTAAGAACAGATTTTGTTGTGTTGGTTACAGTTTAATATTTAAGTTCACATGAAGAGGTTTAAACATTTTGTATGCCATCTGCGCTCCCAAATCTGTGTGCATAACCCTCACTCTTCTTTCACTTTCTCTCTCTCTCTCTCAGTATGTTTGTGACCTGTCTCCACTATATATGAGTGTGTGTGTGTGTGTGTCTCTCTCACTTTGTGTCTGTGTGCATGTCTCTCTCTGTCACCGTCTCTTTTGGTATGTGTTTGTCCATATGTATCTCTCTCTATTTCTCTTTCTTCCTGCTTTTTGGTGTTTGTGTCTGTCTCTTTCTCTATCTTTCACTCTCTCTGGAGATAATTTTGTGTGTGTGTGTCTCTCTCACTCTCTATTTTTCTCCCTCGAACTTGATGTGTGTATTTCTCCCTGTATGCATGTATGCGTGTATCTCTGTATTTCTTCCTCTCTCTCTGCATGTATGTGTATGTCTGTCTCTCTCTCTCTTTTTGCTACTGGATTTGCCTGGACATGTCCTGCTTATTGCTGCTGTGTACTTGCTCTCACCTGAAGCAACGACTTCTCTGTTTGTTAACAAGAAAACCTGCTGCGTCTGGGGGTCATTGTGAATCCTTTAGGCCCTATCATTAGGATACAGGTGTTTAGAGTCCTGGAGCATTCACTGACTCCATTACAGACACTAACGCCTGCGTTTCTTTTCCTACTTGTGATTCTCCAAAGTAAATTTGATTGTGCCACGAGTGAATTCATTTGTTAAACCTGAGGCAGTCGGTGAGTTATTTTCTCCTGTAATTGTCCATTAATTGTCTATCGCATTTGTTTGAAACTGAAGATGACTGTAACTACCCTCGGGCGACTGCCGGTGTGGAGTTTGCACATTCTCCCCGTGTCTGCGTGAGTTTCCTCCGGGTGCTCCGGTTTCCTCCCACAGTCCAAAGATGTGCAGGCCAGGTGGATTGGCCATGCTAAATTGCCCATAGTGTCCAGAGATGTGTAGATTTGGTGGGTTATAGGGGGATGGGCCTGGGTGGGATGCTCCAAGGGTCGGTGTGGACTTGTTGGGCCGAAGGGCCTGTTTCCACACTGTAGGGATTCTATGATCAATGAAAAACAAGAGGTGGTATATCGCTGCAATGAAAAATTATTCAGCTAAGGAATATCTTTACCACATTTTCTGGTGAGATGTTTGGTTGAAAGCAGCAGGTTTGGGTTCTTGGTAAGACTCCCTGATGCGAGGCAGAGAGGAGGGATGCATTTGGCGTCCATGGTAATGTTTTCCCGCCAGCTCAGCATCATGTGCCATGGGTTAACTGAGAATTCAGTCCTTTGCTGGGGTTTGAGACATCCGCTGGAGATGTGACGTGATGCGGCGCCGGCTTTCAGGTTGCTGGCCTGTGGGATCTTGCTGTGCGTGAATAGGCAACCGTGTTTCCTGGGTCGCGACAGCGGCCATCCTTCAAGATGGACCTCCTGGGCGTGGAGGCACTCTGGAACATTCCAGGGCTTGGCGAGAGGCACTGCAGCAAAACGCAACTCCTTTATCACCGCTGATGCGGCGTCATGATGCAGGGAGCGTTGCGGTTGCCTGCTGATTCAATAGTCATTGCCCGTTGGGCCAAGGGCTTTTGAGACTCTTGTGTTCAACAGGCGCTGCATAAATGTAGGCATTCACAACCCAAAAAAAGATGATTTTCAGCACGGTTATGGTGCAGAAGGAGGCCATTCGGCCCATCCTGCCTGTACCAGTGCCCACTCCTGAGCTTTGCCCATATTCCTGCATGCTATCCAAAGTTCCATCCAATAACCATCCAGTTGAATGCTCCAATTGAACCTGCCTCCTTCACATTTCCAGGCAGTGCATTCCATACTCCGACTCCTCGCTGGGCAAACGTGATTTTTGTCATTTCACCCTTGTTTCGTTAGCAACTGAAGGTTGTTCAGTGTATGGTGAGGATACCCATTGGGAAGGTGCGGGGATTGGGGTGGGTTGGTCTAAGTTGCTGGAAAGGATGTTGCTGTAAAATGTAGTGAATATTTTTTGTGGCAATTATTAGTAAATCACACCGCAGAACCTCTAGAGATGCAAAGTGATCTAAAAGAGAATTTTAATTGTAAAGTCCTCATGAAGAAATTCAATAAGGTACATGTAGTACCTTATGGTTTCACCGATGGTTTCACTCGGTCAAAACACTATGGGGATATTTATAAAAACATCTAAATTCAAAAGAAACTTCACCTGGAAAGTGGCAAAAATGTTCAGGTGAATAGTGTCAGTGTGTTTAAGGGGATGCTCTTTTTACTTAATTCTTTCAGGTGATGTAGGTGTTTCTGGTCAATTCCACATTTCTTGCCCAACTGTAATTGCCCCTTGAACTGAATGGTTTGCTCAGTTGTTTCAGAGGGCAGCTTAAGAATCAACCGTACAGCTGTGGGTCTGGAGTCACATGTAGGCTAGACCAGGTAAGGATGGCAGATTTCCTTCCCTAAAGGGCAATAGTGAACCAGATGCATTTTATTACAATCAGTAATTGTTTTGGTCAACATCCCTGGGACCAGATTTATTAATTGAATTTATGTTCCACAAGTTTCATAGTCATCATTGTTGAGATGTCATTAATATTCCAGATTTATTAATTAAGTTGTAATTTTATCACCTGCCATGGTGGGATTTGAACTGATCCTTTCCCAAGAACATTAACCCAGGCCTCTGGATTGCTAGCCCAGCAATGTCACCATTTCATCTTCATGTTTCCTGCTGGCTAAATTTTTTTTCCTTTATTCATTGACGGGATGACAGTGTCCCCAACTAGGCAGCACTTATTGTCCATCCCTAATTGCCCAGAGGACAGTTTAAAGTCAACTTCATTGCTGTGGGTTTGGAGTCACATGTAGGCTAGACCTGGTAAGGATGGCAGCTTCCTTCCCTAAAGGACAATAATGAACCAGATGGGTTTTTCCTGACAATCAACAACAGATTCATGATCATCATTAGATTCCTAATTTTAGATATTTTATTGAATTTGAATTCTACTGTGGTGGGATTTGAACCCAAGTCCCCAGAACATTATCCAGGTCTCTAGGTTAATAGCCCAGCAGTAATACCATGAGACCATTGCCTCCCTTAAATGACATGAGGGAGAAAGGAACAGGAGGTAGTTGAAAGTTAGGGGAAGTAAGTTGGGAAGTGGTTTGTGTGGAACATGAAACAAAGAAGATCGGAGCAGGAGTAGGCCATTTGGCCCCTTGGGCCTGCTTCACCAATCAATATGATCGTGGCTGATCATTGAGCTCAGTACCTTAAACCTGCCCTCCCCCATCCCCTGATTCCTTTGGCCACAAGTGTTGTATGTACTACCTTCTTGAAAACACAAAGTTTTGGCCTCAACCACTTTCTGAGGTAGTGAATTCCACAAACTGGTCACTCTCTGGGTGAAGACATTTCTCCTTATCTCAGTCATAACAGGTTTATCCTTATCCTGAAACTATGACGTCTGGACTTCCCCCACCATTGGGAACATCCTTCCTGCATCTAACCTGTCTAGACCTGGCAGAATTTTGCAGGTTTCTATGAGATCCCAGCCCCACCCCCCATTCTTCTAAACTTCAGGGAATACAGTCCTGACTGACTCAACCTCTCCTCACATGTCACTTCTAGAATGGACCAGTCAGGCTGAATGGCCTTTTATGAGCTGTAAATTCTGTTGAGAACCTTATGCCCTCTTGTGAAACATCTTGAGATATTCAAGAAAATTGATTAAATGAGAGTTAATCTCCTCAAAGCTGTTGTCCTGTTTGCTTGATATTTCGGGAAGCATTCTTCAGGAGGGAGTTCCTACTGATCACATTGCTTAATCTGGATTTTTTTCATTCGTTTGTGGGATTTGGATGTTGATGGCTGGGCCCAGCATTTATTGCCCAACCCTAGTTGCCCTTGAGAAGGTGATGGTGAGCTTCCTTCTTGAACCGCTGCAGTCTGTGTTGTGTGTGTATAGGGCCACAATGTTGTTAAGGAGGGAGTTCCAGGATTTACACTGAGCCCATTTGTTATTGTCCATTGCTTGCTTGGGGTTCTTTACTCAGAGAGTAGTAAGGGCGTGGAATGCCCTGCTTGCAAAAATAGTAGTCTCGCCAACTTTAAGGGCATTTAAATGGTCATTGGATAAACATATGGATGATAATGGAATAGTTTAGGTTAGATGGGCTTCAGATTGTTTTCACAGGTCGGCGCAACATTGAGGGCCGAAGGGCCTGTACTGCGCTGTAATGTTCTATGTTCTATGTTCTATGTTAAGTGAATGGCTTGGAGGTGAGCTTACAAGGGCTGGTGTTCCCATGTATCTGCTATCTTTGCCCTTCTAGATGTGGTTTTGGAAAGTGTGTCTTGCATGGGTTTTGTTGTGGGGGGGGTGCTTGCTGGTGTGAAGAAAGGAAAGGGGTGACAGTTTAAGTAATTGGTTTCCATTTGCTAATCCACACCTGAGTCTCCAACACTTTTTACAAATGGCAGGATAATCCCAGAGGTGACCCTGTGTTCATCTACCCATATCTCTCGGTGTATATTCTGTGGTTGTATTGTTTAGACCATCAGTAGAACAGAACAGAAATGTGTGTAAACGGGAATTTGTTTTTACAAAACATTATATACGCATATTTATATGAAGTTGTCATGTAAGGTGTGTCTCCAATTCTAAGCAAAACCACTCTCGGTCCCATCCCACTAACTGCACCTCCTTAAAACATGTATTCCTCCTTTACTCTATAATTACATTTCTCGTTGGGTGTGATCAATCGCATTCCTGTTCTGACAAAACTTGACATCAACAATTTTTGAGTTTTGAAACCATTGCCTCCTAAAACACCATCAGGTGTTTTAGGAGGCACCCAGGCTCCAGTTGCCCCTCTTGGTAACTGCACCCTTTGCTCTGCTCAGAACTCGGCTTGGCATTCTGGGCAAGTCTAATAGTGTGTCTGTGTGTATACTTTATTTTGATCATGAAGCGGGAGATGAAACACACTTTATTGCCATGCTCCTCCACAAGGTCAGCACTCCAGGGACATCATTGTGTTTTGTCTTTTGTGAATTTTTTTTGACCGCTACCACTGTCTCTTGACTGATTTGGCCAGGGAATATACAATGTCCAATGAATTCAGATTTTTGGAGAACAGAGTAGATACCAATCCTTGATTGTGTACTCAAAGGCCTGAAGCCTGGACTAATTACACAGAGAACCAGCAATTTGTAATCTAGTACAGGCTCTTCATTAAAATAATAACCTGAGGATGATCCCTAACAATGATTAATACTGGCTTTGTGTTTTTGGAATTGAGATTTTTACTGAGCTGCCATTACATGATAGAGAACAGATCTTTGTATGACTTCCACACAGTTAGAAATTTTGTTGCAGCAATTTGACTTGCAAATTGTCAAATCCACCAGCTCCAGTGATTTCCCTGCAGCCTTGATCTAATTTATAATTGCAATGTGACGCCAAATTCATGACCTCTAACCCCGAGAAGGACAAAGGCAGCAGATACATGGGAACACCACCTCCTGCAAGCTCCCGCCCAACCCGCTCACTATCCTGACTTGGAAATATATCACTGTTTCTTCAGTGTCGCTGGGTCAAAATTCTTGGTAGGCTCCCTAACGAGTGTCCCCACTCCTTATAGAAAACACAGCTCAGTATCACCCTTGAGAGTAATTAGGAATGGGTGATAAATGCTGGTCCAGTCAGTGACACACATATTTCTGTGAATGATCTTGAGAAACGCATTGTTTGTTTTCCTCATTCATGGGATGTGGGTGTCGCTGGCTGGGTACAGCATTTATTGCCCATCCATAGTTGCCCTTGAGAAGGTGGTGGTGAGCTTCCTTCTTGAACTGCTGCAGTCCACGTGCTGTGGGTAGGTCCACAATGCCCTTAGGGACGGAATTCCAGGATTTTGACCCAGCGACACTGAAGGAACGGTGATATATTTCCAAGTCAGGATGGTGAGTGGCTTGGAGGGGAACTTGCAGGGGGTGGTGTTCCCATATGTCTGCTGCCCTTGTCCTTCTAGGTAGAAGTGGTCATGGGTATGGAAGGTGATAGCTAAGGAGCGTTGATGAATACAACTTAAAGAAGTGTACTTTCTTATCAAAGTGATGTCTGTGATTGGGTACAAGGCTATTCTTCACATGTGACAGTGAAACCATGGGTATTGACCAGACTCGGAACATAATTGATGCGTCTCTCACTTTGTGTCAGTATCTCCCATCAGTCTGAATGTCGCTTATAGATGTTCCCTTAACAATCAATCTCACTACCTGCTGCTGATGTGGGGATTATCATTAAATGGTATTCGAGGTGACCTTAAAACAAGGGATCAATGATATCACTGAACGAGCTACCTTAGGAGCAGGAGAAACATAGAAACAAAGAAAATAGGAGCAGGAGGAGGCCATTCGGCTCTTCGAGCCTGCTCCGCCATTCATCACGATCATGGCTGATTGTCGGACTCAATAGCCTAATCCTGCTCTCTCCCCGTAACCTTTGATCCCATTTACCCCAAGTGCTATATCTAGTCGCTTCATGAATACATTCAAAGTTTTGGCATCAACTACTTCCTGTGGTAATGAATCCCACAGGCTCACCGCTCTTTGAGTGAAGAAATGTCTCCTCATCTCCGTCCTAAATGGTCTACCCCAAATCCTCATACTGTGACCCCTGGTTCTGGACTCATCCACCATCAGGAACATCCTCCCTGCATCTACCCATTCTAGTCCTGCTAGAATTTTATAAGTCTCTATGAGATCCCCTCTCATTTGTCTGAACTCCAGCGAAAACAATCCCAACCTAGTCAATCTCTCCTCATATGTCAGACCCCCAGCCTTTGCAACCTTTGCTGCATTCCCTCGAGAGCAAGACATCCTTCTTCAGAAAAGGAGACCAAAACTGCACACAATATTCTAGGCATGGTCTCACCGAGGCCATGTATAACTGCAACAACACATCCCTTCTCCTGTACTCAAAACGACTCACCATTCTGCCCCATTAGCCTGTTCTGTATTAATGATTCGGAGGAGGAAGTGAATGCACTGCAGTCAAATTTAGCGTAGACACAAAAGTAGGTGGAAAGACAAGTTTGGCAAATGATACAAAATTTACAGGGAAATTAACAGGTTGAGTAAGTGGGAAAAGGTTGGCAAATGGAATACAAATGGGAAAATGTAAAATGGGTCACTTTGGAAGGGAGAGCAAAGTAGCAGTTTTATTTAAATGGAGAAAAGCTGCAGAAAGCTGTAACACAAAGGGAGAATGTGTACATGAAACACAGAAAGCTAACACACAGGTGCAGCCGGTAATCAGGAAGGCTAATGGAATGTTGGCCCTTATTTCAAAGGGATTGGCATTATAAGAGTAGGGAAGTCTTACTGACCTGCTGAAGACCATTGACCATCTTACCAGACCCATTGGGCTTTCCTTCAGACAGCTGAGACCATACTTATCCCTGTGGAAACCCTAGACCAGGCTGGCAGGGTCTGGTGTGGTCCAGGGACAAGAGGAGGTTCCTTCTTTGCACCACCCCATGCAACAGGGCTTCCAAGTCCCTGCCCACAAAGCGAGTCAGCAATTTTCCCTGACTTGCCACATCCAGGGCCAATGTCACAAACTGTGCAGGGCAGGGTCTGGACTGACAACATCGACCAAGTGCACAGTGTCCTTTTAAAGGTGGACCCAATGCCAGGGAAACCAGGATATTTCAACAGTGGCAAGTACTCCCAAGGACAGCCAGTGGGAGCATGGGACTAGCATTGGATGGGAGGGCAGACAGGTCTTTAATGAGTTTGGGATGATTGTGTGAGAAAACTCAGGAAGCCTTGCAGACAGAAGTCTTCCATAAAACCCAATGAACACGACTCTTAGCCAAAATGTGGGAAAGTTTAGTTCTATGTTCTATGTTTCCCATCTCAAATGTTAATATTGAAATGAATTGCTTTATACCTCTGACATATAGCTCGCACATAACTCCCCCCTTCCCTCCACTACCACACCCACCCCCAAAACAAGAGGACAAACCATTAAAATCAGGAATTTGCCTGTTCAGCAGTGACACCCAGAACTAGCTTTTCACACAAAGGAGTTGTGGGAACCTGGAACTCTGTACCCCTCCCTCTGAGGCTTGCTAAGGGGCAGGAGGAGAGGGTCAAAGTTCAAGACTCAACTGACAGTATGAGGCCTGAGATTGGTAGCTTTTGTTAACTGCGGGCATTATGGGCCGCAGAGCCATTGCAGTTAAGGTGCAGATCGGCCATGATCTTGTTGGATGGTAGAACCCGGACCGTAAGAAATTGAAACAGGAGTAGGCCATTCAGCCCCTTGAGCCTGCTGCACCTTTCAATAGGATCATGGCTGATCCAACATTCCTCACATCCACTTTCCTGCCCTTTCACCATGACCCTTGGTTACCTGACTGATCAGGATTCCATCTATCTCAGCCTTAAATATACACAAGGACTTAAAATACGTAAGCACATCTAAAGGTGTGCAGGTTTAGGTGGATTGGCCATGCTAAATTGCCTATAGTGTCTAGGGGTGTGCAGGCTAGGTGGATTAGCCATGAGAAATGCAGGGTTACAGGGATGGGGTGGGGTAATTGGTCTGAGTGGGATGCTCTTTGGAGGTTGGTGTGGGCTTGATGGGCCAAATGGCGTGCCTCCACAACATGGGGATTCTATGAGTCTATGACTGTGCTCTTGGTGGCAAAGAGTTCCAAAGACTTACAACCCTCTGAAAGAAGAAATTCCTCCTCATCTCAGTCTTAAATTGGTGCCCCTTTATTCTGAGACTATACTCTGTGCTCCTGGACTCTCCCATGAGGGGGTACACTCTCTCAACATTTGCCCTGTCAAGCCCCTTGAGAATGCTCACCTATGACATTCAGTGTTTCAGAAGATTCCTAAAGAGGGGGAAAGAGCAGAGGGAGCTGGAAGAATATGTGCACAAATTATTGGAGGTGGCAGGGGAGGGTGAGTGAGCATTAATTAAGCATGCGGTCTCTGGGTGAATCAACAGAGGTATGGAACACAGTTAAAACAAGGAAGTTGTGATAAACCTGTATAAACAACGTGTTCTTTTTGGATTGTGTGGTTTCATGATGATCCCTGGGTTTGGGCAGTTCACAGATTAGTCAAGGAAAAGGCAAAGTCAAGAAATGTCTGTAGGCTTAGATTTCAAAGTAACATGATTTATCATGCATGTCTACTGAATGCTACCGTACATGCTTGTCATAGATATACCAGGGTCCGAAATATAGTTACAGGACGTTAAGGACTAATCAATCTACTTCTTGTGTCCACGTGATCTCTGCATGTCTTTCGAGTGGGTTCTAACTCCGCCCACACTGCTCTATTTATACCCAGTGATGTGCAGCTCCAGGATGATATTGCAAGGCTATACCAGGGTCCTAATGCCCTTGTACTAGGTTCAGCCAAAACAGGAGTATTCTGTATAGCAATTAAGGAGATGGTGGTGAAATGGAGATGCCATTGGCCTGGTCATCCAGAAACCGAGGTTACTGATCTTGGAATATGGGTTCAAATGATAACCAGTGGAATTTAAATTCGGTGAATAAATTTTGAATTCTGCAGCTTGTCTCAGTAAAGGTGACTGCAGCAATTATCATAGATTGTCATAAACAAAATCTGTTTCACTAATGTCTTTGAGGGAAAGAAATCTGCTGTATTCACCTAGTCTGGCCTACATGTGACTCCAGACCCACGGCAATGTGGCTGACTTTCAACTGTGTTATGAAGTGACAGAAGAAGCCAGACAGCTTGAGGGGCAATTAGGGATGGGCAGAAAATGCTGGCCTTGTCAACAATTCCTATTCATGGAAGAGATAAGAAATAAAGTTCTGGGCACTTCACTATAGGAAGGATGTGAAAGCATTAGAGAGGGTGTAAACAATTTCATAATGGTTTTTCCACATATGAGGGACATTTCTTCAGTAGGTTGGAGAAGATGGGAGTGATCTCCCAAGTGAAGCTAAAGGAGGTGTTCACAATCATAGGGGAATCTGGCCAAAGTAGATCAGGAGAAACCATTCCCATTGGTGAGAGGATCAAGAACTAGAAGTCACCAAATTAAGGTGACCAGACAGACTCCAATTTTTTAAACTGTGAGTAGGTAGGGCTTGGAGGTTGATTAGCTCAGCTGGCTGGACAGCTTGTTTGCAATGAAAAGTGATGGTAACAGCATGGGTTTGATTCCCCCATCAGCTTGGGTTAACATTAGGATTCTCCTTCTCAACCCTTCCACCCCTGCCCACTTCACCTGAGGTGTAGTCATTGTGAGGTTAAGCCAACTACCGGTTGTCTTTTTTTTTTCTCTTTCTAATGAGACAGCAGCCCTACGGCTGATCAGGGCTACGATGTTAACTTAAAAAAAAAATTCATTCACGGGATGAGGGTGTCACTGGCTAGGCCAGCATTTATCACCCAGAGGGCAGTTGAGAGTCAACCACATTGCTGTAGGTCTGGAGTCACGTGTAGGCCAGACCAGGTAAGGATGGCAGTTTTCCTTCCCTAAAGGACATAAGTGAGCTAGATGGGTTTTTCCCCAACAATTGATAATGGATTCACGGTCAGCATTTGACCCTTAATTCCAGGTTTTTTTAAAATCGAATTTCACCATCAGCCATTGTGAGATTTGAACCTGGATCCCTAGAACATTATCTGGGTCTCTGGATTAACACTCCAGCAGTAATACCACTACACCATCACCTCTGGAATCTGGAATGTCCTGGCAGCTTTGATTTGGACAGTCTTGTGAAAATACATTTGCAAGGCTATATCGAATTGTAGGGGATTGGAATGATCTGTGTTGCTCTTTCAAAGAGCTGGCATGGAAGCAAGGGGCTGAATGGCCTGTAATCGTTAATGTTGTAATGGGTCTATTGCGATTTTGTACCAGTTCACGTGGTGCTGACAGATGAACAGAGATAGAAAGGAGGAGTACTAGGGAAACCAGTGTAAAATCAAGACTTATTATTTTGTTAACTCGCTGTTAAGTGATACTTCAGTTCATGTTGTGGCTTCAGACTGATTGTAGCCTATAATTTAATGCAGTGAAACAAGGCCAATCATTGTAGACAGATGCACATAAACAAAACCAATGGCATCCCATTAATCACTTTGCAAGATTGCCAGATCATGAAAGCAATTCAAGATGAGCAGGAATGAAAGTTACAAAGATCCAAATTGGTATTCCAACTTTTCTCCTTGGCCTCTGCCAGGATTGATCTCGAGGTTACACAGGTCATGGCTTTCCTGACTGACTCCCATTTGTGTCATCGATACATAGACAACAGAAATCATAGAATTCCCACAGTGTGGAAGCAGGCTATTCAGCCCACCAAGTCCACACTGACCCTCCACAGGGCATCCTGCGCAGACCCACCCTCCCCCCAACTTATCCCTGTAACCCTGCATTTCCCATTGCCAACCCACCTTGCCTACATATCTCTAGCCACTATGAGCAATTTAACATGGCCAATCCACCCTAAGCTGCACATCTTTGGACTGTGGGAAGAAACCCGAGGACCCAGAGGAAACCCACACAGACACAGGGAGAATGTGTAAACTCCACACAGACGTTCACCTGAGGGTAAAATTGAATCCGGGCCCCTGGCGCTGTGAGATAGCAGGGCTAACTACCGAGTCACTGGGCTGCCCACAGAAGCAGGTGTAGGCCATTCAGCCCTTCGAGCCTGCCCTGCCTTTCGTATTGATCATGGCTGATCATCCAAATCAATAGCCTGCTCCTACTTTTCCCCCATATCCTTTGATCCCTTTAGCCCCAAGTGCTGTATGCAACTCCTTCTTGAAATAATACAACTTTTTTTTTATGATTCATGAGATGTGAGCAAAACTAGCCAGGTTAGGATTTATTGCCCAGCGGGGAGAGGCGATGACATTTCTGCGGGTCTGGAGTCACATGTAGGCCAGCCCAGGTAAGGAAAACAGATTTCTTTCCATGGAGGACATTAGTGAACCAGATAGATCTCTTCCCCCAACAATTGGCAATGGTTTCATGGTCATGATAACGCTCTTAATTTCATAATGTTATTGAATTCACATTCCACCATCTCCCATGGTGGATTTGAACTCAGTCCTATAGGAATACCTGGGGGTCTCTGGATTAATAGGCTAGCGATAATACCACCAGCCTGTCACCTCCCCCTAAGTATATTGGCCTCAGCTGCTTTTTTTTGGTAGTGAATTCCACAGGCTCACCACTGTCTGGGCGAAGAAATTTCTCCTTATCTCAGTCCTAAATGATTTGGGTGCAGCAGGTAATAAGCAGGTAAATGGAATTTTGTCCCTCATTGCTAGGGGAATAGAGTTTAAAAACAGAGGGGACGTTATGTTACAGCTGTATAGGGTGCTAATGAGGCCACAGATGGAGTACTGTGTACAGTTTTGATCTCCTTGCTTGAGAAAGGATGTGCCAGCAGTGGAGGGGGTGCAGAGGAGGGTCACTAGGTTGGTTCCCGAGTTGAGAGGATTGGCTTACGAGGAGAGATTGAGTAAACTGGGACTCGGTGGAATTTCGAAGAATGATGAGCGATCTTATAGAAACATATAAAATGATGAAGGGAATAGATAAGATAGAAGCAGGGAGGTTGTTTCCACTGGTAAGGGTGAAACTAGAACCAGGGGGCATAGCCTCAAAATCAGGGGGAGCAGTTTTAGGACTGAGTTGAGGAGGAACGTCTTCACCCAAAGGGTTGTGAATCTGTGGAATTCCCTGCCCAGTGAAACAGTTGAAGCCACCTCGTTGAATGTTTTTAAAGCAAAAATAGATAGATTTTTGAACAGTAAAGGGATTAAGGGTTATGGTGAGCGGGTAGGTAAGCAGAGCTGAGTCCATGAGAAAATCAGCCATGATCTTATTGAATGGCGGGGCAGGCTCAAAGGGCCAGATGGCCTACTCCTGCTCCTATTTCTGATGTTCTTACGTATGCTGCATCCTCAGTCACACTATCTACGTGTGAGGAGAGCCAGTGTGTTCCTCGCTCCCCCTGCAGGTAGAATAGCCAACAGTGACATTAGCCTGGCTATGGCCAGTTAGCTGTGTCTAGGTGAGAAAGCTCCTACTCGCTAGCTCAAACAGCTAGGTACATGCTGGAGAAATGCATCAGGAACAGTGGATGTTTTTGAAGTTGTCGCCAATAACCTTGTTTCTCTCAGTGTAACTTCCTCCAAACTGTGTACTTGCACCATTGATTGCAGGGCAGACTCAGTGCCATTTATTAAAAATTAACCAACCTTCGAATATTGTAAGCGATATTAGATGGTTGTCAGCAGAATACAGTAATCTAATCACAGGGTTCCAATGGCAAATGAATAGCATTTTTGTTCTTGATATTTTGACATCCTTTGACCCCACTTAATAAGATTACTGTTTCATAATGGCTGCTATCTATGTCTCGTTCTCTAGTTATCTAATGTCCTTGTATAATGCATGTGTGTATTTATCGAGTACTTTCTGATAAAGTAGACCTGTGTAGAGAGCTTTCCTCCTGTCAGAGCAAAGACCCCTGGGGGAATTAGTTGACCGGGAAATTGCCTGTGCTCAACTCCCTAATTTGATCAAACTCGGGAAAAAAATGAATAAGCTAGATTTGCTGACCCCGTGACTACTGAAAAGCGATTCTGTGGGTGATGATGTCCATTGAGACAGATTTGCCTTGATAGTAATACCCTATATAGTTTGTAGCACAATAACAGGCCATTCAGCCCAACAAGTCTTTGCAAGCTAATCTTTATGTTTTGTGTGATCCTCCTTCACCCTCACTCTTCATCTGACTGTCTCACCACACTTTTTTTTATTCCTCTTAACTACCTCAACGTAAAACCAAACCACATTGCTGGGGCTCTGGAGTCACATGTGGGCCAGACTGGGTAAGGATAGCAGATTTCCATCTCTAAAGGACATTGCTGAACCAGATGGGTTATTACAACCTGTTCTGACGAAGAGTCACCAGACTTTAAATGTTAACTCTGCTTTCTCCCCACAGGTACTACCAGACCTGCTGAGTTTCTTCAGCAATTTCTGTTTTTGTTTCCAATCTCCAGCAACCATAGTTCATAGAGTCACAGAGTTGCAGAGCTGTACAGCACGGGAGCAGACCCTTCGGTCCAACTTGTCCATGCTGACCAGATATCCTAAATTAATCTAGTCCCATTTGCCAGCATTGGCCCATTTCCCTCTAAACCCTTCCTACTATGATCAACAACAACTTCCAGTTGCCAACCATTTTAACTCCCCCTCCCCCTTCCTTAGTGACATGCCCCTCCTCCAGTGTCACAATGACGCCACACGCAAACTGGAGGAGCAACACCTCATATTCTGCCTCAGGGGCCGACAGCCCGATGGCCTCAACATAGAGTTCACCAGTTTTAAAAGCTCCCACCCCCGGCCTCATCCCATGTCCAACCCTCCCTCTTATCCCCGCCTCCTTGACCTGACACACCCTGTCCATCTTCTCTCCCACCTATCCATCCCACTGACCAATCCCCTCTACCCCCTTTAGGGTTTAGAGGTATATGGGCCAAACACAGGCGAACAGGACTGGTTCAGTTTAGGAAACCATGGATGAGTTGGGTCGAAGGGTCTGTTTTCATGTTGTATGACTCAGTGACGCTATAACTAGAAGCTTCATTGTTTTTGTTGAGTTGTTTATATTTGGAAGCTAAGTCAAATTCTCAATCCCCCCCATGGTGGGGATTTGAACTTGCTTATGCTGGATTATTAGTCCAGGCAGGTTGACAACCTGTTGATAACATGACCACTGGGTATCACATAAGAGAATGGACATCCGTTTAGACACTGTGTGGACAGCTGCAAGTATTTTTTTTATTCATCCAGAGGATGAGGGCATTGCTGGCTGGGTCCAGACTTTTTGCCCGTCCCTAGTTGCCCCTTGAGAAGGTGATGGTGAGCTGCCTTCTTGAACCGTTGCAGTCCACCTGCTGTAGGTAGACCCACAATGCCCTTCGGGGATTTTGACCCAGCAACTGTGAAGCAATGGTGATATATTTCCAAGATGGTGAGTGGCTTGGAGGGGAATTTGTGAGGGTGGGGTGGTGTTCCCATTCTTCTGCTGCCCTTGTCTTTCTGGATGGAAGTGGTTATGGGTTTGGAAGGTTCTGTCAAAGTGTATCTCCGTACAGGTCAGAAGCTTCAAAAGGATAGGAACAGGAGGAGGCCATTCAGCACCTTCGTCCTGTTCTTCCATGCAATCAGATTGTAGCTGATCTGATTCTGAACTGACGTTATGAGGTTTTAAACTCTAGACAGTAGTTTCTCTCAATTTACTTTGTCAAATCTTTAAATCATCTGAATTGATGGAACATCCCTTTAATCTCCTTTATGAGGCTAGTCTCTGTGAATGTTTCCACTCTAGATGAAGGAAGTATTGGGTGAAGAGATAACACAGTGTGGAGCTGGATGAACACAGCAGGCCAGGCAGCATCAGAGGAGCAGGAAAGCTGATGTTTCGGTTTGGACCATTCTTCAGAAATGGGGAGGGTGAAGGGAGTTCAGAAATAAATAGAGAGAGGAGGGGTGGGGCTGGGGAAGGTAGGTGGGATGGTGATAGGTGAGTGCAGTTAGGGAGCGGTGGGGATTAGTTAGTGAGGTAGGAGGAGCGGATAGGTGGGAGAGAAAGGAGATGTGGCTGTAGTACCTGGTTTGCCTGAGTATGTGGTCCAAGAGTTTCAGGGCCGAAGAAATTAAGTTTGGTTGATCTGCCTTAAGCAGTGTATCGCACTTCCAAATCTGAAAAAGTACTCCCCTCACATCAACAGCAGGAGACTATAGTGTCATGGTTTGCATCTGTGGAGAATGTTTGAAGTCTTGACTATCTGGCTGGCATCCTGAAAATGCTGAGAATGTGACAACTTTGTGAGATAAATCAATCTTTCATTCTGCGGCTGTTCAGTAACACGCAGCCTCAGGAATGACTTGGCTCTTCTCCCACAGCTCAAACTCCTCAAATGCTCAGTGGGCTGGATCCTGAAGTGCCTTGCGTGACCAGGTTACAACGAGTAGGCTTTCATTGGGCAGCAAATGAACATTCAGATCAGCCCTGTATCGGCTGAAGGCATGAATATAACTGAGAAGGAGCATATGGATTTGAAGCCTTGAAGGAAAGGGAGACTCAGGAATACCTTGGTTGTGAGGGTGGTGGTTGGAATGGGTGAGAAAGAAAGGGGGAAGAGTCAGTAAATCATTGCTTTTGAAATGCACCTTTCAGTTGCCAGGATTGTTAGCCGTGTCTGTGTGCAGTGGCTTACTTTCTCAACCTTGTGTCTTAGACAAGTTAGTGCAGCATAGGAAAGGGGTTGGCTTTCAATCTTGGCTTCAAAATGCCTGAGGCATGGTACCACCAGAAAGTGAGGAGTCTTGATTGGGACTGTTGCCATGGTTTCCAGCTGTGAGACCCTGCAACTGTCTGGAACAAGGGCATGGGAGCACTCCCCTCAAAACCACAGACTCTCTAGACTTGGAATTATACCAGACTGTCATTCTTGCTGGGTCAAAATCCCTAAGAGTACTGAGGGTGTCCCTGCACTACATGCACCATGTTTGTTCAAGAAGGAAGTCCCACTTCTATTCTCAGGCACAATTAGGGAAGGAAACTGCCTGGTCTGGCCTACATGTGACTCCAGACCCACAGCAATGTCATTGAGTCTTAACTGTTCTCTGGGTAATAAATCCTGGCCTAGACAGTAACACCCTCATCCCATGAATCAATTTTAAAAAAATGCTGGCCTTGCTAGTATTGTACAATCCCATGAAAGAATGTTTCAAAAATTACTTTGGGGTCATCATGTCCAGCACTTGCTGGGGACACCACTGCTGGATGGCTGAGTCCCACTCTTTCTCCCACTCCCCAGAACTGTAACTGTTCTGGCAGACACTGAGCTTTGATAAATAAAAGGAAAATGCAGCAGATGCTGGGAAACCAAAATCCAAACTGCACGTGCTGGAGAAACTCAGCAGGTCTGGTAGCATCTGTGGAGAGAGAGAGAAACACAGTTAACCTTTTGAGACCAGTTCTGAAGTAGGTCACTGGACTTCAAACATTCACTCTGTTTTTCTCTCTGCACGGGTGCTGTCAGACCTGCTGAGTTTCTCTAGCACTTTGTTTTTTGAGCTCTGACCTGTTGCTAGTCCTCTCCTTCTGTTGTTACACCTGGGATGTCATTGTTACAGCTCGTGTGTGCACGAGTGTGTGAGTGTTTGTGTATGTGTGTGTGCGCGAGTGTGTGTGCGTGCATGTGTTTGTGTGTGCGAGTGTGTGTGTTTGTGTTCACACGTGTGTGCGTGGGTGTGTGTTTGTGCGTGTGAGTGTGCGTGTGTGTTTGTGTTTTATCTTTGATTAGCATCTCATTTCCTGAGATTTGTACTGTATGACTTGGAGAGATAAGCAATTGTGAGATAATTGTCTGTTGTTGGGTTCTCTGACATTTGTGGTCTGACTAAATGCATTTACACAACACTGAATTCTGTATTTCGTAAAGTGGGGGGAGGGGGTGACCTGTAACATGGGGGTTGCCAACCTGTTTAAAGGGGAGGCGATGGCCCAGTGGGATTATCGCCACGCTGTTAATCCAGTGATCTGGGTAATGTTATGGGGACCGGCCATGACAGGTAACGGAATTTGAATAAAAATCTGGAATTAAGAGCCTAATAATGACAGTGGTCAATTGTTGGAGGAAAACCCATCTGGTTCACTAATGTCCTTTAGGGAAGGAAACTGCCATCCTTACCAGGTCTGGCCTACATGGGACTCTAGACCCACAGCAATGTGGGTGACTCTTAACCCCACTCTGGGCAATTAGGGATGGGCAATAATTGCTAGCCCGGCCAGCAATGTCCGCATCCGAAGAATAATTAAAAAAATCTGTGGGTCACAACCCTTTGGTGAGGTCCTGGGTTGGGGGAAGCAGGGATGGGGAGTGTGGCAGGGATTGGCTATGAGGTCCAGTCACCTGCGGGTGTCCGTGTGTTCGACCACGGTGTGCGGGGAAGAGCAATCACTTTTTTTTTTCTGTTCATTTTGTGGGATGTGGGCGTCGCTGGCGGGGCCAGCATTTCTTGCCCGTCCCTAGTTGCCCTTGAGAAGGTGGTGGTGAGCTGCTTTCTTGAACCGCTGCAGTCCATGGGCTGTGGGTTGACCCACAATGCCCTTAGGGAGGGAATTCCAGGATTTTGACCCAGCGACAGTGAAGGAACGGTGATACATTTCCAAGTCAGGATGGTGAGTGACTTGGAGGGGAACTTGCAGAGGGGGTGGTGTTCCCATGTATCTGCTGCCGTTGTCCTTCCAGATGGAAGTGGTCGTGGGTTTGGAAGGTGCTGTCTGAGGATCTTTGGTGAATTTTTGCAGTGCATCTTGTAGATAGTACACACTGCTGCTACTGAGCGTCAGTGGTGGAGGGAGTGGATTCTGATGACAGGATCACAGTGATCAATGACAATTTTGATTGTTAGATCACTGAGGGAGGCCATGCTACAACTGGAAGGGGTGGGGGGTGGAGGGGCGGCAGGGGCTAGAAAATTCCAGAAATCCTCTGGTGTGGCCCTTTTCTGATCATGAGCTGAACAGTTAGGCCCAATGAGTACATAAAATAACACTTTCACAAACTATTTAAAACACAGATTTCACCTTTGTGTATGTGAATGAATGAATGACTGATTTATTGTCATATATATCTAGGGAGATACAGTGAAAAGTGTTATCTTTAATGTGTAGATATTAATTATTTAATGTTATCCTTTTTTAGACAGTAAGGTATAGGAGCAGAATTAGGCCATTCAGCCCATCGAGTCTGCTTGGCCATTCAATCATGGCTCATGTGTTTCTTGACTCCATTCTCCTGCCTTCTCCCCGAATTTGTTGAGGTGGACATGAGCAAAGAATTTTTAGCAAGGAGTGTCATCATTCCTGTTCCTTGGGACATAGACTCATAGAGTCATACAGCACGGAAACAGACCCTTCGGTCCAACTCATCCATGCCAACCATGTCTCCCAAACTAAACTATGGGCAATGTTGATCCCCTTACCAATCAAGAATCTATCTACCTCTGTCATGAATACACTGAAAGATATGGAATCAGCCCTCTGGGGCGACGAGTTCCACAGATTAACCACCCTCTGGCTGAAGAAATTCCTCCACATCTCAGTTCTAAAGGGTTGTCCCTTCACTCTGAGGGTGTGCACTCAGGTCCTAGTCTGTCCTGCTGTTGGTCCTCTCCAAGTGCATCGCACTCAATCTAAACTGTTGCTGGTTACTAACATGCAATAAACTCTGGCTTATTAACCACAAGAGACTCTTTAAGTTAGACCAGGAAGCGGTTTTCCTCTATCACTCGAGATCTAGCAGGCCCTGTCATTTGCTACGCCTAAAGAGGGTGGTGACAGTAATTTTTAACGCCAACAGCAGCTGCTGTAAGGAGCTGGCATACTCACAGCACAGAGATCATTTAGCCAATGTGTCATTCCTCCACCATTGGTGCCTCCATGTGCCCAGTCCCCACACTCTGGCATTTGCTCAATCTCCACTTCTGTGCATCCTACCTCGCTTTCCTCCTTTTAAGATGTTTCGGAAAACCTGTGGCTTATTGCCATATTTCCCACAATGTCCTCAAGTGGCCTGGTGTCATATTTTGGTTTAAGATGCTCCCGTAAAATGCCTTGGGATTTAGTGATACATTGAAGGGGTTATTTAAATCTAAGTTGTTGGTGTAGCCATAGAGTAACGTTGATGTCGGACCAGAATCAGGGATTGGCCCAATCCAGATAAAGACCTTCAGGTTATAAGGGAATCAGTGGGTGGTTTGTTAAAAAGCATGCTGACATTTATGTTTTTTTCATTTCCAATTTTTCTTTCAACACTTCAAAACCGAATGCAAATTCTTAAGTTGCTGCAAGAGGATTTGAAAAAAAATACTGAAAGAAGTGTGGATGCTGGAAATCAGAAACAAAAATGGAAATTACTATAAAAGCTCAGCAGGTCTGGCAGCATCTATGGAGAGAAATAAAAGTTAACGTTTAAGGTCCAGTGACCCTTCCTCGGTGGGGGTTTGAAGTCTGATTCTCTGGAATCTAATGCCCCACATTCTTTCTGTGATTGGCCATAGACAGTGATTGTTAAGCAGAAATCCCTCTCCCTGCCCCCTTCCAGTACTCTCTTGGTGCTAATGTTGAGTGCAGCAGCCCCACTGTTGAATGTGGCTTGAATGTCAAGGCACCTGCTCTGCACAGTTCATCTTCCTGGTGCTTTAAACAGCTGGGAGATTGTGTGTGTGTGTGTCTACGTATTGTCTGCCTTTGTCTCTGCGTGTGTGCATATGTGTGCCTGTGTGCACGTGTGTTTGTGCATGCGTCTGTGTGTGTGTGTGTATCTGTGTCTGTCTATGTATATTGTCTGCCTTTGTCTCTATGTGTGTGTGCGCACGTGTACCTGTGTGTATGTGTGCTTGTGTATGTGTGTATGTGTGTCTGTGTGTGTGTATCTGTGTGCCTATGTGTGTGCATGTGTGTGTCTATGTCTGTGTATCCATGTGCATGTGTGTGTCTGTGTGTGTGTATCTGTGCCTGTGTGTGTGTGAGACAGATTAAAGGAAATTACCAAGTCATCAAAGGAATATAATCGTGTCTCTGTCCCTGGTGAGTGACTTTTAACTCCTGAAACTGTGCAGCTTAAATTGTGCGACTGCAGTAGCAGAGGTCAAATTGCTGTATTTAGTACAGAGGCTCTGAGTTTTCGATTAAAGCGCAGCTTTCCGCTGTGCTGAAACACCAACCTCCAGTCAGTCCTTCATTCAACTACACAATTACCTGGCAAATCGCCAGCTTATGAAAAGGACTGTACTTGGTGGGTCCTGGCACAATAGCCAATGTCCACACTACTGTTTCTCGCAGGGCTGGTTCTCACAGCCCCTAACTTGCCTCCCAAACACCCCCGGCATCTACTTCTTAGTGACATATTTTGAAGTGCATAACATGGCATTTCCGCTCGGTGTGGTTGATTTATTTTGGCGAACGTTACTTTCAGATCCTGTGAAGCACGTGCCAGTAGGTTGTTCACAGTGACAAGAGACGATGCTCTGATTTTATGACAGGAGTGATGAATCATTGTGACTCCCTGCTGGCTGACCCCTCACTCCTGCTCCTGCCACTCCCTGCAACGTCACCCTGCTGTTTTGCGGAGTCTGCTTACATGCCCTACTATCCTGGTGACCAGGAGAAATGGCTGAAAGCAAATGAAGAAGATGACACAGGCCCAGGCACCACCCACTTTATTTGCCATGTTACGGTTAAGTGTGACTCGTATTTCTTAATGCTTTTTCTAAAAGGGGATGAGCTACTCAGGAACCAGCGTCAACATCAGTTCAGTCATTAGCAGCGTGTAGTTTATGGTCAATTAATCAAATATGCAAATAAGCAAGATTCCATCATCTTAATGATCACTGACAGCATTACACTCACAGTAACATCTCGTTGGTATTATCAAACGAAGGCTTTTTTTTTAATATTTATGCCTCACAGCTTGATGAATGAAGGGTTTCGGTAGATGACGGGATTCAGTTGGAGAGAGCTTGGGAGGCCCTCAGTATTAGCCCCACCCTCTCTCTCGGGAAATCCATCATTCCTCATTATCCCCGCTCCCAAATTTCATTAATATCATTTTCTGGAGGTGATAGGATGGGCATTTGTTTCTCTAGTTGACCCCAGTTGCCCCTTCAGAAGGTGGTGGTGAGCTGCCTTCTTGAATTGCTGCATTCCCTGTACTGTAGACACACCCTTAGGGAGGGGAATTCCAGGGTTTTGACCCAGTGACGGTGAAGGAACAGCATGGGAGAGTATCTGTTTGATGAGCTTACACTGGCAGGAGAGCGACAGAAATGGCTGCAGGGAGCAAGCTTCTTGTGGTTAGTGATAGTAGGAACTGCAGATGCTGGAGAATCCGAGACAACAAGGTGCA
>NC_063347.1:5385042-5388676 GCF_021869965.1 Rhincodon typus
TCCTATGATGCTGCTTGGCCTGCTGTGTTCATCCAGCCCTGCACCTTCTTGTGGTTAGTGTTTGTCATTTGGAGTGAGATTTGATGTTATGGAAGCTGCTGTGAAATGTACCAACTGTAATACTTCCAAAGCAAGATGATGAGTGGCTTGGAGGGAAACTGGCAGGGGGCAGTGTTCCCATGTACCTGCTGCCCTTGTCCTTCCAGCTGGTTGAGGTCTAGGTCAAAAATCACATGGCACCAGGGTATGGACCAACAAGTTTATTTGAGCACACGAGCTTTCAGAGCGTTGCCTCTTCCTCAGGCTTTGGACTGCTTTTGCACTATAACCTGTGATTTTTGACCTTGTCCAATGCAGTCCAGCTCCTCTACATCACAGTTGAGGTCATGGGTTTGGAAGCTGCTGTCCAAGGAGCCTTGGTGATTTTCTGCCATGCATCTTGTAGATGGTACACACTGCTGCTACTGAGCGTCGGTGGTAGAGGGAGTGAATGTTGAAGGTTGTGAGTAGGAAGGTTGTAGTGGACATATTCTGCCTCCCATCTGTCGGTGCCGCGCATATTTCTACAAGTTTAGGGATTACCTCAGTGATATTGACTGGCCTGGCTCCCAGCACTGCCTCCTTCAATATAACAGCAACTGAATTTCACGTTGCACCTCATTTGTTAAGCAGCTTGCAACTCTGAAAGAGTAATAGACACCACGTAACTGAGAGCTTTTATCTCAGCTGAAGGAGGGTGATGGTGCTGCAGTTGATGGGACAGTGCCTGAGCCAGTCTGTGGACTAGTTCTTCCTTTAAGAATGAGGCTGTCTGGAGGTACACCAGCTGAATATTTATTATAATCTGTCATCTCCACACTTTTACCTATGGAATGGCACCAACCACCTCCAAAATAATCATTTGTGTGAAGCGTCTCTAATTTAGATTTCTAAATAAATGCAAATGTTACTATAAACAACCACGCTTTTAGAAACCATCATTTATGAAGAGGATAAAGGTCACTCCTTTGAACTTTGTCCTGTCCTTCATCCCCTCATTTAAATTTTGCGATGAGCATCTATGGTTTCTAATGAAAAAATAACCATCTGCCGACTTTATTAAGAGGGATGTTTTAATTTAGTTCCACAACTATTATATTTTTTCACTCATTATTTACCAAGGTGTAATTTGTACATCATATATTTACTCTATAACGACATCATTGCTGTAAATAGTAAGCCAGTTATTATGTTTATCTCTGTAAGTGTTGGTGTTTAAAATGACTTGGTTTCTGCAGTACAATCGCCCCCTCCCTTTCGAAAGGGGCTTTTTAAAAAAAATTGATCAAAGGATGTGGGCGTCGCTGGCTGGACCAGCATTTATGGCCCTTCCGTGCGTGCTCTTGTATCGCAGTGCCGGGAGACTTACATTGCTGTTAGGGAGGGTGTTCCCGGATTTTGACCCAGCAACAATGAAGGAACAGTGATATATTTCCAAGTCAGGATGGTGAGTGGTTTGGAGGGGAACTTGCAGGGGGTGGTGTTCCCATGTAACTGCTGCCCCTTGTCCTTCTAGATGGAAGTGCTCGTGGGTTTGTTAGTAGCTGTCTGAGGATCTTTAGTGAATTTCTGCAGTGCATTGCGTGGATAATACACATTGCTGTTACTGAGTGTCGATACTGAAGGGAATGGATGGGGTGCCAGTCGTGTTGTTGAGCTGAGAGTGTTCCTGAGCTCACTCAGGGAAGTGAAGGTGATGTAGTGGCGATGTTATGGACTCATTATCCAGAATCCCAGGGCTAAAGTCCTGGCAAAGTGAGTTCCAATCCCTCCAGGCCAGATGGTCACATTTTTACTTTTCAAATAAAATCAGGACCACATAACCACTATTGCTTGTTTTCAAAAACCCAACTGATTTCTTGATGTGTTAAGGGGAAGGAAATTTGTTGCACTTACCTGGTCTGGCTCATGTAGCAGACCCACAGCAATGTGGTTGATTCTTAACTGCCCTCCAGGGCAGCTAGGGATTGGCCCTCTCAGTGATGCTTGTACCCTGTGAATAAATTTATAAAAAGTCACACTCCTGTCTTGTGTTTGGACAGACTTTGAGGAGTCAAGATATAGATTACTCACAGCAGAATTGCTAGCCTCTGGCTTGCTTCTATAGCCACTGCATTGATATGGTTGTCCCAGTTCAGTTTCTGGCCAACAATAACCTACAGGATGTTGCGATCAGGTTATCGTTGACTGGAAACTGAACTGAACCAGTTTGTTTCTCTGCCGGGACTTGCATTTATCTAGCGCCTTCTCCAACAGCAGGACCGTTCAATCAGTCAATGAGTTTTGAGTTGTAGTTGGTATAATGCAAGAGAAGTGGCAGTAAAGTTGTGCACAGCAAGATCCCACAAGTTGCGAGCCATTTACTGAACCTAGCACCTGCTGTGGGTGTTGGGAGATGAATGACATTGGATTAGGGATAGTTGGTGCTTGTCCTTGATGTTGCCACTCACACCTGGGCACCAGAGAGGGTTGGAACCAAGAGTCTTATTGTTAATGTTTAGATGAGGAGTAGACAGAAGATGAGATTCCCGTTGAACTAACAGCTTTGCAGTGACTGGCCATTTTAGCACTAGCTCGGGAGGGTGTGTTGTAGAGTAATATTGTTTCCACGTTGGTTATAAATCTCTGGTTTCTCTTTCCATTCTGTGAGGATATGATAACTGGGTTTCCAGATGGGTCCAAGACATAGATAATGATGCTGGAGAAGGGAGCTGACATGGGACACTGTTACACTCTCTCACTCTGACACACAGACAGTCATTTCAAAACACACACACACATGCAAATGCACACACAGACACAGATGCACACACAAACACTCATGCAGACACATATGCTCATGCATGGACAGACACACACTCTTAGATGCGTACACATTCTCTCACGCATTCTCTCACACACTCTTTCACACTCACACACACATAATTCTCTCTCACACATCTCATACACTCACACAGTCTCACACTGTTTCACAAATATTCCCTTTCATGCACTGACACATACACACTGTGGCATGCTCATGCACATGTACACTTTCTATCTGACACATTCTCTCCTACGCTCACTCTGTCTCTCTCTCTCTCACACACACACACACACAAACACACACACACACACACACACACACACACACAGTCTCATCCTCTGTACACACACTTTCACACGCATACAACTCTCTCTCTCATTCTCTCTCATACACACACACACTCTCTCACACATACACTCTCTCTTTCTCACACACACACACAAACACACATAAACTCCTCACACACACTCACGTACACACTCTCTGTCACATACTCTCTCTCTCAAACACACTCTGTCTCTCATGCACACACTCTCTCTCAAACACATACACACTGTCTCACGCACATGCTTCTCTCTCAAACGCGCACACACTGTCTCACAGATGCTCTCTCACACACGGACTCTCCCTCGCAAACACACACTGTCTGTCTCACACACACACAGTCACACACATACACAGTCACACACATACTCTCCCTCAAACACACACTCTCCCTCTCACGCACACTCTCTCTCACGCACACACTCTCACGCACACACTCTCTCTCACGCACACACTCTCTCTCAC
>NC_063347.1:5388686-5421713 GCF_021869965.1 Rhincodon typus
CACACTCTCACGCACACACTCTCTCTCACGCACACACTCTCTCTCACACTCACACTCTCTCTCACACAGTCTCTCACACTCACACTCTCTTTCGCACTCTTACACTCTCTCATACTCCCTCTCTCACATGCACTGTCTCTTACACTCACACTCTCTCTCTCTCACATTCTCTCACACTGGCACACTCTCTCTGTCACATACCCTCTCTCACATGCACTGTCTCTCACATTCACACCCTCTCTCACACGCACTGTCTCTTACACTCACACGCTCTCTCTCTCACATTCTGTCTCACACTCACACACTTTCTTTCTCATCCACACACTCTCTCTCACACACACACCCCTGTTCAATCACTGCACACATCTTTTGCCCTGGTTTGGTTCTCTCTGTGCACTCGCACACAGAGCTTTCCTGCATCTGCCCAGGGTGTGATCAGTCAGCCCTGAATAAGGAGCAATTTGCATTTTATTCTAAATTACAGGCTGCCACAGTATCTATGCGCTAGTTGGTGACAGATGTTTTGTGTGTGTCTACCAAGCCAGCCTGCACCTTTGCTTTTTGTTTCGAATATTGCCCGATTTCTCGTGTAAACTCTGACCTTACCCCCCAGCACCCTCCCCCGACACTGGAGCCTGTGGAATGGAGCAGGATAGTTTCCTGGGAGAGCAGCGGGTGTGTGTGTGCGTGTAGGGATTAACGTGGGATTATTTGGCGAGGGGAATTTATCCTCACCACACAACCCTGTGCATTTGAATATGCTGCCACATGTGTGACCATGCTGCATACATGTGCAATTCCATGTAAACGCGTGAAAGGAGAACCTCATCTGGTGGGAACTCAGCAAGTGGTGTTGCAGGGTTGATGTGATGTGGAGAACTGAGGGGGTAGTGGGGGTTGGAGAGTTGTTTTGCAGTGGGGGGAGCATGAATCAATCAGACTGGTTCAGAAATCTCCTTTGCTGAAAGTGGTGTGATCCATGCGTAGCCTCTGGTCTGGAGGGTACTTGTGGTAGTGCCCTTACATCTGAGACAGGAGGCTGGGGTTCAAATGCCACAGTAGTCCCCCACAGCGCCAGGGACACAGGTTCGATTCCACCCTCGGGCGACTGTCTGTGTGGAGTTTGCACATTCTCCCCATACCTGTGTGGGTTTCCTCTGGGTGCTCCGGTTTCCTCCCACAGTCCACATCAATGAACATCCCAATGTGCTTTACAGAAACAATTGATCAAGTAAAATTGGATGGCAAGCCAAGAAGTCAGATAGGTTGTTGAAAATATCGGCCAAAACATATTTCTTCATGAGCATCACTGTCCAGACCAGCATTTATTGGCCATCCCTAATTGCCCAGCAGGCAGGTGAGAATCACCCACATTGCTGAGGGTCTGGAGTCATGTGTAAGGATGGCAGATCAGAAACAAAAGCAGAAATTGCTGGAAAAACTCAGCAGGTCTGGCTGTACCTGTGGAGCGAGAAACGGAGTTAACGTTTCAGGTCCGGTGACAGTTCCTCAGAAGATCTGGCAGATCTGAGAGTCAGTGTGGACTTGTTGGGATGAAGGGCCTGTTTCCACACTGTAGGGATTCTATATTAAAAAAATCTCCTTCCTGAAGGGACATTAGTTAGTTATGTGGTCATCATTAGATTAACTCCAGATTTTTCCTACTGAATCCAAATTGCATGATCTGCCACGGTTGGGATTTGAACACATGACCCCAGAACATTATTCCGGATTAATTAGTCCTGTGACGTTGCCATTATGTCATTGTCTCCCGAGATTATAAGGTGTTTATTTAAGAGAGAAAAGAAAAATGTTGAGAGCTTTAGGAAGTGAATGATGATGTTAGAGCCTGATCCCAGAGAGCTGAAGGCACAGCTGTCAGTCATGGAGAGATTAGAATTTAGGGATGGACAAGAGGGTCTGACTCCCAGAGGTCTGGAAGCACTATCGGGGTGGAGGAGGTGAGAGTGTAAATATTTATTGTGAAAATGGCATTTGTTTTTTCCTATGTTTCCAGTGAATCTGTCAGAATCTCAACCCACGACATCAGTTGATTTCCTTTTTATTAAGTACATGGCTGCAACAGTGACAATAAATCATTTAAAGAACACTTGACTTGTGTAAACTAGAGCATAGGCATTTCGAGTGTGCTTGTGAGTTAATGACAGATCCATTAGCGAAGGCCCCCTCGTTTGGTTGACATTTATGTCATAGAGAAGCCACAAGCACCTATCAATTAAGTTCTAATGTAGTTGAACCTTTGGCACTGTTTTTTTTCTCCCCCTTTACAGTTCATGCTTTTTTCTCTCAAGCAGTGTGTAGTGTTTTTTTTCTAGCGTTAGGGTGCAGCAGGGTGGAAAGTGGAAGTCCTTAGCAGTGCTAACTATTGCGAGGAGATCAGGTTGTAACCAGTGGGTCTGCCAGCTCTGGGCATTTTCCTGGAGGTTTCACCAGACGAGAAGGGCAAAGCCGGCATAGGTCAAGATGGTGTTGAATTGTCTGACTGATTCATTGATGTCCTGAAGGGGAAAATACTTCCTGTGTGCCACTGTGATTGGCTCTTGGCTATGAAGTAACCTTCTACTGAGAGGAGTAGCCAATAAATGTCAGCCTGACTCAATCATGGCTGCAGATCTTTATTTCAAGGAGTTTAAGTTACACGATTAAGAGACCCCTTGCTACCATTGTATAGGCTTTTGGTGAGACCACACCTGGAATATCATGCGCAGTTTTGGTCTCCTTATCTGAGGAAGGATGTTCTGGCGATAGAGGGAATGCAACAGAGGTTTACCAGGCTGATTACATGGATGGCAGGACTGATATATAAAGACAGACTGGATCAGTTAGGACCATGATCACTGGAGTTTCGAAGAAGGAGGGGGCTGCATTGAAACCTATAAAATTCAAATAGGACATTCCTGGTGACTGAGGAGTCCACAACCAGGGGTCACATTTAGGACTGAGATGAGGAGAAATGTCTTCACCCAAAGAGTGGGGAGCCTGTGGAATTCTCTGCCACAGATAACGGTTGAGGTCAAAACATTGAATGTTTTCAAGGCGATAGATAAAGTTCTTAGGGCTAAAGGGATCAAAAGGAATGGGGAAAAAGTGGGAACAGAGGACTGAGTTGGATGATGAGTCATGGTCATATTGAACGGTGTAGCAGGTTCAAAGGGCTGAATGGCCTACTCCTCCTAGTTTCTATGTTTCCAAGAAGAATTTACTTCCATTGGAGATTGTCTCATGAAGACTGATGGAATCGATGAGGGTTGTCCTAATGATGCATCGAGTGAATTGGGTTTATTTTCTGTGGAGTTTAGAAAACTAGGAGATGATCCCATTGAAACAACAAGACTCGGGACGGCAGAGGGGGTGGCGCTTGGTGGTTGGGGGGCTTGATTAGGCTGACCTGGAGATGGTTCTCCCTAACTGGGGAATTCCAGATCACAGGGGCATGGTGAGGGTCCTATCATTTGGGATGGAGGTGAAGAGAAAGTACTTTGCTGGAAGGATTGTGAATGTTTGGTCTTCGGTGTCCCAGAGGGTTGTGGATACTCCATTACAAATTATATTTCATGTTGAAAGAGGGACGGATTTTTGATCTTTTCAGGGAATCGAAGGATATGGAGAGCGGGAGGGACAATAGAGTTGAAGCTCAAGATCAGTCAAGATTTTTTTTCTTTATTCATTCGTGGGATGAGGGTGGTGCTGGCTAGGCAGCATTTATTGTCCACCCCTAATTGCCCAGAGGGCAGTTCAGAGTCAACCACATTGCCGTGGGTCTGGAGTCACATGTAGACCAGACTGGATAAGGATGGCAGATTTCCTTCCCTAAAGGAGATTAGTGACCCAGATGGGTTTTTCCCCAACAATCGGCAATGGATTCATGGCCATCATTACATCCTTAATTCCTGATATTTTATTGAATTCAAATTCCATCAACTGCCATGGCGGGATTCGAACCCAGGTCCCCAGAACATTATCTGGGTCTCTGGATTAAAAATTCCAGTGATAATAACACTATGCCATCGCCTCCCCTTATGATAAAATGCTGGAGCAGGCTCGATGGGCTGAGTGGTCAACATCGCTTTCTTGGCTTCTTAAATGCAATTGCCTTCTCATCAGAAAGGTCGATCTGGGTCAAGGTTGATGGGGAATCTGTTGGGTTTTGGGTTGGGATCGCTGAAGGGCTCAGAGTTGGAGGAACAGTACGTTTCCACTGTTGGTGGGGGAGTGAGGAGGTTGTTGAACTGCAGGAGGCTGCACAGATGAGGCGAGAGCCAATTCAGGACGGGGTTGAAACACTGGCTATGATTTGGAAGAGTTGAGTACAGCAAGGGCAGGGCCTGCTTTGGCTCACAAGTGGCTGGCACAGATACGAAAGGCCAAAAGGCCTCGCTGTGTGCTCACACGATTTCTCCTGAAAGTCAGCTGTATCAGACTGGAGAAAGTGCAATTCTAAACACAAGTCTTTGTTTTACATGACCACAGTCCGGGAAGTGTAGCAGTGTATCATTCTGTGGGTAGAAATATGAGTCACTTGGCCTGTGTGTAACCTGTTTGGAGTCTCCAGTCAGCTTTGTTGTATTTTTTAGAGATAGCTTCCCTCACGTTTGCGACATGTTACCACAAATTACACAGCAAACTGTTACTGGAATGCAATTGATGTTTTGATGTGTGTTTCCCTCCCTTCAGCAACATAATACTATCAAGGGCCACCTTCCTTGTCTTGTTTCGGCAACTGAAAAATGATGTTGGTGATTTGATGCCAATTTTGGTCCCTTGTTCTGGGTTCGTCAGAGGATGACTCAGCCTTTATTGCTCAGGCCTTTGAGTATAGGAGTTGTGATGTCATGTTACAGGTTATACAGGATGTTGGTGAGGCCACTTTTGCAGTACTGTATATAGTTCTGTTCACCCTGCTACAGGAAGGGTATTATTAAATTGGACAGGGTTCAGAAAAGATTTACCAGGATGTTGCTGGGACTGGAGGGTTTGAGATATAAGGATAGGTTGGGATTTCTTTCACTGGAGCGTAGGAGGTTGAACTTAGAGGTTCATAAAATCATGAGGGGCATGAATAGGGTGAATAGCCAAGGGTCTTTTCCCTATGGTAGGGGAATTCAAAACTAGGGGGCATATTTTCAAGGTGAGAGAAGAAAGGTCTGTTTTAAATCTGAGGGGCAACTTTTTCACACAGAGGGTGGTTCATAGGTTGAATGAACTTCCAGAGGAAGTGGTAAATGCAGGGACAGTTCCAACATTTAAAAGCTATTTGGGCAGCTACACGAATAGGAAAGGTTTAGAGGGATATGGGCCAAACACAAGCAAATGGGATTAGTTCAGTTTGGAAAAACTTCATTGGCATGGATGAGTTGGACCAAAGGGTCTGTTTCTGTGCTGTATGACTCTGTGACTGTAATGTGGTGGGCTATTTGCACAATCCCAGCAGTGCAAGTTGCCTGATAATCTCATGGTTGCTCTTTGTAATCATGTTTGTTCACTCAGACCGTCTGCTCCAGGTCACGGGATAAAACCCTCATCTCAGAGTTGATCCGTTGCAGGATCAAGTTTTACTCTGTCGATTTAAACCTGTGATCACAGCTGACATTCCCCGGGCCAGTGCCAAGGGAGTGCTGCTTTGTCACAGGTGCCATCATTTGAACGAGACGTTTGAGACCCTCGTTGGTTTCCACTGTTGGAATGTGGACTTCTGCCCAATCCTCCTGAATCAACACCTGAAATCAGATCTGTGTCAGCATCTGGAGTGCGGTGTACACTACTGGGCACCGTACTTACAAAGAAAGTCGATTTGTTAGCAGCAGTTCAGAGTATGTTTACTAGACTAATACCTGGAATGCGTGGATTGCCTGATGATGAAAGGCAAGGAAGGTTAGGAATGTATCCCCTGGAGTTTAGAAGAGTCAGAGGTGACTCAATTGAAACATACAAGATCCTGAGGGGATTTAACCAAGTGGACATGGAAAAGGATGTTTCCCCTTGTCTGAGAATTTAGAAATAGGGGTCATTGTTTAAATATGAGGGGTCATCTAGTCAAGACAGAGATGAGGAAACATTTATTTATCTCAGAAGATTGAGAGTCTTTGGAATTCCTTCCGCAAAAGGCAGTGGATGCAGGATCTGTAAATATTTTTAAGGCAGATGTAGATTTTTTAAAAATTCATTCACGGGATGAGGGCGTCACTAGTTAGGCAGCATTTATTGCCCAGGGGTGTTTACCCAGAGGGCAGTTAAGAGTCAACCACATTGCTGTGGATCTGGAGCCAAATGTAGGTCAGACCAGGTAAGGATGGCAATTTCCTTCCCCAAAGGACATTAATGAATCAGATGGGTATTTCCCGACTATTGGAAATGGATTCATGGTCATCATTAGATTCTTAATTCCAGATATTTTATTGAATTCAAATTCCACCATCTGCCATGGCGGGATTCAAACCCAGGTCCCCAGAACATTACCTGGGTCGCTGGATTGACGGTCCAGCAATAATACCACTAGGCCATTGCCTCCTCTAAAGATAGACTCTTGGTTACCCAGGGGATGAAAGATTATCACAGATAGTCACTAATGTAGAGTTGAGGTTAAAATCAGATCAACCTTGATCTTATCGAATGATGGAATAGATTTAAAGGGTCGAGTGGCCTACTTTTGTTCCTTTTTGACCCTCTTTCCCTATTTAAGACCAGAAGACCATAAGACGTAGGAGCAGAAATTAGGCCACTCGGCCCATCGAGTCTGCTCCGGCTTTCAATCATGGACGATAAGTTCCTCAACCCCATTCTCTTGCTTTCTCCCTGTAACCCTTAATCCCCTTGATAATCAAGAACCTATCTATCTCAGTCTTAAATGTACTCAATGACCTGGTCTCCATAGCCTTCTGTGGCAGTGAACTCCATAGATTCACCACTCTCTGGCTGAAGAAGTTTCTCCTTATCTCTGTTCTAAAAGGTCTTCCCTTTACTCGAAGGCTGTGCCCTTGGGTCCTAGACTCTCCTACCAATGGAAACATCTTCCCAACATCCAATTTGTCCAGGTCATTCAGTATTCGTAAGTTTCAATTAGATTCCCCTCTTCCTTCTAAACTCCATTGAGTATAGTCCCAGAGTCCTCAAACGTTCCTCATATGTTAAGCTTTCCATTCCTGGGACCATTCTCATGAACCTCCTCTGAACCCGCTCCAGGGCCAATACATCCTTCCTGAGATATCGGGCCCAAAACTGCACACAATTTGACAAGTCTTGAAGTCCTTTGGGATGTTCTGAGATGGTAATAAGTGTGATTTAAATAAAGATGGTTTTAATTTATTTTGAAGAAACAACAGAAGTAATATTGGGCTCACCCTGCAGTGAAAAGCCCAGAAATAGCTGACAAAGAAATTAATGTATGCATAAGGCAATATCATTCAGAAGAAAAACAAATCAACAAATTGCCATTTGAAGTGTTCAGTAAATTAGATTCAATTCCTGTCTTGATAAAGTAGAGAAAATATGGCACAATGTCATGTTAGCAATGAGAAATCTGTTTTTTTGTCTGGTGTTCACTGAAAATGTTGCTTAGCCCTGACAATCTGATAATCTTTTCCTGGAGCCTTCATACAGCTGAGCTTAGACTTTCTCAGCTTCAAATAACACCTTCAGGGTTGCAGCCAAATGTTTCTGGTCTGAAACCTTAACACTAAACTCCTTACAATGGGTTACTATATTTCTTAACAGTTTTAAACCATCTCCTTTCTTCAGGAGCAACAATTTTACACACCCAGCTTCAAACAAAACTTCTGTAAAACTGCTAAACTGAAACAAAAAAACACTTTTGCCAAATTATGGGTTTTTCTCCGAATAAAAAGGAAAACAAAAATCAATCTCTGATTTTCTACTCTTGACTTAATGTACAACTCTTTCCTTTGTTTACCTGTAAACTCTCTCAATGATAAAACCCCATTGACCAGGAATATGTTTTTTCATACTGCTTTTTCAAAAAAAAATCACCATGACTACAGAATACTTGAAAGTTAGTCATTAAACCCCTTTAGACACACACAGACCAAACACACATGACAGTGCACAAAACTATTTTTCATGCTTGACAGTTTGGTCCTTGTAGTCTCTGCTGTTCCGTTTGTGATCAAGTAGGTCGCTTTGAGTTTGATTACATAGGAAAATAGCATTATATTAGGGAGAGAGTGTAGTTTTTTTTGCCTGATGTGTCAATTGATTTTGAGTGCAGATATCTCTTGGAATGGGATCACTGCTTAATTGAAGATCTCAACCCAGCGTTGCAAGGATTATTTTTAATGATTGTTTGGTAGTACATGGCTCGAATATTGCTGGAAAAAAAAGTGGCAGATTGTTGAAGATTCTCATCTTGAATTCATCAGGATGGAATCGCAACAATAACAAATCTCAAAGGGAATAACAATTTACATTACATGAGAAAAGGGTGCTGATTGGTTGGTAAGTAAATTCTGATTGGTGGAGATGTTGCTATAGAAAGTGTGCCAGGGAGCACTTAAACTACCAAACTCTTTTTTTTTCATCTAATTTTAATGAGCGTGTGTCAGTTCTGATTAAATCTGAGGAAATATTTACAACATTAAGACAGGGCATTCTCAAGTTTTGGGTTGGATTTTAAAAGATAGCCAAATTCTTAAATTTTCTTTTAGACTGACTTTTTTTGGACCTTTTCTTCTCTGGCTTCTGCTCAGTGATGGAGAAACATTGGGGGATCAAGACATGATCATGTGGAATGATGGAGCAGGGCTGAATGGCTTACTCCCAAATCATATGTCCATAGGGGAGAGAGATCACCGAATGTAGAAACTGAGGTGCGATATTTCATGGGAAAACATGGACCTTCTGCCAAGCAGGTGTAGCCACCTCTGTGTTGCTTGTACAATGTATTTAACAAATCCTAGTGTCTGTATATTTGGGCTGTAGACCAAGAAAAGCTTTGAAAATATTGACATGGGGCTCAATTTCAAAATTTGATTGTCAAATGTGGTTGAGTATAGAAAGAGCAAGACAGCATTGTACAAAACAACTCCTCGGGTACTAGGTGTGTCTCACAGTCTTGTCTCTGAGTCAAAAGGCTATGGGATGTTTTCCCTGTGGAGGGCATAGGGGCAATAATAATTATTGATGGTGGTAAATACCCATCTGGTTCAAGAACGTTCAATAGGGAAGGAGACTGCTGTCCTTACCTGGTCAGACCTACATGTGACTCCAGTCATTGAGTCAGAAAGCGCAGAAAAGGCTTTTAGGCCCATCGAGTCTACATCAACAATAACTACCACTAAAGGTGCACTAATCCCAGATTCGTGCACTTGTCCCATATCCGTACCCAGAGCAAGGTGAGAGAATCTTCATTGCAATGGCTGAGTGATCCACTTATTTCAATGTCCTGGGCTAGTAATCCAGGATCCCAGGCTAATCGTAGAATCATAGAATTCCTACAGTGTGGAAGCAGGCCATTCGGCCCATCGAGTCCGCATGACCCTCCGTAAAGCAGCCCATCCAGATCCACCCCCCTACCCTATCCCAGTGACTCTGCATTTCCCCATGGCTAAGCCACCTAACCAACACATCCCTGGACACTATGGGGCAATTTAGCATGGCCAATCCACCTAACCTGCACATCTTTGGACTGTGGGAGCAAACTGGAGCACCCACCCAGAGAAAACTCATGCAGACGCGGTGAGAATGTGCAGACTCTACACAGGCAGTCATAAAAAGGCTAGAATCAAACCCAGGTCCCTGGCACTGTGAAGCAGCAGTGCTACCTGTGTGTTTTGTGGACATGAGTTTGTGTATCATCAAGGCTGGTGGTGAAATTTTAATTCTTTAAAACAAGGGCCGTGTAACTATTGTCAGTTGTTTTGAAAACCAACTGGTTCACCAATGTCTTTAGGGAAGGAAATATGTCACCATTAGCTGAGCTGGCCTACCTGTAACTCCAGACCCACAGCAATGGGAGTGGCACAGTGGCTCAGTGGTTAGCACTGCTGCCTCGCAGCACTAGGGACCCGGGTTCAATTCCACCCTCGGGTGACTATGTGGAGTTTGCACATTCTCCCCGTGTCTGCGTGGGTTTCCTCCCACAGCCCAAAGACGTGCAGGCTAGGGTGGATTGGCCGTGCTAAATTGACTGCAATGTTCAGGGATGTGTAAATTAGGTGGGATAAAGGGGGATGGGTCTGGGTGGGATGCTCTGAGGGTCAGTGTGGACTTGTTGGGCTGAAGGGCCTGTTACCACACCGTAGGGATTCTATGATCTCTCTATGAAAACGATTGGCTCCAAAGTGGCTGAGTAAGCCACATAATTCAAGGACAGTTAGGGATGGGCAACAAATGTCTGGCCTTTCCAGCGACACCCACATCCCATGAAATAATAAAATAGAAAGATTACAGAGCACAAATTGGCAACAGCTTTTGCTACAATCTTTTTATTCATTCACAGGATGGGAGTGTCCCTGGCTAGGACAGCATTTATTGTCCATCCCTAATTGCCCAGAGGGTAGTTAAGAGTCAACCACATTGCTGTGAGTCTGGAGTCACATGTAGGCCAGACCAGGTAAGGATGCTGGTTTCCTTCCCTAAAGGGCATTAGTGAACCAGATAGGTTTTTCCTGACAATCGGCAATGGATTCATAATCATTGTTAGACTCTTAAGTTAAGACATTTTTTGAAGTGGCTACAGAAGCACGATGTTGGCTTCAGGACATTCTGATGAAAGGCGTTATGTAAGCGCACATGTGCCTTGCTTGTGATCAGATGGGTTCTGAGTTTGTGTCACATTCAGGGTGAAATTAGATGGTCAGTACATTCAGTGGAGGTGAGCTGGTGTTTGATGGACCTTCACAGAGGCAAGGGGAATTCAGGGACTGGCATTGTCTGCAGGATTGATTTGAGTAAGTGAGAAAAAAGCTGTACACATTGTTTCAGAGTGCAGCAACTGATCGTGCTGAGGGATCCAAAAACTTGGACAGAGTTTGGAAATCTGGGCTGTCTGTGTGCCAGTTTTCACATTGCAGCAGGTGTGTATCTGTGTGTGCGCGCGCGCACGTGTGTGTGTGTGTGTGTGCGCGCGTGTGTGTGCACGTATGTGTGTGCGTGCGCGCGTGTGTGAGTGCGTGTGTGCGCGAGCATGTGTGTGTCTGTCTGTCTGTGTTTGTGTGTGAGTGCATGTGTCTGTGTGTGTGTGTGTGTGTGTGTGTGTGTGTGTCTCTGTGCATTTGTCTGTATCTGTGAGTGAGTGAGTTTCTGTGTGTTTGTCTGTGTATGTGTGTGTGTGTGTGTGTGTGTGTGTGTGTTTTCTCTGAGTCTCTCTGTGTGTGGTTCCGGCTCCATCAAAGAGGCCAGTGTTTGGCATGTACCTTGGATCCTTGATTAGAGAATTGGACCCAACACAAACATCCTCCTTTTCACCTCTTGAGGACGGGGGACGCCTGTGGAGATGATGGGAAAACATGGGCCGGATTCTTTTCCATCTGTCAATGAACACTTGGTGACTTTGAAGTGAGTGAACTGTCCCAGTGATGCAGTAGTTTGGCTCCTGCAGAGCCAAACAGCACTTGAGTCTGGCTCTTTGTCTGTTGCAGTCGTATAGCTGAGCCAGAAAGTTATGTATTTGAGCCCCACTCCTGAGACTTCTGAGACACACGCAACGCAGAACAGTGCTACTCTAGAGAGAGCAGTGTTTGTCAGAAGTGACAGTTTTGCTGATATGAGGTGTTAAACTTAGGGATCTATGATCAGGATCAACTGAACCCGTGGCGCTATTGTGAAAGAGGACATTTCTCCCTAATGACGCATCTGAACTCCAATCAGCATCACTAATAACTTTTATCTGGTCATGCTCACATTGGGTCTTTATGGGATCTTGCTGTACCGTGCTTGCTATTATCTTAATTTGATCAAGGTGGTGAAAAAAACAGAATTAGCATCAGCCTTGCCCCTCACTGCAACATATTCAATCAACTATTACAAAGGAAACTTTGTAAATTCTGATTAAATATTTAATTTGGGGAGATGAAGGCCGAGTGGTATTAACACTTAACTATTAATCCAGAGACCTGTAATGTTCTGGGAGGGCCTGGGTTTGAATCCTGCCAGGAAAAATTGTGGAATTTGAGTTCAATAAAAACGAGGAATTAAGAGTCGAATGATGACCGTGAAACCATTGTTGATTGTCAGGAAACCCCCATCTGGTCCACTAATGTCCTTCAGGGAGAGAAATCTGCCATCCTTACCTGGTCTGGCCTACATGTGACTCCAGGCCCACAGCAATGTGGTTGACTCTCATTGTCCTCTGGGCAATAAATGCCGGGTCTAATCTATTGCTATTAATCACCTTGAAGCATTGAGGTCATAAGAGGTATTGTATGATTGTAAACCATAGAGTCCCTACAGTGTTGTAACAGGCCATTCGGCCTAACAAGTCCAGCAAACCCCTCCAAAGAGCATTTCACCCAGACCCATTTCCCTATCCCTGCATTTCCCATGTTTAACCCAAACATCCCTGGACACTCTGGGCAATTGAGCATAGCCAATCCAACTAACCTGCACACTTTTGGACTGTGGGAGGAAACCTATGCAGAGACAGGGAGAATGTGTAACCTCCGCACAGACAGTTACCTGAGGGTGGAATCGAACTCAGGTCCCTGGTGTATTGAGGCAGCAGTACTAACCATGAGCCACCGTGCCACCTTTTCTGCGTGCAAGAAGAGACAAATGGGTGAATATTTGTACTCTTCGTTGCTATCCCATTGCTGTTCCAGCCTTTTAAACTGAAAGTGAAGCTTCCTGTATACTTTCCCAATCAAACACTGTTAGAACAGGGACAGCACAGGGTTGGATACAGAGTAAAGCTCTCTCTCTACACTGTCTCCCATTAAACACTCCCAGGACAGGGACAGCATGGGGTTAGATACAGAGTAAAGCTCCCTCAGCACTTTTAAACAGCAAGTCACAAAATATTTAAATAGTCCCTGCTGGGACACTGTCACAAAAATGCCAATTAACTGTTTAACGGAATCTTATATAACGAAACGGAAACTTATTAAATTAAGATGATGTTGTCTGGGCTGATGAAACAGCCAGCCCCTGTGGTATGCACCGGTCTCTAAACGTCTCTAACGTACCAGTGAGCATGACTTGCTCCTTGTCCAGGGACACCCGAGTGCGGACATAGAACATAGAACATAGAACAGTACAGCACAGTACAGGCCCTTCAGCCCACGATGTTGTGCCGAAGGTTTAGGGTAAATGTAAGGTCTATCTAACCTCCACCCCTACCTTATACTATCATCCATATGCCTATCTAATAGCCGCTTAAATGCCCCAAATGAGGCCGACTTCACTACCCTCTCCGGCAATGCATTCCACGCCCTGACCACTCTCTGAGTAAAGAACCTACCTCTGACGTCTCCCCCATATCTACCTGCACTCACTTTAATACTATGCCCCTTTTTTTTAAAAGCATTTTTATTGAAACAACGCAGAAGGACAATCTCTTCAGAAATTACAGTGAACATCTCATTTGTTGTTTTTCAAGACTTAACTGATTGAAGATCAAGTTTCACATAACCACAAAAATGGGACAGATAATCTGGAACAGTGATCTGCCCTCCACAGCCTACTGCTTACCTTTGAACATGTCAAACTTTCTTTGTACAATTCAGACGTTGCAGGTGATCATTCCCTTCCTCACAACAATTTAACCTCGCCGGCTTGCCACAGGATCGGAAGAGTATGGAGCATTCCTGGGAATCTTGGCACAAAGTTCGACAGTATGCCAACATCTTTCTCTCCTTACTTCCTTGCTTCTCCTTCCTCCAATTCCAGGCTACTGGTGGTGTTTCTAATTAAATCAGACTCTCTTTTCCAGTGAAAGGGAGAGACCCCTGGCTTTTGCAGGTCACCATGTACCTGAGGTCCTCTATCCAGGCATCTTTGTTGTGAATCACCTCTGCATCCTCTCCAGACTCATAAATCATAGCCTGAAGTGGGATGCCTAAAATTGCTCTTGTTGTTCCAACCGAGGTGTAGCTAGTGAGGTGGGGATGGCATTTCCTTACTTTTGTACTTCTGTTTAAAGAGCTGAGAATCCCACTTGCTTTTTTTTTTGAAGCTGCATGTATCTAATTGTTCTGCCAGTTTTGAAGGTTCCTGAATGATGAAGACTTGATGATGATGTTGACCCAGCTGTGATCCTGGATGTAGTTCTCAATCATCTGCATTTGGCCCTATCCCCATCACTGCTACCCCCTCCCTACCCCACATCCCCGACCCGACTGCAATTTCCCCATAGACACAAGATCGCAGTGCGCATGCTGACCTTTCCTCCCAACGTCACCATTCACCCTGTTGACATCATGTTTCTGCATTCAAACCATTCAACATTTGTACTGGGGAGATAGGGGAATGGGAAGAAGGAGAGACCTGCATTTCTGTCCTGCCTTTCACAATCTTGGGACATCCCTAAGGGCTTCGCAGTCAACAAAATACTTTCTGGAGTGTCTTCGCCGTGAAATGTTTGAATTTCAGCAGCCAACCCATACACAGAACGATCCCACAGACACCAGTTTTGATAATGAGCGCCTAATCTGTTTCTGATGTTGTTTGAGAGGAGTGTTGCACTGGACAGAATGCCAGCTTCCACTCGATTGGAAGATGGTAGCCCCAAACAGGGACAGACATTGTAGGCCCTAGGGCTGCTCCTGGTTCAGGTCTTCTCCCCATGACCATAGGGTACAGGAATAGGGATGTCTTGCTGCAGTTATTGGTAAGACCGTGCCTGGAGTACTGTGTGCAGCTTTGCTCTCCTGATCTGTGAAAAATGTTCTTGTTTTAGAGGGTGTGCAGCGAAGCTTTACCAGATCGATTCCTGGGATGGCAGATCTGACATATGAGGAGAGACTGAGTCGGTTAGGATTGTATTCACTGGGAGTTAATACAAAGAAGGCCTGTTTTCTTTAGTATTTAGTAGGTCGGGGGGTGATCCTCTCAAAGCCTTCAAGATATTAACAGGAAAAGACAGGGTAGATAAAGATAAACTATTTTCACTGGTTGCAGTTTCTAGAACTAGGGGCATAGTCTGAGAATCAGGGACAGATTATCAGGAGAGATGTTGGGAAGCACTTCTACACACAAAGGGTGGGAGATGTTTGGAACTCTCGCCCACAAATGGCAGTGGATGCTGGATCAGTCGTTAATTTTAAATCTGACAGAGATTTGTTTTTGGTAAGTAAAGGTATTAAGGGATATGGGTCAAGGGCAGGTATACGGAGTTAGGCCACAGATCAGCCATGATCTCATTGAATCATGAGGGGCTGAATGGCTTACTCCAGTTCCTATCTACCTTCTCAGGATCTACATTGGGAGTTAGTCAATAGAAAAGAGTGATCCAGTTTATATTCTCTATTTTCTTTGTTGTTGTTGGCCTTATTTATTTATTTGCAAACTCAGGAAGACTATCGTCTTAATATCTACAACAATGTTAGTGACCCTTAATTGCCCTCAGGTACAGGCAATAAATGCTGCCTGAGCCAGCATTGCCCACAATCCTGTGAATGAGTTTAAAAAATTAAAAGCCAGTCATTTTTTAAGCAGTAAATATAAGAATTAGGAGCAAGAGTAGGCCATTCGGCCCCCTTGAGCCTGCTCCCCTTTTCAGTTTGGTCATAGCTGATCTGACTGTGGTCCTAAATCCGCTTTCTTGCCTGTCCCTGAGAATCATTGACTCCCTCGTTATTCACACATTTGTCCAAATTCAACCTCAAGAACCTTTGTTGATCCTGCTTCTTCCTCCTCCTCCTTCTTCAGAGACTGATGATGCTTAAACATGCTCACTATTCATGGGGGAGATCCCTGGTTTTTAAAATGTCTGTCCCCAGTTCTAGTCCCCATTTGATACCAAGATGAGGAGGAATTTCTTCTTTCAGAGGGTAGTGAATCTGTGGAATTCTTTACCACAGAGGGCATTCAAGGCTGGGTCATTCAGTAGATTCAAGGCTGAGACAGATAGATTTTTAATCAATAAGGGAATCAAGAGTTATGGGGAAAAGGCAGGAAAATGAATGTGAGGATTATCAGTCAGGCATGATCTCATTTAATGGCGGAGCAGACTCGATGAGCTGAATGGCCTACTTTTGCCCTTATGTCTGACGTGCCCTCTCTGATTCACTCTGTCAAAATCCCCTGAGGATCTGATATGCCTCGATTAGATAATAACATAAACTGAGCACTCACTTTGTCACTGTGTGAAGGCTGGTTTCTGAAGTGTGGGCTGGCTCATGGCACATAACTGTAAGCCGAAACACGAGCGTTACCCCCATTGTCCCAAACAAGGACAGGATTTATTTTCCATCCTAGCTTTCCTTGATGTAGAGCTGCCGGAATTGGACTGGGGTGAACAAAGTCAGAAGTCACATGACACCAGGTTATAGTCCAACAGGTTTGTTTGAAATCACAAGCTTTCGAAGCGCTGCTCCTTCGTCAGGTGAAGTGTGAGAGAAGAACACACAGACACAGAATTTATAGATCAAGTGCAGAGAGATCGAAAGATCATACAACTGGTGTGAGTGGAGTGTCAAATAATAAGTCTCTGCAGGTGACCAAGAGTGTTAAAGTGTCAACAGTGGAATAACAAGCGAAGGGATGACCTATAATCTGATTAAATGTGGCAGAGAGATTATTACAAAAAATTAAAAATGAGGTGGTGCTGGAGACAAACTAAATGATTGGAATAACATGATAGGTATAAGAGTTGCATGCCGAGGGTCTAACCAAAGCAACAAGTAATCCAAAACTGTACAAACTAATTAAGGTAGAGAGATTGTAACAAGTTATCAAGGTGATGGTGTTAAAACAGGACAGTAAGGAAGATTTTACAAATACACCAATGAGGTGACATTCTGCACCACCTTATGAGCTTGGCCGATGAATCTGGCATTAATGCATCTGCTGGAGGAACACAGCAGGCCAAGCAGCATCAGAGGAGCAGGAAAGCTGACGTTTTGGGTCTGGACCCTTCAGCTTTCCTGCTCCTCTGATGCTGCTTGGCTTGCTGTGTTCATCCAGCTCTATACCTGGTTATCTCAGATTCTCCAGCATCGGCAGTTCCCACTATCTCTTAATGCATCTGCTGATGGCTTGAGCATACATGTCGAGCCTCAGGCAGGGGCCTTCCAGAGGGGTCCAATTCAATTCCTTCTTTTTTGGTCGCTGCCCCATAGCATGTGACTCTTACACCTATCATGTTATTCCAGTCATTTAGTTTGTCTCCAGCACCACCTTATTTTAAATTTTTCGTAATTAACTCTCTGCCTCATTTAATAAAATTATAGGTCATTTTCGGCTGTTGACACTTTAACACTTTTGCTCACCTGCAGAGACTTATTATCTGACACTCCCACTCACACCAGTTGTCAGATCCCTTGATCTCTCAGCCCTTGATCTCTCTGCTGCGCTCAGAAAGCTTGTGATTTCAAATAAACCTGTTGGACTATAACCTGGTTTCATGTGGCTGCTAGTTTTCCTTGAGGAAATATTGGTGAGTCACCGAGTGGACTTGCTCAGCTATTTCATTCGGGAACTAAGAATCAACATCACGGGGGGTCTGGAGTCACGTGTGCGCCAGATCAGGTAAGGATGGGACAGCAGACTTCCCTCCCTAAAGGCTATTTGCTAATTGTGTGAATTTTTAAGACAGTCTGGTAGTTTAATTGTTGCCATTGCTGAGACTCACTCTTCATTCAGATCTATTGAATTCACTGGATTTAAATTCCTCTAGTGATCATGCGATATTTTAGTTCCAGCCTCAGTCCGATGACTCTCATGCCATTGTCCCCTTGTTTCAGTGAACTGGGAGGTGCTGATGTGTGAGATCCATCTGCAAACTCAGGACCTTTTGCCAAATGGGGAAATGATGCAAGGATCTTTTAAATTAGCGGGTGCCAAGTAGGTGCAGACATTCAATAAAGAACAGAACGAAGGCAATGAAGCTGAAGGTTTGCCTGTTAAAAGGGGACAGAGGACAAAACTTGACTGTGACAGGGTGTGCGTGTATGTGTGTGAGTGTCTGTGCGTGTGTGTGTGTGTGTGAAACAGAACCAGAAATTGCTGGAGAAACTCAGCAAGTCTGGCAGTATCTGTGCAGCGGAAGCAGAGTGAATGTTTCAAATCCAGTGACCTGTCTTCAGAATGCGTGCATGTGTGGTATGAGTTGTCCCTTTAAGGCAGTGCATTGCTACCTCATCAAATCTGTCCTCCTGAACTGTTTCAGAATATTAAAAGGTCACAGATGAGTTACTGAGTGTTCCACTGCTGTTGTATAATCTGTTACTGTATAACAACTAAATCTACAGGCCAAAACCAATGAATGTTGGGTTTGTCTTCAGCTAGACAATAGCTTCTCTTCTGTGGAGTATGTGCCTCACAGATAGGCCACTGTGGGTCAGAGGAATTTTATTTATTGAGGAACTAATTTTCTACATCGTTGGGAGGGTAAGGAAGGGGCCTGCGTTTTTACAGCTTCCAATCACATTTCCCTGAGTGTCCCAAGTGAAATGAGTTTGCTCCTGTGAAGCATCTTGGCATATCTTTGCCACATTGAAGGTGTTTTTTTTTTAAATACGTCTTTATATGTAGTGGTTTAGGAGCAGGAATCGACCTTTCCAACCCTCTCATCTGTTTTCCCATTCTTTCACACGTAATCTGTGATCCTGGTATGCACACAGACACACAGGCACACACGAACTCACAGGTACGGACACACAGGCACAGGTGCACACACGGACACACAGGTACACACACAGACATACAGGCACAGGTACACACACAGACACACAGGCACAGGTACACAAACAGACACACAGGTGCACACATGGACACACAGGTATACACACAGACACACAGGTACACACACATACATACAGGCACAGGTACACAGACAGACACACAGGCATAGGTACAGACACACAGGTTTACACACATGGACACACAGGTACACACAGACACATAGGTACACACACAGACACACAGGTACACACACACATGGACACACAGGTACACACACACGGACACGTAGGCACGGGTGCACGCATGGACACACAAGCACACATACACACACGGATACACAGGCACAGGTATACACTCATTGACACACAGGCACAGGTTTACACACAGACACCACAGGCACAGGCACACACATGGACACACAGGTACACACACAGGCATAGGTACACACAGACACACAGGTACACACACATGGACACGCAGGCACGGGTGCACCCATGGACACAAGCACATACACGCATGGACACACAGGCACAGGTATACACTCATGGACGCACAGGTACACACATGGACACACAGTACACACAGGCACAGATATACACACGCGGACACACAGGCACAGGTACACACATGGATACAGTACACACAGGCACAGGTACACACACACGGACACACAGGCGCAGGTACACACATGGACACACAGGCACAGGTACACACACGGACGTAGGCACACGCATGGACACAGTCACAGGTATACACACAGACACACAGTCACAGGTATACACATGGACACAAGCACAGATACACACCTTGACATACAGGTACAAGTATACACGGTCACAGTTGTGCATACAATCACAGGTACACACATCAACACAAGCAAAAATACACACAGTCAAAAGTATGCACGTACATGGACACACAAGTACACACAAACACGGATAAACACATAGGTACACACAGACACGGGTACACAAACACACATGCACACGGAAGCAGACAACATGCACGTGGACACACAAACACAAGTACACACACAGAAACATATGCAGATACAGGTACATGTGGGAACATCCTTACATCAATATCAAAGGAATCCCTTCAGTGTCATTAATATCTGGATTTGGTCAGCCCTCTAATTTCTCTCTTTGGAGAAAAGTACCCCAGCTCTCTGGTCACTCAGTATTGAACTATTTCCATTGAACAGTGGTCAGAGAGCAAGTATTTAGCAAGACCAGGCAAAGAAGCTGGGAACTTTCATTAACACTGAAAGTTGCTGGGATATGGAAACAAATTCAAACTAACATTAACAAATGAACCGCAATGTATTGGAAAGATCTGGAATTAATTACTTGAAAGGTTATGGGAAGCAAATTCAACTTTCAAATAGAAATTGAATATATACTTAAAAAGGAGAAATGTGTGCAGTCATAAGAATAACCCGGGGAGAATCAGGCATTTCTTTCTATTGGATGCGGATGTCAAGGGCCCTTGCCCTCAGCTTGCTCTGCCTTTTAAGAAGCAATCACGATATGGTGGGCCTGGAGTCACATGTAGGCCAGGATGGCCAATTTCCTTCCCTGAAGGTCATTGGTCAATCAGATGGAGTTTTCCACCAATTTTGATGGCTTCACAAACTCCATTGCTTCAAATTTTCAAATCAATTGAATGCTGGTGAGGTTGGGCTCTGACCCTACATTGGCAGATCATTAAAAACCACAAGAACAATGGATGTTGTAAGTCAGGAACAAAAACAGAAATTGCTGGAAAAGCTCAGCAGGTCTGCCAGCAAATCCACAAAGCTTCTGAGGAAGGGTCACTGGATCCGAAACATTAACTCTGATTTCTCTCCACAGATCCTGCCAGACCTGCAGAGCTTTTCCAGCAACTTCTGTTTTTGTCTCTGGATAACTACGTTCCCACTGCACCACCATTGACTATCAAAGGGGGAGGTGATGGCCTAGTGGTATTATCACTGGACTGTTATTCCAGAGACCCAGATAATGTTCTGGGGACCCGGGTTAATTCTGGAATTAAGAATCTAGTGATGACCATGAATCCATTGTCAAGGAAAAACCCATCTGGTTCACTAATGTCCTTTGGGGAAGGAAACTGCCATCCTTACCTGGTCTGGCCTACATGGGACTCCAGACCCACAGTAATGTGGTTGACTCTGAACTGCCCTCTGGGCAATTAGGGATGGGCAATAAATGTTGCCTAGCCAGCGATGCCCTCATCCCATGAATGAATAAAAAAAAGGGCTGGCATGTAGAGCAAAAGACTATCTTTCTGTGAACTAAACTTCAGTTTCAAAAGGCCAGATCACTTCAGGAGTTAGATTGGCCATTTTGCGCACCGTGCCTTGTGAAGGATGTGCTGCGGGGACATTGTGTGGTTCTATCGGAATGATACCTGAACTCTGTGAAGGTTAAACCTCAAGGAGAGAGGGTTGTGTTCCCTGCAGCGTTGAAGCATAAGGTGTGATCTGATCGACCTGTTCAAGATTTTTCAGGGGAAGAACTGGGTGGTTAGGGAGAAACTATTTCCACTGGTCAGTGAGGAATGTAGAAATTAGATCCTTTGAGGATTAAAACGATGTCCTCACAAAGAATGATAGAAGTTGAAAATTCTTTTTCACAAATTACAAACAAGATGCTCGAAAAATTAGTCTTCAGACTGAGATTGATAGAATTTATTTGCATATTTTACAGTACCTTTACCTAACAAACAATTATTCCTGAGAGGCTGTTGTCATTCTGCCCTTCACCAGCTGGTTTTCTGGCATATATTTGAAGGTTTAATGAGCTTCCTCTTGTTCATCTGAAATCGTTTATAGAAAACGCTGTGCAGGCAACTTCTGCCTCTTGCTCACATTTTGTAGTGTTTCCTTATTGAGCTTGTGATCATGTTTCATCATAGCCTGTTGAACAAGCCCATTGTCTTCCGATGCCTTGACCGGAAATTGGGGAGGTTATTTTTAGATCCTGTGGGGAGCTTCATTGTAGGATTGGGTTACTGTGATCACAGGGTTGTTTGTGTACAGTTGGAATCGGTCTGATCTTCTTCAGAGTGTGCGAAGGCAGAATAATAAATACTTTTTGCCCTTTTTTATAAATTGTCCACATGTGTCCTCACCCTCCCCAACTGCCCCCCACCTCTGTAACCCTTTGAGGTCTCAGCTCTCCTGCGGTACTGGCCTACGAGGATTTGTTGGCGCCTCAGTGGTTAGCACTGCTGCCTCACAGCATCAGGGATCTGGGTTCAATTCCAGCCTTGGGCAACTATCTGTATGGACTTTACATGTTCTCCCCTGTCTCTGCGTGGGTTTCCTCCTGGTGCTCTGGTTTCCTCCCACGGTCCAAAGATGTGCAGGTTAGAGTGGATTAGCCAAGGGAAATGTGGGGTTACAGAGACAGAGTGGGAATGCTCTTTGGACAGTCAGTACATACTGAATGGCCTTTTTGTGGGATTCTGTGATTTGCTCCACCACTAGCAGTTGTGTCTTCAGCTCAAATTCTCCAACACAAAAACAGAAATTGCTGGAGAAACTCAGCAGGTTTGGCAATGACTGCAGAGAGAGAGAGAGAGAGAGAGAAACAGAGTTGATGTTTCAGGTCCAGTGTTCTCAGGAAGAGCCATACCAGACCCGAAACGTTAACTCTGCTTTCTGTCCACAGATGGTGCCACATCTGCTGAGTTTCTCTGGCAACTTCTGGTTTTGTTCTAGATTTCCAGCATCCGCAGTTTTGTATGACCTTAACTTCTCTAAATCTTTTACCGCCCCTCTCTCTCTCTCTCCCCTCTTTCAAGATACTACTGAAAACTTACCACTTTCACCAAATGTTTGCCCCTCAGTCGCAGCGGCATTTTTGTTTGATGCATTTGTCATGAAGCACCTTTTCAGGATAGGACGGTGCTATGCATTTTTCTTCTCGTAAAGGACACTGTGAAGCCCTTGAACTTGTCCAGCCACTCTGTTCAGTTATGGCTACATCATGCCAAATGCTGTGCTCCCACTAGATCCCCATCTCCAGACCCAGGTCTCAACTCCACACAGAACAAAGAACTCCAATTCTGGCTGGTTTCTTCTTTCAGTAATACAATCAGTGAGACAACACTAAACCATTCAATGTATTGACCACCATAATGCAATAACATGTTATCAGAATGATTTACATTGCTTCCTGTGCTTGGTTATTTAAAACCTGTTAGCCAAACCATGATTTGTCCACCTACATAAACTGTTGAACTCCAAGAAGTAATTGAATGTGAAGTGTTTGAGGTGTTCTTGTCATTGAGAATAATTCCTGAATTGCATTAAGTCTGTCTCTGTGTCTCTCTCTCTCTCCCTGTTCCTTCCTCTGTGTCTGTCCCTCTGTGCCTCGCTGTCTGTCTATCTTGCTGTCTACCTGCCTCGCTGTGTGTCTGCCTCGCTGTCTGTCTCACACTATCTGTCTTGCCTAAGTCGCTCTGTCTGCCTGTCTTCTTGTCTGTCTGTCTGTAATGCACTCTGTTTGCCACTCTGTCTCTGTGTTGGTGTCTGTCTGTGCAGGCCGATGGGATTAGCTTGGAATGGCATCATGGTCAGCACAGACGTAGTGGGCCGAAGGGGCTGTTCCTGTATTGTATTGTTCTACATTTGTCTGCCTGTCTCACTCTGTCTTTTTGCCACTCTCCCTGTGTGCTGGTGTCTCTCTGTCTCTGTTGCGATATTTTCCCAGGTGACCACTCCTGGCACCTTATGGTATTTGCCTCCTCCTCCAGTCTGTGGGACTGGGTAAGGGCTCTAGCAGATAGTTCACTGCCACCGATCCTCCCTTGTCTTGGGTCCATCTAATCACTCTGGATAGAGGATACAGAACCATAGAATATTTACGGAAGAGGTTCTGTTCTTAGATAAGAAGGTTTATCACAGGATAGCAATAAGTACAACTACATTTGGTCAGGCCAAATGACTAGGACCTTAGGAATCTGGTCCAGATACATCTGCTGCATCTGAAAGCAAGAGTAGAACTCCCTGTCCCTGTGCGTGAGTGTGTGCGAGTGCGAGTGCGTGCGAGTGTGAGTGCGAGTGCGTGAGTGTGTGCGAGTGTGAGTGTGTGAGTGTGTGAGAGATATCAGTAGATTGGTTGGAGCCAATGTAACATAAACATTAACCCCTTCAGAATCATTACCTCACACAACATCTGTCTCTGTTCCTCTCTGCCTTATATAGAGTTATACTTCATTGTCTCAGTATCATAGAGTTATAGAGTAATACAGCACGGAATCAGACTCTTCGGGTCTCACTCTTTCTCACACTCTTCAACTCCTTCTCTTCTACTCTCTCTCTATCTCCTTCCTCCTCATTCTCCTTTCATCTCTCTCCCTTTCTTTCTTCCCTGCCAATGTAACCCCTATCCTTCCCCCAGCTTTGACAGAAAAGCTTTGCCACTGGGAATTGAGAAGGGATTACGGAAGGAGATCCCGGGACCGAACGTGATTGTTCCACCTTCTCCAGAGATTTGCTGAGCCGGATGCAGGCAAATGCTTAGTGCAGTGGTGCAGGGTTCACATACATCAGTGTAAAACTTCAGTTGGGAATAAGAAAAGAAATTGGGTATAAACTTTATGTACTTGGTAATCAAGGACAATGCAAGTTGTCAGGGAGGCTGATTTGAAAATGTTTTTAGTATCAAACAGTTCAGAGATATTATGACACACATTTGGAGTAGACGGGACTTGAACCTGGATCTCCTGGCCCAGAGGTTGGGAAGCTGCCACTGCATCCTAAAGGACAGCCATTGGATTCAACACAAAGCGATTGGGTCTGTTTGTTGGGAGATGTTCATTGTTGGGGAAACAAGCCTTACCTTTTCCTTTGCTAATAGAAGGAATCAAAAATGGCCTGTGTTTTCTCTTCAGTTGCTCTCTGGCACGGTGGCTCAGTGGTTAGCACTGCTGCCTCACAGCACCAGAGACCCAGGTTCGATTCCACTGCATGTTCTCCCTGTGTCTGTGTGGGTTTCCTCTGGGTGCTCTCGTTTCCTCCCACGGTCCAAAGATGTGCAGGTTAGGGTGAATTGGCCGTGCTAATTTACGCATAATGTCCAGGGATGTGCAAGCTAGGTGAATTCGCCATGGGGAATGCAGGGATACAGGGATAGGGTGGAGTTTGTATGGAATGCTCTTGAGGGTTGGTATGGGCTGAATGGCCTGTTTCCACAGTGCAAGGATTGTGTTGAAACTTACTTACAGACCCCAACTGGGAAACCATGAGACAACCCAAACTCTTCACAGCCCTGAAGGGTCCCGACCGGAAATGTCAACTTTCCTGCACCTGGCCTGCTGTGCTTCTCCAGCTCCCCACTGTGTTATCACTGACTTCAGCATCGGCAGTTCTTACTATCCCTTCACAGCCTCAGCTCGCTCAGATATCCGATCAGCACTGGGTCTGACAAAGTCAAGTACTTTCTGGAGCTTGGTTCTTGAGGCTGCGAGTTCAAGTCACCATGGTGGCAGGGGGAAGGGTTGTTGGAGCCGTTTAAATTGCAGCCCAATTATATTTGTGGTGGATGCTATTTTAGTCACTTAATTTGGGTGCTCGGAAAGCAAACGCCCACCTGTTACACACTTCCTGGCCTGCGATTAACTGGTGCCTCAAAAGTTTTCTGTGAATTAATTGAGTACTATTTTCCCTCATTATTTTGCTTAAAAAGAGGCGACTGCAATAAAGTACTTCAGGATCTGGTGGAATAATTGGTTACTTTGGATTGACCAGACACTGAACTGGACACGCCGTAGATACACTGAGGTCACAAGAGCAAGGTCAGAGGCTGGGAATCCTGGAGCAGGTTACTCACCTCCCCGTATCATTCACAAGGCATAAGCCAGGTGTGTGATGGAATACTGTACCAGACTAAGGTGGGGGATGCCCTGGATGGTGTCAAGCTTCTTGAGTGTTGTTGGAGCTGCACCCATCCAGGGCAAGTGGGGAATATTCCATCACACTCCTGACTTGTGCCTTGTAGATGGAGAGAGTCAAGAGTTGAATTACTCGCTGCTGGATCTCGCAGCCTCAGTATTTATATGGCTCGTCCTGAGAGGACAGCATGGCAGAGCAAGCTTAGGGCCTATTCTGATTTTAGCTTGTGTTCTTCTCAATCAAATGCTTCCCAGGAATTCAAGGACAAGGTGAACTGCAATGTCTAATAACCTTTAGTTCAGTAAACATCCCCACCTTAGTCTGGTACAGGGTTTGGGAATAGTGTGACCCATTGTAGGGGGAAGAAATGATCTCCCAGTGTGCTGCATTCTTTTGGAATGTAGGGATGTTGGCAGCCATTTTATGCACTGTAAGATCCCAGAAACAGCATCGATGTAATGAGTAGATTTTTTTTGTTTGCGGAATAATGTTCAGTGTTGGTTGGTGACTAGATATTGACCACACTGTTGGTGGGGGAGGAGGGGGAACACATCTGGTGCCATGGGGTCTTTTATATTTGTTTGAGAGGGCACACCAGTGTTTGATTCTAAAGATGACATCCCCTGTAGTGCAGCTGTCCCTCTGAGTTGCGTTGGGAGTGTCAGTCTGGGTTATGCTTCTGGAGCGGGTCTCAAACCCACAACCTTTGAGCATTACATCTCTGGAGCTGCAGCCCAGCTCTGTGTTGGGTGGCTCAGAGCCGTGATTAGTTTTCTGATGGCCCTGTACAGTGTTGTGCCTGGAGGTGTGCTTTACCCCCAATCCTGGCAAGCTGCATTTCTCAACAGCCAGTGGTTTTAAGAAAGCCCCCAAAGACACCTCCCCCTCCCACCGTGCTGCCAATAGCTCAGTGGATGGCACTCCCCCCCCCCCACCGCAAAACTCTGGGACTGATTTGATCAGACTGTGAAGGGGGTGATCCTGACCCATACGGCCGGTCTGAACTCTCACCAGCATCAGAACTGACAGCGCAGCTGGCAATGAATATTCCTCGATCGCGGTCTGTGTCTTAGTCAGCACCAACATAAGGATTATTATAATAGGTCAGGGACTGCTCAAGCTTATCAATTCTGTGATGAGTTCCTCTTAAGACATCACCGTCTCCTCATGAAGCTCAGGCAGATTATTGATTTGTGTTCCTGATACTCACTGTATTATTGTGTAGGAGAGGTGGGCTAGCACATCACCACAGACTGTGCTGTTTCGATTTTCTTTTGAATTGCCTCTCTTTTCTTCTCTTTTTCTCATTCTCGCTTTTTTTGTTTGTATTTTTCTCTTTCTTTCTCTCTCTCTTTCTTTCTCTCTGTCCCTCTTGCTCCTTCTATCCTGTTTTCTCTCCCATGTACCCTTTCTCTGTCCTTTTAGTCTTTCTCTCTCTTTCTATCTGTCTGCCTTACCCTTTCTTTCATTCTGTCCTTTGCTCTCCTTCCGTCTTTTTCTCCCTCCCTCTTCCTCTCTCGCCCTTTCTCTCTTTCTCTATCTCTGTCTCCCTTTCTTCTTCCCTTTGTTCTTTTCTCTGTCTCCCTTTCTCTCTCTTCCTCTTTCTCTCTCTTTCTTCCCGACTCTCTCTCCTCTCTCTGTTCTTTTTCTCTCTCTCTTTCTCTCTGTCTCTGCTTCTCTTTCTCTCTGTCCTTTTATCTCCTTCCCCTTTTATCTCCTCCTTTTCTCTCTCTCTCTCTCTGTTCCTTTCATAGTCTCTCCCCTTTTTCTCTCCTTCCTCTTTCTCTCTGTACTTTCTCATTTCTCTGTGCTTTCCTCTTTTTCTCTCTCTCTCTCTCTCTCTCTCTCCCTCTCCCTTTTCTCTTCCGCAGACCCATCCTTCCTCTCGCCTGAGCGTTACCTCTATCACGTTATTGCTGGGGAGCAGACGACTTCTTCAAAGCCTGTTACTGAGGTGCTTGATGGGAGTGGTAGACCACCTTTTGTACTGGAAGCTATGCCCCTCCCGTGCCCCTTCCAAACACGGAGTTGCTTGGGCGCCTGGTGGGACGAGGGGGAATCCAGAGGCTGAGAGTTCAGATCCCAACAGGAGGCTGGAACTCAGCAAAAGTCACCCCCAGGGATCAATTGTCACAAAGAAATATACGGGTGGTTTATTAATATTTTCTAGTGGAGTGAGATGTATTGCCTGTCTTGTGCCCATATGTAACTCCAGTCCTGGACTCTGCTTTGCCAAGTCACCTCTGTTCAATGTGGGCAATAAATGCCGATGATGCGAACATGCAGAGAGAGAGAGAGAGAACATAAAATAAATGCAGCTCGGATGATATTTATTTATGGACGTACCTGTCTTAAATCTTTAGCAGGGATGACAACAACAAGTTGAATTTGTAAAGTGCCCATAATGTGGTGAATTTGCCAGTGGTTGGATTCCATATTCTCTCCTCACTCGGTCTCCCGGGTGGGTATTGGGATACTTGAGCCCAAGCAGGGGGACATATCTGAGTCTCCTTTAACCAGCTGTCTTTTCTCTTTGCAGGTTTGATGGCCTCAGCAGCTCGGAGGGCGACCTAGATGAAGGATTTGGCTGTACGTGGTTTCCTTCATCCTGAAGCGTGGGGGGATATAAGCAGGCGCAGAGGAACACAATGGAACTGCTCTGTAGCAGTCGCTGTTATCGGCCCTCATGTCTCTGGACGTTACTGGTGACCTTCCACTTGGCCGTGATTGGCCATGCCAAGGGGGCACTTCCTCCCTTCAGGACTTTCGAGGTTTCCGACACGAGCCTGACCCACTTGGTCGTCCACAACAAAACCGGAGTTGTCTACGTTGGCGCTGTCGACAAGATCTACAAGCTGGCGGACAACTTGACCATGCTGAGGTCCCACGTGACGGGCCCGGTGGAAGACAACGAGAAGTGTTACCCGCCTCCCAGCGTGCAGTCCTGCCCGCACCCCCTGGAGCTGACCAAGAACGTCAACAAGCTGCTGCTCATCGACTACAAGCAGAACCGCCTCATTGCCTGTGGCAGCACCTTTCAGGGCATATGCCAGTTCCTGCGCCTGGATGACCTCTTCAAGCTTGGGGAGCCTCACCACCGCAAGGAACATTACCTGTCCAGCGTCAACGAGGCAGCCACTATGTCAGGTGTGATCATTGAGGGACCCAATGGGACCAATAACAAACTCTTCATTGGCACCCCCATCGATGGCAAATCAGAATATTTTCCCACACTCTCCAGCCGAAAACTAATGGACAATGAGGAAAACGCGGAGATGTTTGGCTTTGTCTACCAGGACGAGTTTGTCTCCTCGCAGCTGAAGATCCCTTCAGATACCCTTTCCAAATTCCCGGCCTTTGACATCTACTACATTTACAGTTTTAGTAGCGAGCAGTTTGTCTATTACTTAACCTTGCAACTTGACACTCAGTTGACGTCCCCCGACTCCAACAGCGAGCAATTCTTCACGTCGAAGATTGTCCGGCTGTGTGTAGGCGATCCCAAGTTCTACTCCTACGTGGAGTTCCCCATCGGGTGCCTGAAGGATGGGGTGGAATACCGCCTCATCCAAGATGCCTACTTAGCCAAGCCGGGAAAATTCCTCGCCCGGTCTCTGGATATCTCTGAGACGGAGGACATCCTCTTCACCGTCTTTTCCCAAGGCCAGAAGAATAGGATGAAGCCACCCCGGGAGTCTGCTCTCTGCCTGTTCACCCTGAGGAAAATCAAACAGAAGATTAAGGAAAGGATTCAGTCGTGCTACAGAGGGGAAGGCAAGCTCTCATTGCCATGGCTTCTCAACAAGGAACTAGCCTGCATTAATTCTGTAAGTATGAAACACTGAGTCTACAGCCTTCCAAAAGGCTCTTACCAGATCCCACTTTCTCGTTTCCAAATGGTAGTAACATGCAAGCAGGCAGGCAGAGTTAAATTGGAAACACTTGATGCCTGTTAACTGTTGGGAATAGAATGCAGCTGCAGCTTGGTCAATGCCACTTTTAACCACTCAAATTCATTAGAACGTTACTAACTTGTTAAGGTGATCAATCACTAAAGGTTGTGCCCTGTGCTGGCAAAGCCATCGCAAAACTGTCAGCCAGACACAGGCGTCTGGTTCCCGAGGGACACAGTAGAAAAGTTGGGAAGTTACACTGAATCTGTATCAAGCCTTGGTTGGACCACAGTTGGAGTACAGTGTGTAGATTTGGTCACTCTGTTGTTAAAAAAGATATTGTAGAGAATGTGTGGGAAAGGTTTATGAACATGCCAACAGAAGTATGTACAGATATAGCGCTCGATTGGGATATCAGAATGAATAAGCTGGGTCTATTTTTCTCTTGAAAGGAGAAGATTCACGAGTGACAAGGCTATTGGCCAAGTGCTAGAAAATAGGATTAGAATAGTTTTTGACCAGTCTAGACTCGATGGGCTGAAGGGCCCTTTACTGGGCAGTAGATCTCTCTGACTCGATACAGAACTTGACATCCGTGAAAGGTTTACCCCAGTGATTACAGAGAGAATGTTTCCACTTGGGGTGGGCGGGATAGGAAGTGATTAGAGGTCTTCAGTATAAAACAATCACAAAAGGAACCAATAGGAATTCAGAAGATTCTCTAAGATTAGTGAGAATGTGGAACCTATTCCCACAGGCAGTAGTTGAAGAAATAGTGTGGATGCATTTAATGGGAGATGAGGGAAGGGACAGAGGGTCGAGCTAAGAGTTAGTTTGGAAAGAGGCCCTGAGTGGGGTATAAAACCAGCAGGGACTGGGTGGGCCAAATGGCCAGAATAGGCTTCAGGCATTTGGTTCTAGTGGAAACATTTTCCCCAAGTCCACTCTATCCAGGCCTCTCAGTATTCATCAGTTTCAATCAGATCCCCCCCTCATCTTCTAAACTCCATCGAGTACAGACCCAGAGTCCTCAACCGCTCCTCATATGACAAGCCCTTCATCCCCAGGATCATTCTTGTAAACCTCCTCTGGACCCTCTCCAATACCCGCTCATCCTTCCTTAGATATGGGGCCCAGAATGGCTCATGATATTCCAAATGAGGTCTGATCAGAACCTTATACAGCCTCAGCAGTATATATTGCTCTTGTATTCTAGCCCTCTGAAATTATTGCTAACATTGCAGGTGCCTTCCTAACTGCCAACTGAACCTGCATGTTAACCTTAAGAGAATCCTGAACTAGAACTTCCAACCCCTTTGTGCTTCAGATTTCCAAAGCCTTTCCCCACTTAGAAAACAGTCTATGCCTCCCTTCTTCCTACCCAAGTGTAAAACCTCATACTTTCCCATATTGTGTTCCATCTGCCAATTCTGGGAAAAGAATGTCCTTCTGCAGCCTCCCTGCTTCCTCAATACTCACTGTCCCTCCATAAATCTTTGCGTCAGCTGCAAACTTAGGAACAGTGCCCTCAGCTCCTTTATCCAGATTGTTAATGTATCACGTGAATAGTTCCGGTCCCAACACAGACCCCTGCAGAACTCCACTAGTCATCGTCAGCCATCCTGAAAATGACCCCTTTATCCCCACTCTCTGCCTTCTGCCAATCCTCTATCCATACCAGTATCTTGCTTCTAACACCATGGGCTATTATCTTATTTAGCAACTTCCGGTATGGCACCTTGTCAAAGGCCTTCTGGAAATCCAAATAGATCATGTCCTCTGGCTCTCCTTTGTCTAACCTGCTCATTACCTCCTTAAAAAATTCTAACAGATATTTCAGGTCTGACCTCCCCTTGACACAGCTGTCCTGACTCAGCCCTATTTTACCGTGCACTTCCAAGTACTCTGCAATCTCATCCTTAATAATGGACTCTAAAATCTCACCGATGATCGAGGGCAGGCTAAGTGACCTCTAGTTTCCTGTCTTCTGCCTCCCTCCCTTCTTAAACAGCAGTGTTACATTAGCCATTTTCCAGCCCTCTAGGACCCTCCCTGACTCCAGTGATTCCTGAAAGATCACCACCAATGCCCCTACAATCTCCTCAGATAGTTCCTTGGCACTCATTTGAAGAGTAACAGGGAGGTTCTTCAGCACTTTCTGAAATAACTCCATAAGAGTCAGTATCCCATTACCCTTTATTTACACATACATAACACTGACCTAGCTAGCTCCTAGAGTGAACAGAACCCCTGACCCTCCTGTTTATATCTGTCAGCCAGGGCTCCCTGATTGGGCCAGGTTAACAGCCTGGCTGAGCTCATTCCAATTATTACACCTTCCATGGTCATCAGGTCTCGGAGTGGGATTTGAACCCATAGCTCCTGGATCAGAAGTCTGCTCCTCAAGACCTCCTACCCTGATGGCTACTATAACAATTACAATGGAGGGAGAGGGTTAATAGGATCAAATCTGAGGAGAGCTAGATATTTTCCTGGATTTTCAGCAACTCTTCACCCATCTTGCATGTATTTGTCAAGAGTCTGCACTATTTAATAAAAAGGAGAATGGTGAAACAGCACTCCTGTGATCAGTGACTGCATTTACAAGGATCAGCTCATAAAGCTCTTTTTTTAACGAGGTGGTGCTGTAATTTCATTCCAAGTGGAGTGTAAATAGGCAATGGTAGCAAATGTGGTCTTTGTGTTGAGTGGGCAATGTGTTATCAGTGATTATGCATGGGACGGTTTGCGTGCCTATTGGATGGTTTGCAAGTTGGCCAAAGCACGGATTCACTTCTCCTACTCCTGCCAATGGCCACCTCCCCTCCCTCGTTCTCGTACACAAGGACATGATTGTGTCATCTCGAGCTCCACAGAATCAGTTGTGGTGGCTACTCATCAATGGTATTGTAGCGCCTGCTTTGTGCGCAGCAGGATATAGGAGCAGAATGAGACCACTCGGCCCATTGAGTCTGCTCTGCCATTAGGTCATGGCCGATATGTTTCTCAAACCCATTGTCCTGCCTTCGTCCCATAACCCTCGATCCCCTGACCAATCAAGAACCTATCTATCTCTGTTTTAAGGAGGCTTAATGATTTAGCCTCCATAGCCCGCTGCGTCAAAGAGTTCCGCAGATTCATTATCAATTGTTTCTTACTGATGTTGGCCAAGGGTTGAATATTGGCCCCAGTACACCACACAAGGCTGGCATTGAGGCTGATGGGATTTGTATTAGTGCTCGAAAAGTACTAAGGCCATTTGACACTCGAAACATTAAATCAGCATTTTGTCACTACATTGCTGGAAAACACAATTTGCTATCATTCTCTTGAGCTGCTCTGAGTGTGTGGGTAAGCAGCTCTTGCATGATTTGAGACAACAAGGTGCAGGGCTGGATGAACACAGCAGGCCAAGCAGCA
>NC_063347.1:5441713-5462491 GCF_021869965.1 Rhincodon typus
GAGCTGGAGGAACACAGCAGGCCAGGCAGCATCAGAGGAGCAGGAAATCTGACGCTTCGGGTCAGGTTGGGTGTGAAGAAGGGCCTTGACCTGAAACGTCAACTTTCCTGCTCCTCTGATGCTGCCTGGCCTGATGTGTTCCTCCAGCTCCACACTGTGTTACCTTCCAAACCCAAGACCACTTCCTTCTGGAAGGACAAGGACAGCAGATTCATGGGAATGCCAGCCCCTGCAATTTCCCATCTAAGCCATTCACCATCCTGACTTAGAAATATATTGTCATTATTTCACTGTCGCTGCGTCAAAACCCTGGAATGCCCTCCCTAAGGGCATTGTGGGTCAACCCACAGGATGTGGACCGCAGAAGTTCAAGAAGGCAGCTCACCACCACCTTCTCAAAGACAACCAAAGATGTTCAGTAAATGCTGAGCCAACCAATGACTCACAGGTCTCATTGAAGAAACTAGACAAAATGGCAAGATTGTACAATTGGAATCCTTTTATTTCACTTTCATTTTATGGCCTGCATGGTGGCTCAGTGGTTAGCACTGCTGCCTCACAGCGCCAGAGTCCTTGGGCGACCATCTGTGTGGAGTTTGCACATTCTCCCCATGTCTGCGTGGGTTTCATCTGGCTGGTCTTGTTTCCTCCCACAATCCAAAATTGTGCAGGTTAGGAGGGTTGGTCATGCTAAATAGCCACTAGTGTCCAGGGATGTGCAGGCTAGGTGGGTTAACCATGGGAAATGTGGGGTTACAGGGATAAAGTAGGGAGTAAGTCTGGATACTCTTTGGAGGGTCTATGTGGACTCGATGGGCCAAATGACCTGCTTCCACATTGTAGGGATTCTATGGATTTTCCACTGGCTATTTATTTGCAACAATGTCTGGAAGATTGGTCTTTAATTCCTAGACATTGCAGGGCGATCTTCAAGAGGTGAAAGCCTAGATGGCTCATGGTTGAGTCTGCTGCTTTATTGCTAGGGTTGGAGGGTTTGAGCTACAGGGAGAGGCTGGATAGGCTGGGGCTATTTTCCCCGGAGCATCGGAGGCTGAGGGGTGACCCTGAAAAGGTTTATAAAACCATGAGGGGCATGGATAGGGTGAATAGCCAAGGTCTTTTCCTTAGGGGAAGGGAGTCCAAAACTAGAGGGCATAGGTTGAAGGTGAGAGGGGAAAGATTTAAAAGGGGCCTAAGGGGCAACTTCTTCATGTAGAGGGTGGTGCGTGTATGGAATGAGCTGCCAGAGGAAGTGGAGTGGAGGCTGGTACAATTACAACATTTAAAAGGCATCTGGATGGATATATGAATATGGGTTTAGAGGGATCTGAGACAAATGCTGGCAAATGGGAATAGATTAATTTAGGATATCTGGTCGGTATGGCCGAGTTGGACCGAAGGGTCTGTTTCCATGCGGTACATCTCTGTGACTCTATGTTGGCCTAATGCCCTGCCTTTTCCTCAACTGAAGTCAACACTGTTACGCGCTTTTAAAACCTGCTTTTGAAAATGTAACTGTGTAAGTAGAATAATCAGTCTTGTGACTCTTCCATCAGATAAATTGGTTTAAGAAGTTTATGTGGGATGACCTTTTTATTCTCTCCTTTGTCAAATGTTTTGCTCAATCAACAAATAGGCCACGGTCTGAGTACATGAGGTTAGTTCATCACCAAAACAAATGGTTTCATTTTCCCACTTATATAGGGCAAATTTACTTCTCATAAAACAATTATGTTGAATCACTGAGAGATAAAACAGGATATTTGCATAGCCTGCACAAAGGAAACTCCCAGAGTACAAACACCAGAGCGGTATTTATTTAAATAATTCAGTTAGCCTATTATTGCACAGCCCTCTGGGAGTCAACATAACAGTTCAACACTGGCTGTAATTACTGAGTTTGCATTTTCAATTATTAAGAGAATTCTATTAATCAAAATAAAAGCACCTCTTTATAGCAGAGGCAGTTGATGCCAGTGGGAGGGTACGTTCAATATTGAAGATGTGTCGTTGCTTCCAGTATCAGCTGTGCCCCTGTGTCTCACCTCAGAGTCAGAGGTCAGAGGTAAAAAGTCAGCGGTTCAGATCCCACTCCAGTGCCTGTCCAGATCAGTCCTGAGATGGAGGTGGCATCTTTCGAAAGGTGGCATCTTGTCACCTTGCATGGACCTGAGTGATTACATGGCACTGTTTTGGAGAAACGCAGGGACAATTATTGTTGTCATGGGTCACATTAAGTCCAGCATAGACATGTTTAAAACAGCTTATTTCGTCATTAACTCACTGCTTTTAGTGGGAGGTGGCCCTGCACAAATGTGGTGGCTGTGTTCTCTACATTGCAGCACTGACTCCATGTCACTAGTACTCCGTGGGCTTGTAAAAGGGTTTTGGGAGATCTGGGGGCAGGATAAATCGCAAACTTCTCTTCCTCACAAAGAGATGCCAACTGGAAGCCTGGGCCAAATATCCCGGAAAACGTGCTCCCAAAATTCATTCAGGTGATGTTGGAAAATTAGTTGCCTGAAAATACTGAGGGCTAAATGATGTGGCAGAGCTGGCTCAGGTGTGCTGGGTGAAGGATAACCTGTCAATGATGTAACCTCTTAACGCATCCGCAGAATGTCCCAAAGCATTCCGTCACTGATGAGTACCTTTGGATGTGCAATTGGGTTTATCTTGGGTGGGTGAAGAACTGGTAATAATTTCTCAAGGCTCAGGCTATTGCTTTGAGGACATGGCAGATAGTGCAAGTTAGAATTCAATGAATAAGTCTGGAATTGAAACAGAGTCTCATTAATGTTTACTGTGAAACTACCGTAGAAACCCATCTGGTTTATGACTTACTGATGAAATCTGCCTTCCTTGTGTGGTCTGGCCTACGTGTGACTCCAAACCCATTGCAATGTGGTTGACTCTCAACTGCCCTCTGAAAGGCCCTAGTAAGGGACTCAGTTCCAGGTCAGTCAGCGATGGGCATCCCACGAAAGAATTAAAAAAATGAAGCAGGCAAATGTAGCTGTTAAAATGTGCACTGCAAATTCCACAATCAGCCAAAGCAAACTAAATGACCAGCTGATCCATTTTGATTGGGGGATGGAACGTGATTTGAAAGAATGTGTATGTGGCTTTTCCCTTTTTTTTAAACATTGACACATGTTCTTTGATATCCCCAGTGACCTAGAGGACATTGGTTGAGCAAATCATAGAATCCCTACAGTGTGGAAACGGGCCCTTCGGCCCAACGAGTCCACACCGACCCTTAGAGCATCTCACCTCGACCCATTCCCCTATAACCCACCTAATCTACACATCCCTGAACACGAAAGACAATTTAGCATGGCCAATCCACCTCACCTGCACATCTTTAGACTGTGGGAGGAAACCGGAGCACCCGGAGGAAACCCACGCAGACATCTTTGTCAAACTCTTATAGCAATGATCTTCTGCACCAGAGTTAATGTTTCGGGTCCGCTGACCCTTCCTCAGATCTGGACCCAAAATGTTAACTCTGATTTTTTTTTTTCTTCACAGATGCTGCCAGACCTGCTGAGCTTTTCCAGAAACTTCCTGTTTTTGTTCCAGATTTACAGCATCTGTAGTTCTCTCGGTTTTTACAATAATCTTCTGGTTTTTGTCTTACTTGCAGCCTTTGCAGATTGACGATAATTTCTGTGGGCAAGATTTTAATCAGCCGCTGGGTGGGACGACACTGGTGGAGGGCATCCCGCTGTTTATTGACAGAGAGGATGGCATGACTTCCATCGCTGCCTATGACTACAGGGGCCACACAGTCGCTTTCTTCGGGACAAGAAGTGGGAAGATGAAAAAGGTAAGGTCGTTTTTCCGATTGATGTCCTCAACCAGGCAATTCATTTCTGTTTTGAAGTGAGGTTTTTTTTTACGTTGCGATAAGGTGAGCTGCTTTTGGTGTGAAGATTTCAAGTTGGATTGGGGTTGGAATTGGAATGGGAGACTGATTTCCCTCTGGTTGTTGAGATGAGTTACCAGCTCTGGTTGGATGTATTCCTGGAGACCCCTGCCATTGGTCCATCTGATTCGATCATCAAGGTATCCCATAGCCAATTGCAAAAGAGGAACCTCATTACCTGATGATGTTGACTGTTTGTCAAACAGCTGTTTTATTCCGGCTATAACTAACATTGAAAAACTATTTTAAAAAAAAGTTAAATATTACTGGTTAAAAAAAAGACACATGCTGTCAAAACAACATCTTGACCAATTGGAGTTGACTTGCTAACCAGTCAGCACCCTTTTCTCATGAGCCAACCAATCAGCACTCTTTTCTCATGCAGTATAAATTATTTTTCCCTTTGAAATTTGGCATTCTTGCATCCGTCCTGATGAGTGCAAGATGAAAACCTATGACAGCATGTCCCTTCTTTTGGCAATACTTGAGATGACAAGTGACCATGAAGCTCCCAATTTCTTCTGGGATCTTACTCCTGGCAGTGCCTTCGCCGCTAAGCTTGTGGGGCTCCAGAAAAATCCTGGAGGGTTGGAAAACCAGAGCCACATGGAGTGTAAAGCGCTGGACGTGAAACGTTACCGTTAACATGGTGTGACATTGTTTGGAGGTTTTGGTGGAAGCTCCATCCCTGCAATGGACTATTGGCGAAAGTTCGAGAGCGTTGTGATACAGGAGTCTGTGTTTGATGCTTTGACTGAGGACGTGATTCTGTAAATCTTTGTGTGTCACTCCTCTGTTGCTGTACTGACGTGAGCTGGTTGGTAAGAGTCAGAAGGAGTTTGATTAGTGTGTTGGCTGTGGTTAGGCCATGTCTGTGTAGCTCTAGTGGACTGCGCTCCTAATGTAATGACAGGACTTTTACTTTTCACTCAGCAAAAGTTGTGGAGATAACTTGATGTGCAAAAGCAAAGAAATAACAGCAGAAGTAGACCATTTGGACCCCCAAGCCTCCTCCACCATCTAATAAATTCATGGCCGACCCTTTTCTTCAAACTCACCAACCTGCACGAATCCTATTGCTATTAATTCCCAGATTTTTTTATTGGTTCATGGGATGTCGATATTGCTGGCTGGGCCAGCATTTATTGCCCATCCCTAGTTGCCCCTTTTGAAGATGGGAGTGAGCTGCCTCCTTGAACCGCTGCAGTCCACCTGCTGTAGGAGGACACACAATGTCGTTCAGAAGGGAGTTCCAGGATTTTGACCCAATGACAGCGAAGGAAACGGTGATGTATTTCCAAGTCAGAACGGCGAGTGTCTTGGACAAGAACCTACAGGTTGTGGTGTTTCCATGTATCTCATAGTATCAGAGTCATACAACATGGAAACAGACCCTTCGGTCTAACTTGTCCATGCTAACCAGGCTTCCCAAACTAAACTAGTCCCATTTGACTGTTTTTGGCCCTTATCCCTCTAAACCGTTCCTGTTCATGTACCTCTCCAAATGTCCTGTAAATATTGTAACTGCACCTGCATCTACCACGTCCTCGGACAGATTTTTTCCATATCTGTTGCCCTCGACCTTCTAGATGTTCAAAACTGTAGGTTTGGAAGGTGTGTTTGAAGGAATCTTGGTGAATTGCTGCTGTGGATCTTGCAGATGGTACACACTGTTGTGACTGAGCATCAGTGGTGGAAGGAGTGGATGTGGGAAGTGGTTAATGAGGAAGCAATGCAAGGGAACACCTTCCACCCCAACCTTAAGTTCACCTGGTCCCCTCCCTCCTAAGCAATGCAAGGGAGCTGCTTTGTCCCACATGGTGGTTGAGAATCTTTAGTATTACGGCTGAAACAACAGCCTAGTTTGCTGGAATGTGGTACTTTCTGCGAGAGACAGTGATGGGAGCAACAGCCTTTTGAAGTGGATAAGTATGACAAGAATGTGGAATGGTATGGAAAATGTAAGCAAATTGAATGAACTGTTCAGTTTGCAGTGAGGCACAGAGGACTGATGGACTATTCTGTGCCCCCTGTCTAGTTGTACCTGATGTATTTATATTATGAACTGAGGTGTGGAGATGGTAAAGTTATTTGAATGATCCCCTGTGGTGTCCATTTGTACACAATTGTGACCTGCTCCTCGCATCATGTACTGAACTCAGGACTCAGATCAAATTTCTGTTTGTGGTGTCGGGGGCCCGAGTTGGGAAAAGCAAAACAAAAATAAAGATTTCGGAGGTGCCAGGGGTGAGGAGTGACCTCAATTTGGTGCGAATGTATGACCGGACTACAGGCAGTGAGCTCCCACAAGCCGATTGGATCTCAGGCCCTGGGCCTAGTGCAGGCCTGGAGCCTGTATTGGTGGTGTCTGGCAGGGAGAACGGGCTCACACTCAGGCCCCTGAGCCTGTATGAAGGAGGGTGTGCTGGAATGCAGGCCTCAGGCCTGTGTTGGTGGTGGTTGGGGAGGGAGAAGGGGCTCGCACTCAGGCCCCTGAGCCTGTGTGAAGGAGGGTGTGCTGGAATGCAGGCCTGGAATGGTTGCCTGGGAGCCTAATGTCTGGGAACTGCATTATCCATACTGCCCCTACTAGGCTGACTTACAGTCAGGCAGCTAATTTGCTAGTATGACTGAAGTTTTTCTGTGACTTTCAGGTTTAAAAATGACATTAAAGATAATTAAAGCCAGCCTGTTTTAGTTGGGCTGCATGGTTTCGATGGAAAACAGTTATCTTCCTGAACAGAAACAGATGTTTCGGAACATTCCACATAAGCTACATCCCTCTATTGTAATTGCACATCTTGCACTGGAATATGTCACAGTCTCTGCACACACTGAGTAAAACCTTTTGTTTCTGATCAACCAATTCATGGGAGCTCTGATACTGAACACTGTACCTAGGTTGTACTTGATGTGGTGTTGGTGTGTAGATGGGTGGTATATTCATCTTTCACTTGACTGGGTCTAAGGGTCTACTTGATTTGAAGTGGTACAAGAGGAGCCCCTAGTGAGTCTGAACAAGATTTGATCAGAGACTTGCGGTGAGTAACTCACCTCCTGACTCCCCAAAGCCTGTCCACCAACTACAAGGCACATGTCAGGAGTGTGATGGAATACTCCCCACTTGCCTGAATGGATGCAGTCCCAAAAACACTCAAGAAATTTGACACCATCCAGAACAAAGCAGCCCCCTTGATTGGCACTACATTCACAAACATCCACTCTCTCTACCTCTGCTGCTCAGTAGCAGCAGTGTGTACTATCTACAAGATGCACTGCAGAAATTCACCAAAGATTCTTAGACATCACCTTCCAAACGCATGACCACTTCCATCTAGAAGGACAAGGGCAGCAGATACATGGGAACACCACCATCTTGAAGTTTTCCTCCAAGCCGCTCACCATCCTGATTTGGAAATACATTACTGTTCCTTCACTGTTGCTGGGTCAAAATACTGGAACTCCCTCCCAAGATGGAATTGTGGGTCTACCTATAGCACATGGACTGCAGCGGTTCAAGAAAGTAGCTCACCACCACCTTTAGTGGGTGGCACAGTGGCTCAGTGGTTAGCACTGCTGCCTCACAGCGCCAGGGACCTGAGTTCAATTCCACCCTCGGGTGACTGTCTGTGTGGAGTTTGCACATTCTTCCCGTGTCTGTGTGGGTTTCCTCCGGGTGCTCCGGTTTCCTCCCACAGTCCAAAGATGTGCAGGTTGGGGTGGATTGGCCATGCTAAATTGCCCTGTATTGTTCAGGGATGTGTAGATTAGGTGGGTTGTAGGGGGATGGGTCTGGGTGGGATGCTCTGAGGCTCGGTGTGGACTTGTTGGGCCAAAGGGCCTGTTTCCACACTGTAGGGATTCTATGATTCTCAAGGGCAAGTAGGTTTGGGCAATAAATTCTGGCCCAGCCAAAGATGCCCACATCCTGCAAGTGAATATAAAAAGGATTTTTCTTTTTTTGTAACACGTCTGGTTTATTCCATGATAACTATTATGTACAAATTACATTGGGGGTCAGTTAGCTGGGTGCCTGGTTTGCGATGCAGAGTGATTCCAACAGAGTGGGTCAGTTCGTGCACTGGCTGAGGTTACCATGAAGGTCCCATCTTCTTGAGATGTGGTGACCCTCAGTTTAAACTCACCACCAATTGTCTCTCTCTCTAATGTGAGGGCCAGACTTTGGCGACTTTATCTCACCACATTAGGTCGTTAGAAATTGCCCTCGAGCCTATAGGTGATACATCTGTCCCCTTTGAGATCCAGAGTTATTTTCTCAGCTTTCCCTTCCTGGGTGATGCGACATCAGATTACCTAGAGCTTAATACAGTCTTCAACATTAACCTTGCAAAACTATTAACTTACAGAACACTTAGTAACACTGAGATTGAAGGCAATGTGTACTTTGTACTTAGCTAATATGGGGACAGGGTCAATGGGATGTCGTGGTTGATAGAATGGAGATGTTACTAAATTGGTAAGTGAGAATCTGGAATTGTAAACCCGGTTTTGGTAAAAACAGCTGGGGAACCATGACGGATTTGTTGTAAAGATCCAACTATTGCCCTTTGCGGAAGTACAACTGCTGCCCTTCCTGAGAAATCTCTCTTTCGTGTCCCTACCCCAGATTGTAATCCACTTGAACACAAAATCGGAAATTGCTGGAAAAGGTCAGCAGGTCTGGCAGCATCTGTGGAGAGAAATGAGAGTTAACGTTTCAGGTCGAGTGACCCTTCGTCACAACTTTGGCTTATAAATAAAAGATAGGGTGGCGGGAGGAGGTAAGGAGTAAACGATAGGTGGGGATAGAGCCCAAAGAGAGAGAAGAGCAGTTGGACAGACAAAGGAGTGGGTAACGGTCTGGTTAGGAGGGTGAATAGCTGTTAATGGAGATTGTTAGTGGCTAACAATGGGATTTTTTTGTTGCATCTTGTGTGCCTATTTGCCTGAAAGGAAAAGAAAAACCCACTTGGTTGTCCTGAAGGATGTAGACTGCCTCAGCCTCAGTGAGGAGGTCTGGCATCACCTTCACATGGTCACAGTTTGGGATGGTCAATAAATATTAGCTGTGCCCCTGAAACAAGGTGTTTCGAAACAGAAAACAACACGGCTAACGTTTTACAGCAAAGGTGTGACACTGTACTGGCTACAGCTCTGAAAACGGTGTCAGTTTCGGAGATAGAGAGAGAGTGAGCGTTAGTGCGATGAACTGGTGTACCAAGGCAGACTGTCCTGGGTTTGGGGAGACCTGATCTGACAAAAACATCCTTTAGCTCTTCCTGTGTGAATAGACACTGTCATGTTATGGGTAGAGCCCAGAATAGGAGGTGTAAGTCGAGGAATTGGGAGTGAGAGCTAGCAACTAGCATTAAATTTCACGTTACTCCCCAACTCCCTCCCTCTCCCTTTTTATATGGAATGCAAGTGGCAGGTTTATTGTGGCTAAGTGGTGTGGGAGATATGCATTCAGCTGGGCTCTGGTATTTTTCCCTTCTGATCCCCACCCTGTGAGGTTCTTGTTGTGGTTGTGTCCCTTTCAGGTGCTCACTTGCCTCACCCGAGACTCTCATATCATGAACAGATCAGTTGGGACTATATTCACTGGAATTTAGAAGATGAAGGGGGAATCTCATAGCAACCTAAAAAAATTCTAATGGGAATAGACAGGGTAAACAGAGGAAGGAATTAAGAATCTAATGATGACCATGAATCCATTGCCGCTTGTCAGAAAAACCCATCTGATTCACTAATGCCCTTTAGGGAAGGAAACTGCCATCCTTACCTCGTCTGGCCTACATGTGACTCCAGACCCACAGCAATGTGGTTGATTCTGAACCGCCCTCTGGGCAATTAGGGATTGACAATAATGCTGCCTAGCCAGTGACCATGATGGGCCAAATGGCTTCTTTCCACACTATAAGGATTCTACAAACTTCCCAATCCCTCAATATTTTCATAACTGGTAAAGAGAAATGTTTGAAGAGAATGAGGGGAAAAAAAGAATCCATGTTCTTTAATAATCTTTGAAACTTTCTCCTGGAGATTGATTAATACCAGTCACCTCTTCCCCAATCCCCACCCCACTGGAGGGTAAAGTGGTGGAATGGGGATTTGATTTGATTCAATTTATTTTTGTCACATGCATCAAAGTACAGTGAAAAGTTTTGTTTTGCGAGCAGTACAGCAGACCATAACGTACAAAGACACGAAGATCATAAGGTGATTGAAAAGAGCGAGGAACACAAAGTTAAGGCTCCGAAGAAGGTGTACAAAAAGCAAGATCAACATTAAATTTGAAATTTGAGAGGTCCGTTCAGAAATCTGATAACAGTGGGGAAGAAGCGGTTCTTGAACCTTTTGGTGCGTGTGTTTTAGCTTTGGGAAACCGTATACCTGTAAACTCTTGATGAGGCATTCTGCAGTTCAATAGCCAAAAGACACTTGCTGCGTACATTTGCAGGTAAAGAACAGTTTTCAGCGTGAGATCTGGCAGGGCTGCTCAGGGCCACCTTGTTGCATGAGTGGAAAAGGAGGGAGGGACAGAGCAGGGAGGGAGTCAGAGGGGTCTGCTCCCTTTGCAAAATGTTTGGAAACAGCCATGGGTGTAAGTTTGCAGCTTCTGAGGATCTTTAATTATTTCTGCTGCTCCTGGTCTGTGCGCAGTGTCTTCAAGGCTGTGATGGGTGGCCCCTGGGACTGTGTGCTGTGTGTACAAATCAGATTTCATTACATTTATTATATGCCCACATCCGATGAGGCTGCTTTAACCTTGAGTATCGCTGCTGTCCCCTCTGTCCTCTGGGTGCGTATTGATGCTTTTAATCCAACGAGTGATGTGACCAATCTGCCACGAGTTTTTAATCCTCTTGGAACCTGTTCAAGTCCGTTGTAAAACTGCTGGCTCACACGACAATTGATATGGCTTTGGAAAGCAATTATCTTAAAAGGGGTTGATGTAGCTCTCGTGGCCCTAGGGCAATGTATGGTTTCAGATGGGTCTCTAGCCCACAGTGGACTGCTCGAGCCAGGCCTGCTTAAAACTGAGGCTCCCTGTGCTCTCTCTTGGGGAAAGATTGGGCAACTGTGAGAAAAGAGAGCAGGGCAGCGTTATCTCCATCTCCCACCCCAATCCCTGAGCCTGTAGTCCTAACATCCTTAAAGCTAGCGTCACTAAAATAAATCGAGGTGTGGGAGCTCACTGTTCACAGACTGTTAAACCCTTTTCTCAAATACATTTCAAAGATGCATTTATTTGTGGCTTAAAAGCACTTTGGTGGGAGGTTGGTGGAAGAAGCTGTGCAGAGGGATTGAAGAGTAGAGTGGGCTATGTTATCTATGTGTAACTCCTTGGTCAGAGCCCAGTTTTTGAGCTTTGCGAACTGCTGTGGATCCTGTGGTAGACACAACATCGAGGGCGCAGGAGAACATGCAAATCAGACTGACCGAGGTGACAGCAGAGTTCAGAGTTGGAATTATGTGCAGTGATCAGAGAGGTTGAGAATGGGAAAGAGAAGGCAGAAAAATACGGAAATTTGTTGGAATTACTTAGCAGGCCAGGCAGCATCTGCACAGAGAGAAACCGAGCCCAGTCGAGAGTCAACCTCATTGCTGAGGGACTGGAGTCACATGTAGGCCAGGCCAGGTAAGGATGGCAGTTTCCTTTCCTAAAGGGCATTCGTGAACCAGGTAGGTTTTTCGAACAATCCGCAATGGATTCACAGTCATCATTAGATTCTTAATTCCAGATTCTTTATTGAATTCAAATTCCACCATCTGCCGTGACAGGATTTGAACACAGAACATTAGTTGGGTTTCTGCGTTCATAGTCTAGCGATAACAGCACTAGGCCTTTGCTTCCCCAAAGACCTTAATGTCCAATGACCTGCTCATCACACCTGCAGAGAATTTCCGTCCTTATTCCCGGTTTCCGGTGTCCAGAGTGATTTGTTTTGTCAGGCTGAAGGCTGATCGGATGAGTCTTCTGGGTTTGTAGGGTGGAAGTACTAAAGATGCTGCCATTTGCAGCAAGGTGGGGGCGGTAGAGGCGAACACGTGGAGAATGCTGCAGAAACTCAGCAGGTCTGGCAGCATCTGAGCGGAGAGAAACAGAGCTAACATTTCGAGTCCGGTGACTCTTCCTCGAAACTTGGGGGAGTGAAGGAAAGTTGGGGAGCAGCAGAACCTATCGATGAGCTGGACGTGAGGATGAAGTATGATATTTTCCAGGTGTACGGATGGCACAAAACTAGGTGGGAGTGGGAACTGAGGTTGCAAAGATGCTTCAAGGAAAATTAGAGTGGCTGAGTGAACGGGCAAGAAGACTGGCAGATGGCATGCAGTGTGGAGAATTGAGAGGTTGTCTTTTTTTTCAGAAAATCAAGAACACATGACATTTCTTTAAATGGTGGGGGTACTGGTAGTGTTGCCCTTCAAAGTGACTTGAGGTGTCCTTTTTTATCTGTCACCGTACAATTATGCGCGGGTACAGCAAGCAATTAAGAAGGCGAATGGGATATTAGACTTTTCATTGGCCCTGATGGTCTTCTTATCTATCTCCTTGCCGTAGACAATCTGGTGAACCTCTGCTCCTTGGTTGCAGGAACTGTCCTGTGTACAATGGTCAAGTTGACGGGGACAATATTCTCTGGGGTTTGGAGGAATGAGACGTGACCTCATTCAAACACACGGAACTCTTGCAGAGCTCAGGCAGATAGTTGCTAATACATCCAATTGGAAAGAGTTCACCCTGAATGTAGTGAGAACATGAGGAACAAACAGTCAGGATGAACAGTATAGATGCACAGTTAATAGGAACTTAGGTCAACACTTGAGGGAGCGAGGAACATCCTGATGAGAGTGAGATGGATAAGGATGGGGAGGAGGCTTGAGTGGGTCTTGAACAGCCAGTTTGGAGCATCTTTCTGAACTGTCAGTATTTTGGGTTTTATTCCCTCTCTTCATTGGTCTACATTCTCTTGAAGTGGATTTTGCAAACCATCTGATTGTGAAAGCCACAACAGTAGACCCAACACAATGTACCGACTGAGCGTAGATTATAAACACAACAGACAACCGTGTCACCTACGTCCCCACTCCCCCACCCCACTCCTGAACAAACCAAAGCCACTTGAAACGTGTGCGCAGTGTTGTCGAAGCGAGGGGCTGGTGACTGAGGACGTGTGTGTTCAAAATCTGTACTCGATCTGTCATTAAGTAAAAGTCAGCCCCTCTGATAATTAAATCTTCAGCCATCCGCAGTCTAGTTCTGTCTGAAAGGCTGAGTACCCGAGAGCTTGTGTTGGTGGGTGGGGCCAGTGCTAGCAGTCAGATGGGTTTAAGTGGCTTCATTCCATTTGGGAACGACATTTGAGAAGCTGGGCACCATCCAAAGACTGGCACCACCTTCAACGTTGACTCCCTTTACCACCAGCCCACAGTGGCAGCAGTGTGTATCCGTCTACAAGATGCACCAAAGCTCCTCTGATAGCACATTCCAAGCCCGCAATGTCTACCACCTGGAAGGTTACCTTTGTAACATTTGTGCCACACAAGTGCCAGGTGAAGGCTATCTTCAACAATCTAACAATCACCCCTCGAAGTCACTTCATCTGATAAAGGGGGCAGCGCTCCAAAAGCTTGTGGTTGGACTTTAACCTGGAGCCGTGTGATTTCTGACCTTGTCCACCCCAGTCCCAACACCGGCATCTCCACGTTGCAGCACATGGACCGTAGCGGTTCAAGAAGGCAGCTCACCACCACCTTCTCAAGGGCAACTAGGGACGAGCAATAAATGCTGGGCCCAGCCACGATGAAGAAAAAAATGATTCCAGAATGTTCTGGTCTTCCCGTCATGACTGTATCAAGTCAAGGTCGAGCTGCCTCCATCGTATCAGAGTCTGTGGTTCCAGTAAAGAGGATCAGCCTGCAGTAATAATAATGTTTGCTCAGTCTGTACCTTGTTGATGTCCTTCCCCCTTCCAGCCATTAAGATGAAGATTGTTATCTGAGCAGAGCAACATTCGGTGAGATTGAAATCACGCTTTGTATGACTGACTTCGAACAGTTTTCATTCATGAGCTGGTGCTCGGCATGTTGTGACAGATCAGATCCTGGCGCAGTGTGAACAGACCGTGCGCTGCGAGAAGGCTGAGCCCCATCGTCTACAGAGCCCCCTGATTCCTCCCCGCCACAGTGTGTCCTTATGGCCAGTGAACTGACCATCAGAACGGGCTGGAGGGCAGACCAGCCTGGAGCTGACCCCTACCCCTCACTGACCCAGCTGTGTCTCTCCTGTGGAGAGAACTTTGGGATGGCATTCTCCAGTGATGCATCATGTAGTGGAACAGCAGGTTCCGACTGTGCATCCTGGTGCGAGGGCGTGGCCTTGCATAAATCGGTGGGTAATTTGGGACAAATCCTTTTTACCCAGAAAGTGGTGAGAATGCGGAACTCTCAGGGCTGGGTGAGACCCATTGAGTCGATGACATTAAGTAGAAGCTGGGTGAGAACATGCGGGAGAGAGGAGTTTGGAACATGTTGAAGACTGAGGTTCAGGACGGTGAGCAGAGGCTTATGCGCAGTTTAAGACCAGAACAGGGACAGTGGGCTGAATGGTCTGTTCAATGCTGTACGCTCTATAACTCCAGGTGCCTTTCTTTAACACCAACACCCCACATTCCACCTCAGCTCAATCCCCCGCCCCCCCCCCCCCCCCCCCCCCCCCCCAAACATTCGTTATCGCGGGCTGCAGTCTTTACAATTTATGAATTAGGAGCAGGAGTAAGCATTTCAGCCCCTCGAGTCTGCCCCACTACTCAGTAAGATCCTGGCTGATTTAATTACTCCACATTCCTGATAACCTTTCACCCTCTTGCTCATCAATATTCTATCCCTACCTAACTTAAAGAAACGTTCAAAGACTACTTTTGCCGTAGTCTGTTGCACAGACTCTCAAACTTCTGACAGAAACAATTTCACCTCATCTCTGTCTTAAAGCGGCTATTCCTCCCTCTTTTTTTTTGAACGAAAAGTGACTCTTGAGTTCCAGCTTCACGTCATTATTCAAGCTTGCCCCAATGAACAAGATTTAAATGTGGGGAGGAAACGGCCAATTGGTATTGTTGCTAGACGATTAACCCTGAGAATATTAACTAAACTATTTCAGATAATGCTCTGGGGACACAGGTTTGAATCTAGCCGTGGCAGATGGTAAATTCTGAATTCAATAAAAGACTGGAATTAAGATTCTAATGATGACCGTGAATCCATTATCGATTGTCGGAAAAACTCACTAGTGTCCTTTAGGGGAGGAAACTGCCATCCTTACCTGGTCTGGCCTACATATGACTCCAGACCCACAGCAATGTGGTTGACTCTTAGCTGCCCTCTGGGCAATTAGGGATGGACAATAAATGCTGCCTGGTCAGCAATGCCCACTTCCTGTGAATGAATAACAGCACCTGCCAAACCCATGAGCACTTCCATCCAGAAGGACAAGGGCAGCAGATGTATGGAGACACCACGCCCTGCAACTTCCCCACTGAGCCACTCACCATCCTGAAATGGAAATATATCGCCATTCCTTCAGTGTTGCTGGGTCAAAATCCTGGAATTCCTTCCCTAAGGACATTGTGGGTCAACACATAGCAGGTGGACTGCAGTGGTTCAAGAAGGCAGCTCACCACCATCTTCTCAAGGAGCAACTAGGGATAGAACATAGAACAGTACAGCACAGTACAGGCCCTTCGGCCCACAATGTTGTGCCGAACCTTTACCCTAAACCTAAGGTCTATCTAACCTCCACCCCTACCTTATACTATCATCCATATGCCTATCTAATAGCCACTTAAATGCCCTAAATGAGGCTGACTCCACTACCCTCTCCGGCAATGCATTCCACGCCCCAACCACTCTCTGAGTAAAGAACCTACCTCTGACATCTCCCTGAAATCTACCTCCACTCACTTTAAAACTATGCCCCATCGTAATAGCTACCTCCACCCACAGAAAAAGTCTAGGATAGGTAATAAATGCTGGGCCCAGCCAGTGACACCCTCATCCCACAAATGAATTTTTAAAGAATGAAAATAACATCAGGCTGCTTTTTATTATTATTATTATTCACTCGTGGCAACTATTGCCCGTCCCTAGTTGCCCTGGAGAAAGTGGTGGTGAGCTGCCTTCTTGAACCGCTGTAGTCCCTGTAGATTCTTTGTAGCACTGAGGCTGTTTGCTGCATTGCATTCAGTGCCATCACTGTCTCTACAATTATAGTCACCTTTCCGACCTCCATCACTGCCCCTTTCCCGCCATCCTTGCTCATGCTCCCCTGCTCTTCCCCTGCTAAGTTATTAATGTAGCCTGCACCTCAAGTGCCACTGACGCCTAAGCTCCCCTTGTCGAAGAGCCACAATGGATGGAACCTTTCCTTTGCCCCCTTACCTCTTTTCCTTTCACCTACGGCTACAGCACCGTTGAACTGATTCTGTACATTCTGCAGACACCGAATGCTGTCAGCTTTTTATAAAAGGTGCTGTCACCAGTCACAGCACGCAGAATGGTTTGAAAATTGCTCCACGTTCAATTAGAAACTCCTCAGCCGGCCTTTTAGTCATTGGTTTTTAATAAGATTCTCCTACATGCTTGCTTTCGCAAATGCAGAAAATGAAGGAACCCAGACTGATGGATTGGATGTGATCTCTTTGCTACTTTATCAGAATTATTAACAGGATTTCCCCGTCGCTAAATGTGACAACCCATTTTTCAGCCTGGCTTTGATGTACTATTGCCTAATTTGCAACTTAATTGGGTGTTTGCTATTGCTAGGGTAGAGGGCTTTCAATTCACTTGTCCTCCTGCTATTTTGTTTGGAATTGAAGTATTGGAAGGAAGTGACAACTTGTTCCTCTCCTCCTTCTTCCTCCTGTTTGGGGCTCCCATCCCTTCTCCTCAGTCAGTCCCTCATGATGAAGGGTGGTTTGCTTTCCATTCCACTCTGGGATAGCTGGTTAGCCTGACACACAATCCCTTGGCTCTGCCACACATGGGGCAGGTGGTGCTTGAAGAGGGTGGGGATGTTAAATTTGACAATTTAACGCTCTTTCCAAAGCCTTGGTTTCTCCTCCATGCCTTCCCGACAAACTGGCCACTGCCTTCCCGAGTGAGTTCCAATCAGCCATTCGAAAGCGAGGCTGCTCTCCCGTGCAGTCTGTGCTTCGGAGGGAGAACACTTTTGCTTTTTATTTGCTCTTGGGACAAGAGCATTGCTGGGTGGGTCAGCGATCATCGCCTGTCCCTAGTTGCCCTCGAGAGAGTTGTGGTGAGCTGCCTTCCAGAACCACTGCTGGCCATTTGATGGAGGCCAAACACTAACAGCACAGATGTCTGACTGTGTCAACGTCATAGAGTCAGACACAGACCTTTTGGTCCAACTCGTCCACGCTGACCAAATTTCACAAACTAAACTAGTCCCATTTGGCCAATATCCCTCTAAAACTTTCCTATTCATGAACTTATTCAAATGTCTTTCAAATGTTGTAACTGTACACGCATCTACCACTTCTTCTGAAAGTTCATTCCATGTATGAACCACCCTGTGTGTGAAAAAGTTGCCCCCACACCCTTTTTAAATCTTTCTCCTCTCACCTTAAAATTATAAATTCTGTTTTGGACTCCCCCCACCCTAAGGAAAAAAGACCTTGGCTATTCACCTTATCCGTGCCCTTCATGATTTTATAAACCTCTATAAGGTCACCCCTATGGTCCAGTGAAATAAGTCTCAGCCGATAGAGCCCCTCCTTATAACACAAACCCTCCAGTCCTGGTAATATCCTTGTAAATCCTTTCTGCAGCCTCTCCAATTTAAAGTACTCTACCTATTGCAGGGAGGCCAAAATTGTACGCAGTACTCCAAAGTTGCTGAAACTGTGATAGAATTAGCTTCTGGGTGATGACAGGAGGTTGACACTGGTGGTCCAATATTTTGTTGCATGTTAATGATCTTATTCTATTGAACCTCCCAAAGTGCTGAAGCGATAGTCTCTGGAACTCTTTATTGATAGATAAAGATTTCATACAAACACGGAAAATGGAAACAAATCATTCAACCCTTCAATCCAGCTCAATATGATCATAGCTCAATTGACGGTAAAGCTTCTGCTCCCTTATGGTTCGCTCTGCGTGATCATATGAACTATTGATGTTAATGCCATGCTTTTATAAATCTGCTCCCAAGTCTTTATGCCCCTTTGATATGTTCGAATGAACACAACACCAAAGTCTCAGTCTTCACAAAGTTGGTTGTGTTAATATCCCTGACCTGATACTGAGATTTTAGACCCTGTGCCCTCTTTCTCTCTTCAACCTGAGTGTTCCCCTCCTGGGTGGTGGGACAGCTTTCTTGTTCAATGATATGAAAGCCTCACATGTTCTTCTTATCTCTTGATCTGTTTTGACCCCGGACGATCTCAGTTGCCTTGTTCTCCATGTGATCAATCCTTTTCTCTGTTCACCCCTTACCTGCCAACTGCAAACTGCCATTGATGAAGTTGTCAAACAACACCCATTGTCCCAAAGCACATGTTCCAACCTGTATGATCATAATAGTCTGAATATTTACAAAATCCATTTTGTGTTGGGTATACAGTACAGGCATCGAGCATTTCAAATTGGAAATTACAGAAAATGCAACAGATATTTTTCTGTCTACAGGGGAGGCAATGGCCTAGTGGTATTATCGCTGGACTGTTAATCCAGAGACTCAGATAACGTTCTGGGGACCCGGGTTCAAATCCTGCCACGGCAGATGATGGAATTTGAACTTAATAAGTATCTGGAATTAAGAATCTAATAATGACCATGAATCCATTGTTGATTGTTGGAAAAACCCATCTGGTTCACTAATGTCCTTTAGGGAAGGAAACTGCCATCCTTACCTGGTCTGGCCTACATGTGACTCCAGACCACAGCAATGTGGTTGACTCTTAACTGCCATCTGGGCAATTAGGGATGGGCAATAAATGCTGCCTGACCAGTGACGCCCTCATCCCGTGAATGAATAAAGAAAAAAAAATCATGTTCCACTTGAGGTGCCTCAATACATTATACTCAGTTGGATGATCAACCATGATCATATGGAATGACGGTGCAGGCTTGAAGGGCCGAATGGCCTACTCCTCCCACTTTCTATGTTCCCCTTTCTGTCTGTCTGGGAGTCACAATTTAAGGATATGGGGCTGGAGGTTTAGGACTGAGATGAGGAGAAATGTCTTCACCCAGAGAGTGATAAACCTGTGGAATTCCTTGCATCAGAAAGGGGCGAAGTGTAAAGCATTAGATGTTTTCAGGAAGGAGTTAGATACAGTCCCTAGGGTTAAAGGGATTGAAATGTTTTGGGGAGAAACTGGGAACAGAATAGAGTCAGTGCCTGGTTCCGATTGAAGTTTGGAACAAAAACAGAAGTTGCTGGAAAAGCTCAGCAGGTCTGGCAACATCTGTGAAGAATAAAATCAGAGTTAACGTTTCAGGTCCAGTGACCCTTGTCGATTTGTACGCTAATCAGAACACAATGCAGGACGATATAAAAGCAGCTGTTTGTATTCATCGGAAATGTTTGTAGTGTGGGATATTTAAAACTACACCCCTGTGTGGGATCACATTTATAAGAATGAGCCTTTGTAAGTCAGACATTCATAAAACTACCCACTGCTTGTGAGCTGGATGATCAGCTGTGATCATATTGAGCTGGATTGAAGGGTTGAATGATTTTTTTTTTCCCATTTCCCATGTTTGTATGAAACCTTTCCTCCCAGATCCGGATCACCATCAATCACCTGCTTGTGATCCCCATCCTGTACCTGCCTCTGGGCTGATGGGCTGAGCAGCAGTTTTGATATTTCATGTTGCTGTGAGGGGTGAGTGCAGATTCAGCAGCAAGTTTGAAGCTGAACATCTGTGCGGGGACAGGGACAGCTGAGCTTTCAATCCGCTCCCAAAAAGAAACACCCAGATCTCTGCACCATGGAAATGGGATGTAAATTACTCTATTTACATATATAATTAACCAGCAAATCGCTTGCATTAAGCAAAAAGTAATGCACGTTCCCTCTACTCTAATGTCTCTCAGTTTTTCGTTTGATTTGCCTCAGCTCTCTGGATCATTCTCACCAAGGCAGTGAACGTGGGGAGGAGGAGGGGATGAGGTAGGAGGACATGCATTTGCACCTCAGTCCGGTCAGTGAACATTCTGTCTGCAGCTTCAGAGCTCCTGTGCTTTTTAGGATGCTTGACTTTACAAGGAGAGTCTAGAGAGAGAGAGAGAGACACAGTGGCTCTTCCCAAGGCTCATTTCCTTGACACAGGACTCTGTGCTCTGTAGACTGTATGTCAAAGCACACACTACAATGAGCTCAACTCTTTTTGGTTCTGCGTGAAACCTGCTGGTTCTCCAGGTGCAAAGAGCTATCCACAACCGAGTGTTACAAATTGGTACCTTTGAAGGTCCAGCCCTGTTATTGGGCCAAAGGCACTACAACAAAATAAAACAAAAGAACTGCGGATGCTGGATGTCTGAAACAAAAACAGAAATTGCTGAAGAAACTCAGCAGGTCTGGCAGCATCTGTGGAGGGAGAAAAACAGAGTTAACGTTTGGAGTCTACTGCTGTTTCCTCAACTCCAGCATCCGCAGTTGTTTGTTTAATAGTGTTGCATTGGAACGGGTTTCAACAATCCACTGTTGTAAGAATCCATGCCTGGATTTCAGAGCAGTCCTGTTTGGTTCAATTTGATTCCTCCTGGTGGGCAGAATCGTGACAACAAGGTGCAGGGCTGGATGAACACAGCAGGCCAAGCA